>NC_068937.1:123314234-123683376 GCF_016801865.2 Culex pipiens pallens
TAACTTGCCTTGCAATTATTTAGTAAAACTGTTAGAATACGTCATCAAGTTGATTAAATAAACTAAAAAAAATGTTTTTTTTCACTTTTCGTAAATGGGATAGAGCCATTGAATTTTCCTCAAATTTTCCAAATCCTCCAAAAAGCAACTCAATATCAACGAAGAAGAAAAACAAGTACCATTTTCCTCGAGTACTATTAACAGGATCAAAACACAGCGAGGGCGGAAGGTGGAAAAAACAGTTTGACTTCCTTGAACCGGTAGATCGCTTAATATGGGAAGGGCGAGGTGGGTGAACCGTTAAATTCACTTGTTCATCGTTGTACCTCCTACCAAGGAAGCTCGCTGTGTGGTGTTGATTCTCTTTTAGGGGGGAGGGAGAGGATTGTTGCGCTTCTTTCAATTTTTTGTCAATGTTTGGTGGTGTTTTTGGGGTAGCACATGGTTGTAGTGTGAGTTTTCAAGTTGGTTATAATTTTCAATGAATTGTTAGTTGATTCTGTTCTTATTTAATTTTCATTCCAAAAGTTTTTAACGTTTAGGTCTTAAATTCACAATTATTAGCCATTGTTGCCAAACTTCAACCCTTCCGAATTTCAGTTCAACCACCAAACATCGATGACTTGCTGTTAGTTCCAGTTTAATTTTTGTATCATGTCTTCTTGTTCCCCTTCCCCAGTCGTGTGTGAGTCGTTCCCCCTAAAAAAAGGATCATCCCCATAAAGCCTCCACCTCGAACTCAAGTATGTGGGCTCGAAGCGGCGAAGCTGACAGTCATCGACAGACAACGGGCACGTTCACAGGTACCAATCAGGTGAAAAGACGAAAAAAAATTGTGGAGGTGAGACAGTTGGTTGTTTTATTGGAAAAGTTACTAGCCACGGAGCTGGAGCTTTCGCGCACGATTGCGTTCGCGGAGTTTGAAAGTGCTTGCGGAAAAGTTGAAATTGTCATGTGTGGGGCTGGGAAATTGAAAAAAAGGCTTTTTGGGATAAGTTGGAAAGCACTTTGGAAAGTAATTGTGAAGTGATTATAGTAGAAGAACGATTAAGAGCTCTTATATCTCACAAAAGGCTCCCAGGTGATGTAGGAATATATCACCAAGATGGCGACCATTATAGCGAAGGCGGACTGTTGTGAATAATTATTTGGTTATGTAACAGGAAATCAACCGCTCAAATTTGAATAAAAAAATCACTGAGGCGGAGATTTTAGCAGATGGCATGCATGCCAACACTATGACAGCCATGCATTGCCGGCCCCTCCCATTTTCACCGCGCACCAAAGAAAAGGAAAGGGATTTGGAAGACGGGAAGTGTTGATGCTTCACTTTTTTAAGGGGATAAGAGAAAATCTCCACGGTATTCTCGAGTAAGTTTCGCTTGAAGTTGGACGGTTTTTTGGAATGTATAAAGTCTAAAAAAATAAATTTGAAATCACTAGACTTGAAACTGGACTCATGATTCATGCTATCACCTCAACACAGGTATTATACAAATTATTACAAATAATTAAGCATTCCAAAATAAATGTTTCCGCTTCATTGTCAACACAATTTAAAATTATCTGGCCTAATTTCCAATCAACAAATCGATGCAAAACATCTCTAGAAGCATTCAAAAAAAGTCTGTGGAAAACCACTGCGATGTTCAACGCGACCATTCCGCTGATCATATTCCCGCAAATTGCTTCAATCAAAATTAATTGTTCTCTCGTCCGAGGCCGCCATGTAACACGACCACGTGTGTCGCAATTTAATTCGTGTTTTCCCAGCTTTTCAGTTTTCAGAACCAGAACTCCCAGAACTGCCGGTTGTTGGTTTATGATTTCCACACCCCGATCACATCCTCACAGACACATATGGGGCACTCGCACACACAAACACACACCACCCGATAACAAACTGAAACCGCAATAAAACACGCCAAACATTCAAGAGCGAGAACACTAATTAGCTCCACCAGCCTCGCAGCATCAGTCCGAACAAACAGCGAAACCAGCTCTAACAAGAACCAGCCATCAGGAGTTTTGGGCGAGCGCGGAGTACGTGACACACGTACCAGAGGCACAACCAGAAATAAGTGTATTTAGTTTGGCTAGCGCCCGCTAGAGGGCGCTACGCGGGAGGAATGCGCCTGGAAGTAGACGCTCGCAGTATCACGCCCCGCTGAAGTGAATTAAAACAGTTTGCAACGGTGTGACATTGGTGGGGGTAGTGTCAAGCACTCCCGAAAAGTTTCACTAGAGCTTTCTAGGTCACACAAGGAGTGGTGGACGTGTTACACTCAAATGAGTGTTTTCAATTCCATTATTTGCTGGCAAAATTTAACTGTCCTTATGGTTGTTTTTTTTTTTGTTTCAGGTGACACCAGTTCGTTCCGAGGCTATCACACAAAGTTTCACACACTTAACCTGCTCCAGCCACCAACGCCGAAATTTGGCATTCCGAAAATGAGCTTCAGTAATTTGGTATTCTACGTGCAGCTGCTGGTTACAACGGTGGTCCTGTTGCAGAGTTGCTGCACGTGGTCTGTGGTCTCTGGAGCAGTTCGGACTCCGTCAACAACAACAACAGCAACTGTAGCGATTGCGATGACGACCGCTCAGCCTTTAGCGACGACGACGGTGACCGGAGGTAATTCCAGTGTTGCCAGCAGTATTACTTCGGGACCGCCGGCTGTGGTCAGGGGCGCAAACCGTGAAGGTCGAGCGTGGAGCTTTGGGATGATGCAGAAGTATGATCTGCCGGGAGGTGCGTATGTTTTTTGGTAAATTTGAGTTCTCTTATCTGCAGACGTTCAATCAAAGTAGATTTGGGACGTACACAGAAAAAAAATATGTGAGTTTACTCGACACGGAAAAATGAATTACATGTAAACTCAGTTGATGTAAACGTGAGATTCGACGTAAACGGTTGAATCACACGTAAAATCATGTTTTTAAGTATAATTTGTTGCAAATTTACATCAAATTGCATTTAAATTTAAATGTTTAATGACGTGCAAAAGTGTTACATCATAAATGATGTAACATTCGGAAATATTTTTTTGTGTGTATGTTTGGTTTTCATTGATAGCTTACAGTTATTCTGATAGTATTTTTCAAACCAGCTGAAATCATTTTCATATTTTATTCTTTAAAGGTAATTCACATTAAGTTTTAACTTATAACAGATCGTAGAACAATAAAAATATTAATGTTCATGGAACATGGACACTCCTCTACAAAATTATTAAGCAAGCTCCCCATGCGCCAGTGCCAACGTACACCGCGGGTTTGGTTTTCTAGCTTCGGTACGAGCCTGAACCCATTTGTGTGTTGGTATTTTGGTTCATCGTATCAGCGCACCACGACAATCTCGGCTCGTCGCCTCGGTTGTGTGTCTGGCACTCACCCGTGGCATGAACCCAGCGTATGAGCCAACGTGCTTCACTCGGTACGCACCGTGGTACCCAAACAGACACGAGTTTGACGTATATCCAAACGAGCACGCCCAGCAAAACTTATCAGTGTTGCCAAGCTCATAAGATACGTTGCCAGATCGATTTAGCTAGCTTAGACCAGTCTCCCTTTTTAGGGTCTCTAGTTTGTACCACGGCACGTACCGAGTGAAGCACCTTGGCTCATACGCTGGGTTCATGCCACGGGTGAGTGCCAGACACACAACCGAGGCGACGAGCCGACGCGAGTCTTGGTTCGCTGGTACGATGAACCAAAATACCCTCGGCTCGAGTGAGTCGGGTACGGGTGTAAACCGAACAAAGCAGGCGCAAAGCAAAACCGAGGTACAAGTGAACCGCGTGTACCGCACGGTGCAGGGAAGCTTGTTGAGATGAAAACGTAAATTATTCTCCAAAAAACAATTTCTCGTAGGCTTGCCACCTAATGCTCCGATCAATTAGTGAAACATTATGTAAAACGAATCACGCTTCATCTCTACCTTATCAAGCCTAAATCTCAAACATGAACATTTTGGTTTGTGAATAACATTCTTCAAGTTCTACAAATAAGCATAATGCTAACGTACAATTTAAAGATAAAACTTAACTCTTAAAAATAAATCCAAATTTTTTCCGTCTGGATAATTGAATTGAAACTGTATTAAATACAACAAACATTTTCAAAAAGAAAACAACCACATCCCACCTAATTCCCTTCTCCCGGGTAGGTCTACGCCAGCCCAATTTGGAGACACCATAATTTACCGGGTTAAGCCTCTGCACTGCCATCCCAGGGTGCACAAGAACCTTCAGCTCTGCTAGCATACAATCCCGGGGACATGTCCAGCGGGGAGTCCAACCCAGGGTCGACGTCGAGGAGCATAAGCTGGCCGCCCTGTCAGTTTTCTTCACCAAACCCCCTTTGCCACCCGTCTCCACCATCTTCCTCTCATTTTTCTTCCAATTTCCGTGTGCGGACGTGAACGTCGACGTTGTCGTTGACCTAAAAGAATGGTTGAATAAATTTAATTAAAGTTTTCCAGAAAAGTAACAGAAAACGACTCCGTGGGAAGGACAACTTTGTTACACTCACTCGCACGCAAACACACACACACTCACGTGCTCATTGCTAGGAGAAAAGTTCTTAGATTGTACGTGTGTGAGTGGAGAGCAAACATACTTAAATTCACTTGATATATTCTGAGGGGGGAAACAGTCAATTTCTGCTTGAATTCAGTTGAATTATTGAATCAGTAATTTTTTTTCTATGAAATTTCTTTGTACAAAAATTTTAATCTTTTAAAATTTATTTTTGTTCCCCAAAAATACCAAACTAAGACGACTGACCTGTGCCACCCCTCCGAAGTAAGCACCTCGTCGTGTACGTCGTTATTTCAGGGGATAAGCTTCGATTAGGAAAATTCTGGGTGCTTTCGCTTTAGCTGGCAACCCCGGATGGCCAGCACAAGGTGACACGGCTGGCTTAAATTATCCGTTTGGGGACACACACTAACTGTGGGTGGACCTGGATGCAACATGGGGGCTAATCCCGGATTGACTTGGTTAAAAACGTTTCGGGTAAGGAGCGTACAGGAGATGCAGAGTATAGCGAAGTTGGTTTTAATACCGGAAATTAGTGGATGTTGTTTTTTCCCTTTAGGGTTTAGCTGCGTTGTTTGCAGCGATAATGACCAATTAGAAAGATTAACTGATAAAGGCTGACTCCGGGGTTAATGCATTACTTTTAGCGTAGAATTGTTCTTTGATAGTTTACCAACATTTTCCCAAAATATGGTGGAATGCCAATCGTTTGAAAATTGACCCAATCTCTCCCCTTAGAGGGGGTGACATTGGGTCAAATGAAACTAGAATGATGCTCAAATACAAAGATAGGGTCGTAACAAGTCATCCGACAGTGTTCCTTGTTCGAGAGAATAGTATTAACAAGGTACATTGTTTGAAGTAGAGATTTCCAATCTTCAGGCAATTCCAACAAAATATCAAAGAGTTGATTTTTCGTGAGGTTATTGCCAAAAAACGTACGTATTTTACAAATACATTACATATTTGTTGTGATTAGTTTTTTTTCCTTTTCAGTGATTTTTTTTTAACAAAACAATATTTTTAAGACCGTTTTAACATTAGAACAGCTCTACATCAAATCTACAATACTACTAAACTAAAATTTGTATTTTGTAATTTGTTTTTATATTAGCCACGTTAACTTGTTAGCCTAACACTTCACATAGAAATTACAAAAATCCGAAAAATCTGCAAAATTAAAGTAAACAAAAGCACTATATCTAAAAGGTAGATGAACTTTTCAATAAAACAAAAAATATTTAATAATAATCAAGTTTCTCTCAACTGTGCAATGGGTAATCTCGATATCGTTTTTTGATTCTTTCTTTTTTATTCATATGGATTTCAATGTTGCAAGATACCCACTGAGCTTGCAAATTGGGGTGCCATTCCCACTCCCCAAAATCATACCAGGGATTCAATTTCCGGCCTCCAGAGGGGAAACGAATCTACCCTGAGGGAGAAACCGGACTCAGACAGGACGCCCCAAACAAAATGATTGATGGAAATGGTCAATTCCGGTGCGCCATGATTGATTCAATCGAATTTGGTCTGGCCTTTGGTGGCCTACTGTGGTGCGTTCATCTGAGCTGCACACCTTTTGCACTCTGAGACATGGCAGCGTGCTGCAATATGGCTGAGACAGCTTTTTGCCTTGTGCGCTTTTTGGCAGAGCTTTTCCTCTACGTGCGTTCTTGTGTTCAAGTCTTCACGAGGATGAGTTCATGCAAAACTGGTCAGAAGATAAATTCACTTAAAAGTGGAATTATACAAATAAAAAAAAATTCGACATTATTTTCTTTTTGGAATATCAAGCAAAACAGGTTTATTTTTATTTTACAAATTACAATACTTTACATTATCAAAAGCGCCTCGAAAAACTGTACTCATCTGACATTGATTGAACGTTTGGCTTCATTTGTGACAATTTCATCTTCTTTTGTTTCTTTTCTTCGTATTTTTTGTCTTTTTTTTGCGGAATGGGACGACAGAACTTGGCCAGCCCTGTTCCGGGCCGGAAGGTTGCCGTCAGTTTGCGTACGAGTGCGACGAGCAAAAACGGACCTGCGAATGTGCCGACGGATTCCAGCCCGATCAGACGCGTACGGTGTGCGTTGGAGGTAAGTTTTTTGTTCAGTTGTATATATAAGTACATATAAGTAAAAACCACAAAAAATATAGTTTTATTTTAAATGGTCCTATAAATATAAGAAATCCTATAGCTTATCGGACCTTCTCCAAAACAGGCTTTAAAAATTTAGGACCTTTTTAAAAAAAAAGTCTGTGAAAAAAAGGAAAAAAAATCGAACCAGCATGGATTCCTAAAAAAATATATTTTAAAAACAGCTTTTGAAACTTGGATTAGATGCTTTAATATCTTCAAAATCAAAAACTGTTCAATTAAAATTATAAATTATATTTAAATATTTCATTATTAAGATTTGAAAGTTTATAAACAAAACCAAATCTTAAAAAAAATTAAACAGAGGATACCATAAAAACTATTCTAAAGAAGTCTTTTCTTGATTTAAATAAAACAAATTAAGATACTATCTTTTTCTCCATTTGCATAAAATTCCATTTCCATTCCATGAAGTTTAACAAATCAATAAACTGAAATAACGTTTATAAAAAATCACAAAAGTTTCCCTGAAAAAACTAATTCAGTTTGAAAGAAGTTATGTTATTCTTTAGCATATGTGGGTCAAATTATTAACGAAAGAGTTGACAAGTTTTTGAACTTAACTGCATCATAACCTTGAATATTTTGGCCACAGTAATTTTCGATACATTTTTTAATCATCCCCCACTTAATAACTAGGGAGAGGGTGGCATTGGGTCTCGATTTGGTGTCTTCGACAAAGTTGCAGGTATAGATAAGAACTACACTGAAAAAAATTGTACACGGTAAATTTTTTTTTGTGATTTTTAAACTCATTTTTTGTCACTAAAACTTGATTTGCAAAAAAACACTATTTTATTTTTTTTTATTTTCTGATATGGGTAATTCTCTACCAACTCACACGAAATCGGGAAAAGTTGCCCCGACCCCTCTTCGATTTGCGTGAAACTTTGTCCTAAGAAACTTTGACCTCTTTTTGATAAGAGGTGTTTTTCAATAATTTGCAGCCTGAAACGGTGATGAGATAGAAATTTGGTGTCAAAGGGACTTTTATGTAAAATGAGACGCCCGATTTGATAGCGTACTCAGAATTCCGAAAAAACGTATTTTTCATCGAAAAAAACACTAATAAAAGTTTTAAAAATTCTCCCATTTTCCTTTACTCGGCTGTAAATTTTTTTGGAACGTGTCATTTTATGGGAAATTTAATTTACGTTTCGAATCTACATTGACCCAGAAGGGTCATTTTTTCATTTAGAACAAAATTTTTCATTTTAAAATTTCGTGTTTTTTCTAACTTTGCAGGGTTAATTTTTAGAGTGTAACAATGTTCTACAAAGTTGTAGAGCAGACAATTACAAAAATTTTGATATGTAGACATAAGGGGTTTGCTTATAAACATCACGAGTTATTGCGATTTTACGAAAAAAAAGTTGTGAAAAAGTTACTTTTTGCGTTTCTTTTTGTTTCGTCGTCCGTGTCTGTCGCGGGTGACCATGAACCATGATCGATGACGACCAACTTTTTCAAAACTTTTTTTCGTAGAATCGCGATAACTCGTGATGTTTATTAGCAAACCCCTTATGTCTTATATCAAAATTTTTGTTATTGTCTGCTCTACATTTTTGTAGAAAATTGTTACACTCTAAAAAATAACCCTGCTAAGTTAGAAAAAACACGAAATTTTAAAATGAAAATTTTTGTTTTAAATGAAAAAATGACCCTTCTGGGTCAATTTAGATTCGAAAAGTAAATTAAATTTCCCATTTCGGATTCGTGATCAGGGACAAAAGTTACCCCTTAGGACAAAGTTTCACGCAAATCGAAGAGGGGTCGGGGCAACTGCTGTGTGAGTTGGCGGAGAATTACCCATATGTTTTAGGGGACATCAAATGCCAACTTTTCAGAATTTTCCAGAACGTTAAAAAATATATGACCGATTTATGAATTTTTTAATCAATACTGATTTTTGCAAAAAAATCGAAATATTGATCTCAAAATTTTTTCAACATCATTTTTCGATGTGAAATCGAATTTGCAATCAAAAGGTAAAAACGAAACTATTGGCACTACGCCCCCCGGGGCATGGCCTTCCTCTAACGTGGGATTTCTGCTCCAGCGCCTCTGACGAGACAGGAGAAACCGGGACCGACGTTTTACTTCACCATCCGATAGAAGCTCAGTGGATAAGGCGGGAATCGAACCCGCGTCTCATAGCATCATCGGGATCGGCAGCCGAAGCCGCTACCCCTGCGCCACGAGACCCACTAGTGAAAAAAAAGGTACTTCAGTGAAATTTTGATAAAGTGCATCGTTTTCATGTTATATCCATTGTTAAGTAACTTTTTTGAAAATAATCACGGTTATTATTTTTTTAAATTAGTGCCCATGTTTGCTCAGTTTAAAAAAATATGTTTGAGAGGCTGATAAAATTCTCTATATTTTGTTTTTTTTTTTAATTTTGTTGATACGTCCTTTAGTTGCTGAGATATTGCCATGCAAAGATTTAAAAACAGGAAAATTGATATTTTCTAAGTCTCTCCCAAACAACCCACCATTTTTTTTCTAATGTCGATATCTCTGCATTAATGGTCCGATTTTCAATGTAAAAATATGAATCATTCGTATAATTTTCCAGTGACAAGAAAAAAACGCGCTGCCCAACTGTCAGATTTTTCTAGAAAATTCAAAATCCTACAACATTGTCGAAGGGTTCAAGAAGATCCGAGTTGATCCTGATGAGTTATTAGCAATGCGATGAAAATACAATAAAATTGTATCAGGATTCGGTCCGTGCAGAATTTTTTTTTTTTGAATAAACATTATGATGAAATACTAAAAAATTAACGTATTTTTGCAAATATATTTTCCCCCGAACACTCACTCCACTAATCCGCTCCGCGCAACCCCATCACCGAAATCACCACCACTTTTTACGCTTCATTTCCTCCGCTCACACAATACAACCGTGCAACACGATTATGTTGTTTCGCCCCAGCGTGTTTGTGTTTTGTCAAGTGAACGCAAACAAACAAACTGCTGAAAAGAGTGCTGAAGAAGACAGAAAAAAAGCATCCACCCCCGGGGGCAAACACAGAGTAAACGCTGATTTCCACGTGCAAACTGAAGCGAATAGATAAAACTTGTTCGTGTTCTCGCTCTGTTCTGGATGTCTTTTTTTTTTGTGGGGAAATATAAAGCAATCACAAAAATAAAGCATTACAAATTAAAAGGGTCAAATTTCACTGACAAATTTCAATACGTATGAAAATTACCAAGTTATTTAAAAATAAAGTGATTTTGTTCATACGATTCTCCATTCAAAAGCCATAAGATTTTATGAAAAGTTTTTAGAAAAAATTAATCGAAAAAAACAAAACAAAACATGACAGTTGCCGTAAGGGTGTTAAAGATAACTCAACAGAACAAAGTTGCGCAAACGCAAAAAAAAACTATAACATGTGAAAAAGACACTTTTACTATTATACAGAGAGAAGCAGTCACACAACAATGCCAGGCACACTATCTGATGTTTATTCCGTGAGCGTACAAACAAATAACACAATTTAAATACATTTTCTCCGAAGCTGCCAAAGTCAGAAGAGAGGAAGGATTGCAAACAGAATCGAACACTGAACGACGACTTCGAAGGTGGATGGAGATGATGTGCCTGAAGAAGACGACGAGCAATAAAAGCTACCGGCTCAGAAATGATAAACAAATGTACTGGAATCGTACGAGATGAATATTAATTTTTTCCTCTCTTTGCAAGGCGGGGAACGAAAATTTATTGCATGTCTGTGCATCCGGACAGGGATGGAAATTGCTTTTTCATACAACAAACAATTCCGTTGATGCAAATTTCGAAAATAATATCTCATGAATGTAATGATAATTTGGTCCTAAAATTAAACCTAAATTGGAGATATTATTGTTCACAGAGATAACGCTTATTTTTCTGAGTACTGACCTTTTCGTCGCTGTTGTGATATCTTGTCGTATGTCGATTTTGGGCCAAATTGAGTTAAGAACGCCATTTTGTGCAGCTCACAATGCCTCACCTGTTGACCTTCACAGATCTCCAAAATTTGATTTTAATCCTGAGAAAAAGAAGTTTCAATCTTGTCGTGCTATCTTGACACAGTCTGAAATTTGATGTAAGTGCGACAATTGGCCAAAGGGATTTCAGGTCAGAACGCGTTTGACACAGGTACGAGCTAGAATACCGTAAACATTTTTAATTATAACTCGGGACTCCGGCAACCAAATACAAACAAACTTCTGGGCAATGCAAAGAATAGTCAGCCAAACAAAACGTGTGTGTTATTGTTTACATTGCGTGCTCTCATTTTTGTTAAGTCAAGGTCAAACATTAAAACGCCTTTTTCTCGAAATGTCAAAAAGCGACGTACGACAAGTTAGCACGACGGCGTCGCTTTGTACGGCCACAAAGAATTCAAAATGGATTTTCAAATCAATTTTAAAAAATTAACTTCGTAGCCCTTTTTGGCAGAAAAGGTCCTACTTGGCAGCTCGTTCCAATAGGATCACAGTTGAACCATCGTAAATATCTTGACTTTTTTTTGATAAGGTCCTATAAACAAATGTAAACATTGAGTGTATCCCTTTCACACCTTATGTCAAAGTCCATCGGAGTAAGCGGGATACACTCAATGTTTACATTTGTTTATAGGACCTTATCAAAAAAAAGTCAAGATATGTTCTCTTGTCAATTTATTTTCATGCATTAAAATTTAAAAAGGAATGGTATTTAATCGTGTTTTTTACCGTTTTACACAAAAATTTACAAATGGCTTTAGGACCCTATTGAAGCAAACTTGAAATATCAAGAAAAAGTCCCTAAAGACTTAAAAAAAAATTTTCCTTGTGTCTAAATAAAATCTTTGTGGCCGTACAAAGCTTGACAGCTTTCTCACAATTGTAGAGGCTATTCATGCAGAAATAGCAAACTGTAATACAAATAAGTTTCGTTTGAAATCATAATTTCAGCATCAAATATAATTTTTTTAAATATTTTTAACAATTTTCAAGGTGATTTTTTTTCTCTAAATCGAGTAAAATAAAAGATCTCCTGTTTGTATTAGAAATCAAAATATATATTTAGTAAATTCTATCTAAAATCAAAGAAGGCACATTCACCTAATTTTAATGTTATTTATATGAAATTATCTCAGCTTCCGATTAATTTAGTCAAGCTTTTAATAACGCGTTGCGCTGGCCTACAAACACGCAAGAATATGAGCTATTGTTGTGATTTTTGTAAATAGTCCTGATTTATTATTTTCGATTTAAAAATAGTTCGCAAGATGGAACATGGTATGTGAACATTTTTGTCATAGTACTTAAATGTATTTCATGGATCACCTAATTGGTATATCAGCAGTTGGGCGTTCGATTACAGGTTCTTGAAAGCGTTTTCAACCCATATCAACCAATAAATAGCTTTTAAGTTGTGAGCAAGCAACTCTCTATAAAACTTTTGCAAAACAATTTGTTGGAATAGTGAGAATCAGCAAATAAGAAGAAATTTTGATCAAGTCCTTAACCTACCACACATACGAGAATTTTTCCTAAAATCCATGAAGATTAGTGAAAACCGGCTTCAAAAAAGTACATAACTAAAGACAGGGTTGCCATATCTCCTATACTAGAAAGAATTTTAAACTTTTAGACTCACTGGAAAGGTTTTCTAGTGACCTATCCAACGATGTAACGATGAGGCTATTTCAGGTCCCTTATCCATCATAATTCCTCTTCGGATGATTGAAGCACGAAAAATATGTTATAATCTTTACCATTAAACTCAAAAAAGACCCCAAACATGCTCCAAAGTCATCTGAGAAAATGTAATCCAAGATGATGGAAGTGTTTTGTTTAGAATATGAACTCGAATATTCAACAAGCAATCAACCTCTTGACAAACTTGAGGTTTTTGAACTCAAATAAGATTTAAAAAAAAACGACATAAAAAATTGACACAACAATCCAACGTTGCAAACCTTCGTATATCCGAACGTCGGTTAATCGAGGCTTGGGATAATCGATTCTGAACTATATGCGAAAACACACCTAAGTCATAACTTTATAAGTACACGAAGCCGATGTTGGAATTACAGGAAATTCTTTTAATTTTTCAATCAATGGCTTGAGGTCTAGAACCGAGTTAAAATATTGAATACAGTTTGCCACACAAGTGGGTTTTTTTTTTCATAAACTTCATCATCCCGGTACGAGAATCGAACTCACGACCTCTGGATTGGAAACCCAGCACGCCGCTAGTCGAAACCCATCCCCTACCGGTCAGTATTCCCAGTGAGCATATTTCCTCTTTTAAGGGATCTGACTTTGCCGAGCCAGACAGGAATCGAACCCATCACCTTCCGCTTACAAGGCCTCACGGCCACGGAAGCTCGTCGTCGTTGTCGTGCGAATGATTGGTTTTTTTTCAATTAAAAAAAAAGAAATAAATGCATGAACCAAAAAACAATTATCAATGTTTTTCCATCTCTGTAAGTCGATTATGCTCGAGCAGAAAGATTCATCACCGAGTGTGTGTGTGAATTTGAGCAATTTTTGGAGCATTTAGCACGATTTGGGTGCAACAAACAGAACAGCACTGGGCCTATTTTCGCACACCTTCCATGAAAATTCTTTCTTTTTTTTCTACAAGGAAGAACGAATGGGCTGTCAGAACCAATTCACCTGGCAGTGTTGCCAGCTTTGCTCCAGGGAGCTAAATTTGGCCAGATGTGGCCCCGGATCGAACGAGAAACGTGCATCGGATGTTTTATGACTTTACGGTCCAGGTCTGATGGTACATGATGTACAGAGTTGAGTTGAGTGAGTTTTGGGGTTGGGAGAAGAGATGTTGCTCACACAATTGAATCTATCTATCAATATTATTTGAATAAAGTGTGCTCTGGTCGTACATGCATGTAGAATAAAATAATCCTGGAAAGCAATTGATTTTCGTTTGTTTACGGAAAACGTGCTTTCACTACTGAATTTGAAAGACCAAACCATGAAGCTTCTATAACGTAAGAAGTATCTTGATTTCTGAAGAAGTGTTACAGTGAAATAATAAAAAAGAGTGATTTTTAAATAATATAATGGTTAACGCAGTGTTTCCAGTTTGAGCAAAGTCAACTGTTTTCTTATTTTTGTAAGACAGTTTCATATTTTTGAAAACCTTTCTTCGTCATTTTTTCTTACTTTCAGCCGTTGGCAGACGCTGCTACTACGACAGCCACTGCATTGCGAACGCGTTCTGCAAGGGACAAATGGTGTGCACGTGCAAGCGCGAATTTGGCTACCTCTCGGCGGATAAGTGGTCATGTCAAGGTAATTTGTCAAAGTGTTTTTCCCCGCCCTCACTCACTCTGACACAACGAACGGACAGAGTAGCTCAAATGATTGGCGCGAGCGAGGTGAAGAGATTTTCCGCTTTCTTTGTTCTCCTTCCTGTCATTTGTCACCGACGATGGCATGGATGTCGGGGATGATAATAATCTTGCTGTGAATTGGTGTACCTATTTTGGATAGGAATTTCAAGTAATATTCAACATTACAATACAACTATTAAAAAAATCAATTCTCAATCACCTTTCCTATCATTTTGATAAATCAATGTGCAGAAACTATTTTTAACATAACCTACTATATGTTTGAGTTTGCATTTTTCTAATTGAAGTGAACAACTTAAAATGTAAAAAAAACTGATAAACTTCCTTTCAATTTGTTAAAAAAAAATCATTTTTTCGGCTAAAATTTTGTAGAGTTTTTTTACGAGAATACATTTAAATAAAAAATTGAAGGTATCCTTTTTTGTCAATTTTTTTATCTGCATTCTAATCGAAAAAGCATAGTTAACAACTTTATAAAACGGTTTCTTTGGGTTCTATCGCCGTTGTCGTGCTATCATGTCGCACGTGCAATTTGAGCCAAATTTAGTTAAGGATGTCATTTTGTGCAGCTCACCATGCCTCAACTTTTGACCTTCACAGGTTCCTAAAATTCGATTTCAATCCAGAGATATTCAATAAAAACCAAAAAAAAACACCATGCATTGTTGTCACTTTTCATAAGAAAGAAGTTTCAATCTTGTCGTGCTATCTTCACACACCCTGAAAATTCCTGCACGTGCGACAACTGGCCAAAGGGATTTTAGGTTAGAACGCGTTTGACATACGTACGAGTCTGACAACCGCAAACATTTCTAGAGCTTTTTTTTAAAGGTCCTATAAGCTATTGTCTTTCATATGTTTATAGGACCCCTAATAAAAAAAAAAATCTTGATTTGTATTTGTTGCACTTCGGCAACCAAATTCAACCAAACTTCGGGACAATGCTCAGAAAGCAAAACAAAACGTGCTTGTTATTGTTTACAATGCGTGCTTTTTTTTTTGTTTATTCAAGGCCGGGTGCGACAAGATAACATCAAAAATTCAGAGTTTTTTAATAAGGACTACCAATTTTTATTCTGAAATAATTGACATAACATGAAATTTTCGATTATTTCCACCATCAGTAGAGGATAAAACTTGTTAAAAACTTCAAACAAGTCCCACACTCTCGAGTACATGTACAACATCAACTCCACACCACGTCTGCGACTAATTTATCACCCTTCTTCTAGCATATTTTTTGCTCATCCAAATCTTTTTTCTTTCTTCCTCCCGTTCCTGATTACAGCATCGTCAGCGAGTTCACTCCTGCTGCCACACCGGAAGTTCTCCTCCTGGTGGTCGTCCTCGATAGGACTGCTCCGCGGGGCAGCAGCAATCGTTATTTCACTACTTCTCGTTAGCATCAGAAGCGGCAGTGGCAGCATCTGGCAGTCGGAGATAAATTTATTTACAGTTTGATTGGATTAAAAATAAGCAGCAGCAGGGGATCCCCACTCCCTGAGTTTCAGTTGAATTTGAAAGTTCAGATTTTATTAACGCTAAATTGTCCCATGTTGATTGGTTGCTCCAAAAACTGTACATTGGGCAAAATGAGTTGTTGAATTCAAGCAAAGATAAAAATAAAATAAATAAAAATAAAATGGATAAAAAAAGTTGAACTTTTTTTTCAATATTAACATAAATTAGCTGCCAAAAAGTACCGTTGAAAATGATGTTGCAAACCTGTATAAAGCATCAGAGGGAAACAAATTTCGTCACGAAAGTTTGTTACTATTATAACTGTTTGAGAACATCTGAACTCAGGACAAGAAAATGCAAGAATTAAAATAATTACTCATTCTAACATAAGCGCAGCCAGTTCGAAGAAAGCATCCTGGAAGAACATATGATTAGGTTACGCCCAATGTGCTTTATTTTCAATTTTTATATTTGTCGTACTTTCAAGAAACTACGAGTTGTATAAGACTCATTAAAGCGGCCAGGCCTACTACGTTGCATTAACCGCAGAGAGGATTCTGTGTACGGATCACATCTCTCAGAAAGTACAGGGGAGGCAAATGCGTGGACATACCGCTCCGGATAATTACTTATTCCAACACACTGTTGAAAAAAATCTCCTAATAAAGCACTGAAAGAAGGTAAACCTTTGTTTGATTAGTATACATAAAAAGGTAATGGGATTCAACCATTCTGACTGTTTTTTTTTATTTTTTTTTTTAAACTTGTCTCAAAATCAAAAATAATATAAAGCATTTTTGACAGAATTGGTGGCGTAGCGTTTTTCAGAGCACTTGGAAGCTTTAGATTTGGAAATTGATGTACATTAATTTGAACCCATTTTCTAACTGTCCCCTTCTAACCAAATCGTGCTTGCCATTTCTTTAGGGAACATAACTTTTTTAGCCAAGAGTGTGTCCCTTTTTTTATGTAAACTGTCATTCGAGTGAGAGGGATACACTATTGTTTACAAAAGTTATGTGCCCTTTTGAAATGTTGGGCTCCAAATGTCCCGGAATTGGAAGTACGGGACATGGCCGAAACGGGTAGTAACCTTTCGATTGAGACAAAGCAGCTTCAGGGCGAAACCAGCATTTCGAAGACCAGCAGTGCCAGGACAACCAATCTTGGTTAAATCCGTTGATGGCGTGGCGACGTTGGACGTCGAAATTTTCCGCGACCGGCTGCAGTTCGTTGCTGCAGCACTCCGGAGGCATCAGCTGCAGTACGAAAATCGAAATAAGATTAGTTCGCACGTTTGCCAACATTCTTCCCCGTTCCTGGAAGTGGCATGCAGAGCGGGAAATCACGGTGGGTTTGAATATAGATTGTTTTGAAAAATATATGAAATTTTAATAGAAAATAGAGTTTATTTAAAAAGTATTGCGGAAAATAATTTTCTTAAATTTAATTAAATATTGGATAACAACAAACTCCGTGACTCTACCCCCGTTCCCTCAAATAATGCAGACAGGAAGCAGGGGAAAATCAAACAGAAAACGCTTCCACATTTCACCAATTTTACAGCGAGTGTAAAAACGAGACAGAGAAAATTTCGGCATTCATTCAATTTTCCTTGCCACCACCCTTTCTCCTCAGGAACCTCCCTTACGAAGCTGTTATTTGCTCAAACAGAATCAATGTTGAATTTACGTGTTTCTGAAGAATTTCATTAAGTGCAGTGTAGTGTTTGCCGCATCAATCACACTCAAATACAGGCTGCTGTGTTCGTTTGCTGCATCCATCTGAGAAATGATTTATCCATAGAAACTTAACACCAGAAACAACGGAAGGGACACATTATTTAGCAAATAGAGATTTTTGACTAATTTAAATAAAGCATAGAGCATAACTAATCAAACCGACTGCGCAAGTATTTTCGAAACATCATGGTAACATCCATAAAATTTATAATAAATCCACAAAAACTAAAAATAAGAAGTATTGCAAAAGTAAACCTATCAGTAATGGCGGAAAAATCTCGATTGCCCCAAATTGGAATTCATTATGTGCAGGTATCAATATAACCAGGTAAGCATACAGGTAGCTGTTGAAGTGGGGGTGGTGTTTGCCAATCGGATTTATCCGTACTCATTATTTCATTTCTGACACATTAAGGTGTGAGGGAGTTTGGATACTTCTCCCCCCCTCCCCCTTCCTCTTCCTACCATATGGTGAGTGTGGGAGAACGTCCTTGTAGCGGAGCAAAAAAAAAACGGTACTCAAATTGCGAAAATCAACGGTAGCAATTAACATTTAAAGCCACATAATTATGCAATCCGTCGCGGAAATGTGTTTTATGACCGAACCAGGAAAAGAATGGCAGATTATATCGAATCGATGGGTGTGTTTTTTACGCTCCATTTTGGTGGCGGAATGAATTACTGATTGAATTTCGTCCCCCCCGAACGAAAAATAATTATAAATTTCGGTTTTGTGAAATTCGACGCTGAAAAATTTTGCGTGTTGCTCATTAAAATAATTTATTGTAATGAGGTGTTCAAGAATGATTCTGGCGATTTTTTAAGTGAACTTAAAAAATGGCTTTCACACTACACGCTTATTTTGAAATAATGGTACAAAAACCACTTATTTGGGAATTAACTTTTTCATAGCACCATTCAGTTCGCATTCGCACTAAAAAAATAATTTCAACCTTTACTATGAATATACGAATCAATCGACAATCAAAGCTGTACTTCAAGCTTATTTTAATTGGTGCATCACAAAGTCCTTTTGATACCAAATTTCCATATCACCACGATATCAGGCTGCAAATTATTGAAAACACTTTTTTTTTCACATACGTATAGAATGGATCGTACCGCCCTCTGTCACGAGAAATCAAAAAATAGACCTCGTGTTCGTGATCAGTAACCAACATTGCCCATCAGGAGAATGTTTCATGCAAATCGAAGAGAGGTCGGGGCAAATGCTGTGAGAGTTGACAAAGATCGACCCTTTTACAAAATTGTATTCTGATTTTTTTTACCAATTGAAATGAATTACTATCACAGCAAAAAATCCGATGGTAAAATCGCATGCAAAAGAATGCACATCATCTTTGTCAAAAAAGACATTTTATATTACACGCTGCATGTAAATTTTTTGTAAACATAAAAAAAAGTTGCATCCGACGGGACTCAAACCCAGCACCTACAGCAAAGGACTGGTTCCTTAGCCCGCTCGGCCATCAGACCGATGAAAAATGGAAAGGATAAACGTAAATGTGAGCTTGACATTTCGGTCAAGTAGGTTTCCCATACTGATGGGCTACGTATTTCAGGGTGTAATATTTCACAGAATTTCATAAAAAAAATGCAAAATTTATTTAACACCCAGGCCTTTTACACGCAGCTGGATTACTACTTTATTTGATGTGTATGCTATCATTATAAATTTTCTATAATCATTAAAATAATTTGGTTGTTGCTAGTAATTATTTTTTTAAATATTTACAATAATGTTTATTTTTAGCATGATGATTTTTTTATATTTTTCATTACTTTCTTCAAGATTTTATCTTCTATATCTATTCTATATTTTCGTAATTGAAAGACGCAACTGTTGATACCCTGACATGTATAGGTCATCGCTGAAATTTTAAAGTTGAAAACAGTTGTTTTTTTTTTGCCGATTTCGTCATTTTCCGGGTTTTGCGCGCGGCGCGTCGAAAAACACGGATTTTATTTTCAAAAAATCATATCTCGGAATCCTGTTAATGAACTCCTCCCATTTTTTAAGTATGTTACGTAAAAATGTCCGGGAATCCGATAAAAATATTTCCAGACATAGGCTCCTTGGTCCAAACACCGTCAAAACGGCATTTTAATGTTTCATACGCCCTTTTCATATGTTAGGCTAGATTTTTGAAACTTCTTATTATTTTTCTTTGAAAGGCCAACTTATCACCTTTCATTTGCGTATAAGACAATTGAAATCGGTTGAAATGGCGAGGAGTTATGATTTTACGAAAAAAAGTGGTTTTTGCGAATATCGACGAAAATGGCAATTTTTCAGACCACCCTAACACGGCGTAGGTCACCCTAATGGCCAAACAAAAAATATGGGTCTAATTATTTCGGCCAGGGAACCCCATGAAAAATTTTGAGCCCGATCCGAGCACTTTTGTTTTTTTCCATGCTGTTTTCGTGGGGAATTGCTGTATATTTACATAAATATATTTGTTTTTATTCTGAGAGTTAAAATTCTAACTAGACTCATTTTTTTTTTGTTAACTTGTGCGCATTTGCCAACTCGACCCATTTTCAAGTCTGCTGATTTCCTGCCAAACAAACCACCCTTCCACGCGGGGTGTTTCCAAGTAACACGCGTTACCAAGGACGCCAACCTCGGCGTTGGGCCGTAACCAAGTCACCTTCGCCTTGTTTTGCAGTGCCAATCTAGTCAAACGACGGCTTGCAACAAACTGTGACCCTACCAAGTTGACATTTGTGCGTAAATCGAAAGGAAAAAAAAAACGATGGACCTCCGATTCCGCTGGGCCCGGGACCACTTGTGCCGGACGCTGGGCGTGTACGAGCCGCGCTACATCGAGACGGTGCTGAACGAGTACTACGACGAGCTGGTGGCGTTCTTCGACGACGAAATCGAGGACCACCGGGACGACCACAAGCGGATCTTCTTCGCGTACCGGACCTTCTACGACAAGCTCGTCGAGGAAGCGGTCGTAGCGATGCAACCGGGTTTGGTCCTCCGCCGTAACTTTGTCCAGGGTGACAACTAAACTTTTCGCCTTGTCCATTTTTTTTGCAGTGGCGCCAACTCCCGCCTCGGAACCGGAACAAGCCCAAAAGGAGAAGAAGGGCAAGAAGACCAAAGGTAAGAACTATAGGCTATGACACAATGCTGAACTCGTTGAAACTTGTCACAAGTTGTGGGAAAGGTTTGAGAATGCTGCGAAATAGTTGGTTCCATTATTCAGTAAAACTTGGCAAAACTGCGTCGCAGAGCAGGTGAAAACTTTTAAAGAGAAAAAAAAATCAAAGCGTTTCTACCCGGGAATGAAAGGCTTGCTTTCTTGGTACATAAATCTTGCGAACTCGGTTCACGCGGGATTTTCAAAACATCGCATGGAGAGATTTTGTCATAATTTAAAGAGACTTCTTTTTGATTAAGTGCCGAAAACGAGGTACGATTCTCAACTCTGGAAGTATTCTGACTTTTTAAGCTTAAATAGCTTTGCGAACATGCGAGTAAGTTATATTGAGGCATTTCGTTTTACTCTCTATACAAAAACGAAGTTGTCTTTAAGGTGAAGCCGTTGATCATTTTCGAAGAAAATTGGTCATCACTATAAAATATTCTGAATTAAATTCAATTTAACGAATTTCAGCACCAAAAGGAATCAGCATGTGCCGGTTGTTGCCTTCACAGCAAAAAATCGGATGGTAAAATCGCATGCAAAAGCATGCACATCACCTTTGTAAGAAAAAGCACTTAAAATTACACTTTGCATGTACACCATAAAACGTGTAATATTACACTCTTGGTTATTTTGGTTCCTGGGATAGGTGTCGAATTGCTCTCTCTACAAAGTAAATGTCAAATGTTCCGTTTTGATTGATAATAAATTTATTTTACATCCATATTTGTATTTACAATACGATGAATTAATTTGAATCGATGAGCAGTGATAGTGCAGTGGCAACGGGCGAAGTTGTCCACGACTTGCCGGCGATCAGCTACTCTGATGGGTGATGAAGCTGGCGGTACGTTCCGGTGGAAACGTCATCGAAAACGGTCGGTTCCAGACCAGGTTCTTGCTGGGAAACGTTGCCTCGGTGATGGCAGTTTTGTTGGACAACATGCAAACGGCACGCGGCACTCTGGCGGGGTCACCTCCCGCGTCGACGGTTGGAGAAAGAAGTTCGTATCCGGTGGAGCACCTGCCGACGAACTTGATCGTGCGCTTAGTTTAGATGGTAGCGATGAAGGCATTCGGGGCTCGGTCAGATTGACTTTCTTCCGGTGAGACCTCCGGGGACGGGTAGATGGTAAACTTCAGCTTGAAATTTTTGATGTAATCGGGGAACAGACGCACTGAATTCGCCTTCTCTTCGCATTTGTTTCGTTCTGGAACAGGTTCGATTATTGAGCGGTTTTTGACTAGCTTAAACTCATTCAAGACTTTCTCACCACAATAGTTATTTACCGCCACTCTCTAAACAACCTGAACTGCAGCTTTTGACCGAAGAAAAATTGAAATTTTGCCGCTCCACCAAATCTTTGTTTTGATTTGATTGCGGGTGGGAGCAACTTTTGACAACTCAACAGTAGACAAGACGCGAATGCGATATTACACAATTTGGGTGTACAAGATCTTAGGCAAAAGTGCAAAGTGGTGTTCTGCAATAACTGTGTAATATTACATAAAAATGATTACACAAAGCAGTTTTACACGCAGTCATTTTACTACTTTTTTTGCTGTGTTCTTGAAGTCACAGAAGGAATTTTTGATCTAAATCAATTGTGCTTCAAAATTTATATAATTTTGTGGCACAGTCATTGACGACCTAGTTCATTTTGTGTTCATTAATCATTGATTAATGACGATTTCCATAACTTTACAAGGAATGGGATAATCGTTACCAAAATGAATCAGCATGTGTAGGGCACTATTCTAAACAATTTGTTGAAGGAAATTTGTCAAAGTATTGAGAACGACGCAAAATTTATATCTTTGAACGAAAAATCATGACAATGATGGAAGTCTTCACGTTAAAGCTGTCGGCCACCATTGCTAGTACCAACCACTAGTGTCTTCCTTTTTATCTACATGGACTTCGCCGCCCTGGGCTTCTAAGTTTATGAAAGTATGGCAGTTTTAGTACCCTAAATCGTGAACAAGCGTTCATAAAATTATGAACCAAGAACAATGGTTCAAATTTCATTAAAAAAAACGTGCGAGTGGAATCATCCTGACCCTGCACAGTAAAAAAAATCATGGTAAAATTTCATCTAAAAAGGAGTACATCTTTTATGTCAGAAAAAAGCTTTAATTTTACCTCTAATAATGTGTAAATTTACATCTGGCAGACGCTAGGAAAAAATATCTGTAATCCCAAACAAATATCAAACCGGCGATAGTTATATCTAGCTTACTAAGTCCGCGCCCCAACCCGCACGGCCATCTCGCCGCTGTGAAAACTGGACGATCAAAGCCAAAAAGGTCATTCAAAAGGACTTTCAATTACCTATCTAACGATACATAATATATATATATCGATATTTGGTTCGATTTCAGGTAATTTATCTAACATGCAGATTTATGCGAAAACACATTTTTAAACATATCTTTTGAACTACTTATCGAAACTTAAACTTTGTTGAAACTCGATCTATGGGACCTTAAACTAATTCAAATGCAACCGGTTTGGTCTAAATCGGTTCAGCCAGTGACTGAGTGACAATTTTGGTAACACGGCGTCATCCATAAAGTATGTCACGCTCTAGGGTGGGAGGGCGGCCTGAGCAAGTGTGACATTGCGTGTTGTAAGTATAGGAAAAGCGTGACAAAGGGGGGGAGGGCGGGTAAATTTTGGCTGATTTTAGCGTGACGTACTTTATGGATGAAGCCCACACAGACAGACAGACATTTGTTTTGTTTTCGATCCTGAGTCGATAGGTATACATGAATGTGGATCTACGAGCTTTATGAGAAAAGTTCATTTCTAGAGCAGGATTAAAGCCTTACCTCAGTGAGGAAGGCAAAAACTTGTTTCAAATGTGACATTTCGAACAACGAAAAGTCGCCATTTTATAACTGCTGAAGTCACGAACCTTACCTTCAAAATTAATTTAAAATTATCTTAAAAAATGTTAAGCTCTTATAAAAGTAGTGGAATCAAAAATTTAAAAAATCTGATTTATTCACTCTAATGAATGGATAAGAGGAGTTTAATAAACAAAAATTAAAAATGACTGGATACAAGTTCTTTGATAGAAAAAAGGTTTGTAATTTTACGATTTGTTTAGAGTTGATCGAAAACATCCCACAAAATCAAACTTCAAAAAACTCCCAGAACTTGAAACTTACAATTACACCACGACATCTACACATCTCCAACAAAACGTCACACTTTCACGCAGTAACCAAAAAAGGCAAGGACGCCAAAGAGGACGAACCGCCGGATGCGAGGCCGGATCCGTCGGATGCCACCGGAGGAGCTGCCAGCGATATCCCCGAGGCAGCACGTTCTGGTAAGTTAATTTGATTTATTTACACACTTTTTTCACTCCTCTTCTTTTTTTAAATTTTCCTCCCTTCCGTGATCTTATGCACCAGAACGAGCCACATCCTCTTTTCTCGCCGAAAAATTCGAATTTCGGGGTTGGAATACCCTTTTTTATCAAATTTCCGAAGGATTCCTCGCTTTAGTTACTATACTGCATCTCCCCGGGGTGTGAATGAGTTGCACGACAAAGTCTACAAGAAAACCAGAAATGCGACACTCTCGGAAACAATGGCGCCCAACAGCAACGACTGTGTGTGTGTGTTAATCTGTACGTGTGAATGTAACTGTCTGCAGCGTGTTTCGGGGTGTGCTTTACGCGAATAGCTTTCCTGTTCGAGCGGTTCAAATTTAAAATTTAAATTTTGTTGCCACTGCACTGGTGCTGGCCCAGCCGTTAACAACACGTTTTTGGCCAAATCCCTGGCATACACTCTAAACTGAAATAACACTCACTGTTTTACACGTTCTCTTCTTCTGTAACCAACCTCTTCCATCTTCTGCTTCTTCTTTGCCACAACCTCCGGAACCAATCTGGCCACAGTAGGTCCTGCTGCCGCCGAGGATGGCGATGATACGGGTAAGTTTATTGTTTTGGGCCGCGATAGCTGCGGAGATTTTGTATGATTTACTTGGGTATAAATATTTGGGTTTTATTTGCAAAAACTGAACCGGGTTGAATCTATGAAGCTCTTTTTGAAAGCGGGTTTCTTTACTCAACAGGAAAGAAGAAGACAAAGGCGAAGAAAGGAAAGAAAGCTGGTGAGTTCGGTACTGTTTTGTTACATAGGGAAGGTATGACAATAGACAATTTACAGTACGCTTGTATTTACCAGTTCTTATCAGTTGACAACCACAAAAATCATTCACTTCATGCATTATACATAAGTAGGAACATTCTGACTTTAAATTTGAACCAACACCTCTCATCCAACTTTTGAAAAAATCCAACAAACTCCAAACGAAACAAAATCAGCACAACCGGAGCTGACCCGTTACACCAGTGCGCACGTTGTTCAAATAAGCTGATGCAACTCGACATAATCGCATTAAACAAAAATGGACAGCGTAGCAACCGGCGTCCTTTGAGCGCGCCAAGTAATTAGCACGTCCTTTGTGTTTGCAGCAACTCCCCCATTCTTTGCATTATTTTTACGGTGGCAACCTTTTTGCCCTGACTTGACCACTTCAGGATCCGGGAAACAGCTGTTGCTTGACCCTTAGCGATACTTGAAAAAGTGTGTTTCGAGTAGACTCGTTGATCAATGACTTTAGGACTTTTTGACAGTAAAATCGGAACACAAAAAACGACGATTCCCTCAAAATTATAACCGTAAGGTCGTTCAGTGCTATTATTCTCTTGAAGATTTTTTTCCCTGTCCCGCTCAATCCCTTTGTTAGCCAACTCGTAACAATTTTCATCCTCCCCCTTCTTTTTTTCTAATTAGATGCCGACGGACCGGAGACGGCACTGGGGGCGGGTACTTCCGGCGATAACGAGCTCGTTGAAGTAACTGTAAGTTTTAATTTCTTACCCCGTTCTGCGCTGCATCGCCAGCTAACTTCTTCACACCCGCCATGTCGTAAACATTTAACGATGGTTTCCTTGTTGCGCAACAGAAAATCGTTTCCACCTCCATTAAAACGCCCATTGTGCACGTCTGCTTCGGATTCATCCCGGAAGACAAGCTGGATCCGGCGGTGCGGTACGTGTACATGATCCGCCGGTACAGCACTTCAATCGGTAAGCATTCTGCAGCTTCTCCAACGCAACGCTGATTAAACATTACCAACCCGTTTCAATTTTATCTCGGCAGCGACCTTCTACAACCACGAGGACTGCAAGGCGGAGCTTCCCCGCTATGTCCAGATGGGCTGCATGCGGGGAGGTCTCATCGAGAACGTTAAGCAGCTGCTGGAGCGTATCTACAAACCGGCCGTCGAGTTCCAGTTTCGGGAACCGTGCGTTGACCGACCTAAACCGGAAAAGGAAGAACGCACCACGGATGAAGACCCCCTTCGTGTGGCCAGTCGGGCAAGCATTGCTCTCATCGACTACTCCAAACCGTCCGACTTTCGGATGAAGGCCATTCAGGCCGAAAAAGCGGGTCAACGCTCAGAAGACTCCCGTCTCGAGTTGAGCAGCGGACACTCGCTGAGCGAAACACCCAGCAGCGAATCCAACCTAACCCATACCAAAGCTTCCGAAGCTACCATCGAGAGTGAACCCAAAGAGTCCCCTTCGGAAAAGTGGCAAAACCTCCTCGTTGAGACGGGCGTCAAAATCGAAACGGAACACGACAAACTACGCAACGCTCCACCGATGCGCGGCCCGATGAAGGAGAACTTTGACCAGAACCTGGATCGCTTCGTCGAAGTGCTCGACTGGACCATCGACCACGTGCAGTTCGACTTTGGCATGCCAACGCAGTACAACGCACCCGGCCAGGAGTCCATCACTGTCGACGAGGATAAGTTCAAGGTCAAGGTGGACATCCACAAGACGACGGTCGAAGAGCTGACTACCTTGCAGCAGGAGGAGATTGTCGAGGGTTGGTCGATTTACATCCGAAAGGTGCTCCGGGAGTCGATGGAGCGCGAACCGGAGGAGAACACGCCGATGGCCGAGTACGCGCTCTGGATGGCACGGGAACTGGAGTACAACTCCATCATCGAGCAGCTGAAGTCACCGTTTGTGATTCAGGTGTTTGGTAAGTGTCTTCCTCGGTTTTTTTCTATGTATTACAAACACCAGCGTGGAATAATTTGTCGATGTCTCTGTGCTCTCTTATGCTAACCAGGAGGGTGCTGTGTCCTATCCCTCGCCTGGACCAGACCAAAATCCATGATAAAGCTGTCAGACCAAATCTGTCAGACCAAGACTGTCAGACCGAAGTGTAAAAAGTAAACAATCTTTGTTTTTGACGTAGACAAAAAATGAAAATATGAAAAAGATTTTTTATTTTTTCAATTCAATAACAGATTTGGGCTGCAAATTAATTATACGCCAGAAAATGGTTAAATAGAGCGGCGTCCTGTAAACCGACTTTAAACTTGCAGTTAAGAGCCTTATCCGTCCCGTGATTCGTCCACTTTAATTTTTGATCGCGTTTTCGGCTTACACCTGAACAATCTTGAAATTATTTATGCGGATTTGTGATTCCTCTTGTTCCATCAAGGGAATGATGCTAACTAGGTACACAGAAAAAAAAATCATGGTAATATTACATCTGGGAAGGGGTACATCTTTTATGTCAGAAAAAAGGTGTAATTTAACCTCTGGAAATGTGTAATATTACCACTTTTCTGGTGTAATGTCACTTTTTCAGTCTAAATTGAGGTAATATTACATCATAAAAGAGGTAATATTCAACCTTCCAAAATAAAAGCTTCCAAATTTACATTATTTTTTTCTGTGTATGATTTTTTTGTGGTGCTGAGTGCGATTTAAATATCAAGCACTGAAATAGACTCTAATTCCTTGTATAAACTATCGAATCCAATTGGAAATCAGGACTTGACCAATTCATGTCTAACTTAAAGCCAGTTCTATCAAAAGCTGGTAATTTTGCATCTTTCAGTATCAAACTTTGAGCGGTGAACAGGCTTTCTTCGATACAATCAGCCTACCCGCTGAAGATTATAGAGCTATCTAGCCGATCTTAGCACTCATGCACCATTTGTTTGCGGCTCGTTCGATAATTAACCCAGCTTCGTGTACCCGAAGCAATACATGTGCACGTAGATAACTCTATAGTTTGTTCATTTTGCTCTCATGTACAATCTTATTGGCGTCTCGTTCGATAATTAACAGTCTGGACCCGAAGCCTGATTTTTGTGTTTCATTCTTATTGGAATTCCATATCAACTGTAACGAGAACTGCAGGCACCCGATCCAGACAGTTAATGCTGAGTTGAAACAGGCAACATAAATAGTCACTGACGATTGAGGATAAGGAGGCATTGTCGTACTTATTCATGTAATTAAGTTTGATTTCATCATGTCTTTTTCTAATAATTTAGGATCGGGATGTGCGCGTACGCACGTCCCGGCTACCAAAAATTACACATACGAGTTTTCTACATGAGAGAAAATCGCAGGGGTCAGCCCGACCGAAGTGCAATGGACAGGCCTCGCCCTGGGGGAACCGCCTTCAGGATCACGGTAACCCCTATGCCAGGTAAGTATGCTTTGGGGTGGTTCGAGGCAAGTTCAAGACCAACCAACGCTACAGTCCTCTAGCGATCGCCGCAGGGTGTACGAATGCTACGAAGTGCGTCGTAGTCGTCGTCACCACCGTCAGCATTGAGGTGGAAGAGAAACTGAGAAAATTAAAACGGTGCTGGATACACCCAAACGTAAAACCAGTAGCAGAATGTGTTTCAAACCTAATTGTCATATCACATTCATTGTATCATAGCACCATTATTGTATTTTATTATCGTTTTTTGCTTACACCCAAAGGAAAAATATATCTCAAAATCTGCAACATTGGATTTGCTGCAAAAAATGTCACATTTCATAACATTTTTTGCAGCAAGCCCGTAGATCATTTTTGCCCGCGTGTAAAACTTTCAGCGATCTGCAGTTCTCACCAACACATACAATGCTGGCCCGTCGCCGAGCAACACTCCAAAGAGAAGCATGTGTTGGTGCTCTTTCACTCACTTTTCATCAAGCGTCCATGGTGCGGTGGTAGCGTGTCGGATCAATAACCAAGAAGTTCGTGGTTCAATCCTCGTTCTACAAAGTGTTTTTGCCTTCCTCACCTCGATGAGGCAAGGCTATAAAATCACTCAGAAATTGAACTTTTTAAATAAGCCTCCAAGATATACCCTTACGTATACATATCGGCTCAGAATCAAATTCTGAGCAAATGTCTGTGCGTGTGGATGGACGTAGAATTTTTTTTCTCACTCACTTTTCTCGGAACTGGCTCGACCGATTTTGTCCGGATCTTTGTTTTTGGATTCATCTGCAGGTTCTTTAAGTCTTTTTTTAATTTCATCCGGTTTGGTGCAGTACTTTAAAAGTTATGTTCGAAAAACTGTTTTGGTTGATACAAAAAAGGGTCATTATTTACATAATTTGAAAGCTCCGGCGAATAGCTGTCGTCGGAACTATCCGCTCAGTGCACGCACACAAACGCTGCAGTGCTTTAAAATGGTTCATTAAATTTATCATAGATGGCAGCACTCAGATGTATAGTGTCTTTACTAAGTAAGCGTTAGCCAAAGCTTTCGTAGTGTGTGGTTGCAAGGCTTTTAGGAGGAAGGCAGCAACCACCTTCTGGTGGATTAAGTAACGTTTTTTTTAGTGAAATACAACCAAAAAGCCGTCGGTAATGTCGATAATTGTCGGTAACGGGCAAAAATGTCATACTCCTATATCGCAAAAAATGCATGAGGACAGATTTCATGCAGATTCTGATATACTTTCATGCCGCCATGCATCACAATCATGCGACTGCCAGTTGGGTGTAGAAACATTATTGCATGTTTCTACTAATAAGAGTACACAGCAAAAAATCCGATGGTAAAATCGCATGCAAAAGCATGCACATCACCTCCGTCAAAATAAACACTTAATATTACACTCTGCATGTACAACTTTTGCAAACACAAAAAAAATGGCAACCGACGGGATTCAAACCCAGCACCAACAGTAAGGACTGGCGCCGTAGCCCACTCGGCCATCAGACCGATGAAAAGCTGTAAGGATAATCGCTGTAAGGGTTGGTAGCATTATTCTTTCGATTTTGGCACTGAGCCCTCAATTAATATTGAGGGAATGATTCTCTCGACTCTGAATTTTGGGTGTACATTTGCGCTAAGTCATGGAATCGAGAGAGAATGATTGCTTTCTTGTTAAGGCAAAAGAAGCGAACATGAAATTGAGAGAGTAAATCCAACTGGTTTTTTTTCCAACAGGATTTGTTGTGTAGAGTTTGGCGAATGATGTAGGCCAATAAGATTCTGCTTCAAGTGCAAATCTGTAAAATATGTATCAAACAACATTAGGTTTTACGCCGACTCGATTTGGAGGTTAGAAAGGAGTGCACTGTTTACATGGACTTAGCACAGTTCGTTGCGGTCGTTGATTTTGTTCGGGTAAGTTCGTCGAAAATCGACGAAGACCATGTAAACAGTGCACACGAGCTCTCAAATGACGTCACGGCGTAAAACCTAATTACCACGACGATTGAAATTCCTGTCGCAGTCTGAATAGGACTCCAATAAGACTGTCACAGAAAATTCATTAACAGAATGAACCCCATGCCTGCAATTCCCGTTACAGCTTATGTGAAATTCCAATAAGGATGTTACAGAAAAATGAGGCATGGGGTTTAGACTGATGGGAATCACTGGATATCGTTGCTTCTGTGTAATAGGGTAGTACAAGAGATTTCACTGACCTACAAAATTTTCAAAAATTACTGCGCAGGTTCAACTCGAGGGGAAGCATGAACTTTACGGTCCCCAGAAACACGTGCACCTTGAATTTTTCAAAAATATTTAGACAGGGCCAGAATTGGTGCTGTTCGCAATTTTTGCTTGTATGCAATAGCGACGAATGTCCTAATTCTCCATACAAACTTTTGAGAAAAACTGGTGTTTCCAATGAGATTGCATGAATAATGTAAGACTAGTTTCTAAACGTTAGAGATATGCATAAGAAAGGCTCTCCAACACCCACAGCAGGCCAGCGCCATCCGAGAGAATTGAAATCACGGTCTGGTAGTAAAAGTAAAAGCTGAAATTTCTCGCTTATTACAGCATGCGTTCCCTTATGGTCCAGCACAAAATCAAATACTTTGAAAAGCTCTACCTCAACGGTCCTCGCAAAACAAACCAAACGCATGCGTTCAAGAACTTCAAAATCAGAACGTCCCATGTAGTAACGCGCCGTCGCAGTGTGAATTCGATGATAACCTTCCGGTGGGTCACCGTGACGTAGGTGCCAGCCCACATGACCACGTTGAGTATCAGTTGAACACCATCGCACTCGACGTTCTGCCTCGGGAGAGGTGGACACCGCTTCTATGAACTCTGATTAGAGCCAGACAACGCGTGCGGATTTGTTGGGAATCGTTGAAACAATAAACAAAGTGCTCAAAGGCTCCACTGTGGCGTTTGCGTGGGAGGGCAGTCGTTCGCGGATGGAATCCACACGTGAAAACATTCACCTACAATTATGAAAGGAAGCTCGCTCAATCTGAGCGCATGCTGCACACATAGAACGGTAGGAATTGCCCGGAGTAAATCCGATTTTGGGTTGCGACCGGCTACCAGTTTATAGAGGCGCTATGTTTGGAACTTTTTCATCGCGGGCACCGTTCGCTCGTCGTTGACAAGCTCCGCCAAAGGGTTGAACGTACAGCAGCGTTTTAACCCTCTACAACCCAACCCCGCCTCTAGACGGGCTTCGATTTAAAAAATCGCCAAAAATCCATTTTTCAACCAATTTTTGATCTTCAAAAAGCATTGGAAAGAAGAACTTTTAAATTTTTGGAAAATTTTAGGGTTGGAAGTTTGACTTGTTTTATGTGACTTTGCCAATTTTTTTAAAAATGTAATTTTTTTGGGGGTCAACTTTGGCTGTGTTTTTCACTAACATTTCCCATATTTTAAGAGCGAGTCCACGAACAGGGCATACCCCTTTGTATAGGACGTCGTTTGGACCTCACCAATCTGTCTGAAATTTCCAGGGGTTGTTTGTACATATGAAACAAGCATCTGGCCAAAATATGAGCACTCTAGGTCAACGGGAAGTGGGGCAAATCGGGACACAAAGTTTAAAGGTTCAAAAACGTCAAAAATCTATAACTCAGGCAAAATTCAATTTAATTTCAAAGTTCAAAATGCATCTGAAAGGGCTTGAAAAATGCAACAATATGCAGGAAGAAGCATCCCAATTGGTTCAATCTAAAGGAGTTATTGGCATTTTAGTGAAAAAATTGCACAATTTTCAAACTAAAATAAAAAAGTGTTCCATCCAGATATCAACTTGGTTCGACTTGCAGCTTGTAGGGGACATCTGGGACTACCATCTGAGACTGAGAACGCTTTGGGTAAGGCAGTTTAGCATATTAAATAGACACTTTTACTTTTAGTGAATTTTTTGGTTGTACATTTTTGCTCGGGGGACCCCTTAGATCAAATTTTCCGGTAATAATTTTATCATATTCGTGTTTCTGAGACAATTTCACTTTAGAAACATGCATAAAAATGTTTATTTTCATCCATTTTAACCCTTTAAAAAATAAAAGTTCAAAAAAATCTTCGATTCACATTTATTGAAAATCAAGTTCGTTTCCAAGGGTACTAGATGACACCAGAAAAAAAGCAGCTTCTTAAATTTTTATAACTTTCATTTTTTAAAGAGTTAAAACGGATGCAAATAAACATTTTTATGCATGTTTCTAAAGTGAAATTGTCTCAGGAACACGAATATGATGAAATTATCACCGAAAAATTTGATCTAAGGGGTCCCCCGAGCAAAAATGTACAACCAAAAAATTCACTAAAAGTAAAAGTGTCTATTTAATATGTTAAACTGCCTTACCCAAAGCGTTCTCAGTCTCAGATGGTAGTCCCAGATGTCCCCTACAAGCTGCAGGTCGAATCGAGTTGATATCTGGATGGAACACTTTTTTATTTTAGTTTGAAAATTGTGCAATTTTTTCACTAAAATGCCAATAACTCCCTTTAGATGGAACCAATTGGGATGCTTCTTCCTGCATTTTGTTGCATTTTTTAAGTCCTTTCAGATGCATATTGAACTTTGAAATTAAATTGAATATTGCCTGAGTTATAGCATTTTTAAGATTTCTGACGTTTTTGAACCTTTAAACTTTGTGTCCCGATTTGCCCCACTTCCCGTTGACCTAGAGTGTTCATATTTTGGCCAGATGCTAGTTTCATATGTGCAAACAACCCCTGAAAATTTCAGGCAGATTGCTGAGGTCGATGTGAGATGGGTATGCTTTGCTCTTGGACTCGCTCTTAAGTAAAAAGAAGTATGCAGTAATTTTTCTAGTGCCCCAGACTATGCCTCTACGCATTTATTTACAATTTAAATGATAATGGTTCCATTTTATAGCAAAAAATGTGAAAAACATGCAAAAAATTGAAAAAGTTACTGAAAAAACATGAAAAATTAGATAGGCAAAATGTAATTATATTAGGTGGTAGAATAGGCCAAATACTACCAAAAACAAACATAAACTAAACAAGATAAATGCAAACAAGAGAAGTAAGGTTTTTCGTAGAACAAAAGTTGCTCAAAATGACCTTCTGAACACGGGAAAAATAAAAAAAAATCGAAAAAAAATTTGGGCAGTAGAGGGTTAACATGGTGGACCAAGTTGTACAAACTAGAGAACTAGACTGTCCGGTCCTCTGCGATAACTCTCAAGGTTTGTACTAGAGAGCCTGGATCTTATTAGAGAACGGACATCTCAAACCAAAAGTGCCAATCGAAGCACGAGAACTGTCAAACGGAGGTACCAATCGATCATAAGACAAAGGATTTTGCTCGATTGGTACTTCCGTTTGACAGTTCTCGTGCTTCGATTGGTACTTTTGGTTTGTGATGTCCGTTCTCTAATAAGATCCAGGCTCTCTAGTACAAACCTTGAGAGTTATCGCAGAGGACCGGACAATACAGAGATGTGAAAATGTTATCTTTAGACGTTAACGTTACGTAACTATTTATTGGTGCCAAATGAAACAAACATTAAGAGTTTTTCACCAATGTGTAACAGGTCGTATCGAGGTGCTCCGATTTGGATGAAACTTTCAGCGTTTGTTTGTCTATACATGAGATGAACTCATGCCAAATATTAACCATCTACGACAAAGGGAAGTGAGGTAAAACGGGCTTTGAAGTTTGATGTCGATAAAACATAAAAAATCTTAAAATTGCTCGCATTTCCGTAAAATTTCATTAATTCCATCGCTCTTAGATTCATTCGAAAGGTCTTTTGAAACACTTCAAAATGTGCCATAGACATCCAGGATTGGTTTGACTTTTTCTCATAGCTTTTGCGAATTACTGTTGAAAATGGATTTTTTTAAAACCTTAATATCTTTTTGCAACAGCCTCCAACACCCATACTCCCATAGGTCAAAAGTTAGGGAATTTCTTGGACTATAAGCCTACGGTATTAATTTTTTGGCCAATCGCAGTTTTTCTCATAGTTTTACGATTTTTCTAGAACAAACATTTTACAACGTTAGTTTTTGCCCTGTAGGCCTCCATAGCGGCACTTTTTGGTCTCAATTTTGACATATTCGGAATCCTCGGAAAATTTCACGTAAGCTAGAAGTATTGGAGTTGTAAACTTGATTTAAAAAATAATTAAATAAAACATTTATGAAAAAAGAAATAGATCTTATTTACCCTGTGATCAATACGTCAAAAGCTATATCAAGTAGGCGAATATATGTTTTACCCCTAATCCAACAAATTGTTTATAAATATTTTAATTCATTCTAAACGGCAAACAAACGCTGAAAGTTTCATCCAAATCGGAGCACCTCGATACGACCTCTAGAACAAACCGAGCAATATTTACAAATACTGCCTCTTAATTAAAACTACAATTCCATCGATCTAGCTTTAAACCATGTTGAGCAAAAACGTCAGCACCGTGTACGAGGTGTTGACCAGCTCGGTGAAAACCTGCATCGAAAGATTTGAGATGCCAAGGCATCCAAACTGAACGATGTTCTGTGAGCAGAGCGCGATCGTGACCAGCGTGGTGCGCATCTCAAAGTATTCGCGACGGTAATCGGCCGAGTACGGTAGTTGCGAGCAAAGATCGCACATATGGCCGGATATGGTGTCAAACTGTGGGAATTTTGAATAAAGACAGTGACTCTTGAAAGTTATGACTCATGATTGCTTACGGTATCTTTCAAAGATTCAATCAGACTGCATAATACGTAGGATTCCAAGCTTATGACAACAACTGTTGTCGCGATAACAATATGCATAAACGAGAATTGCTCTGAAAAAACGATGAAAAAAGTCGATCCAATGGCCACTAAATCAAAATAGTACACATAGAAGAATAATGACTCAACCATTGATTGCAGTTTGCTGAGCTTGCTAGAACGAAAGGGATTAGTTTTAATGTTAATTATAACAACCAGAAGCGTAAGCACCTCAAAATAACACCTTGTTGCTCCGTGATGGATTTAATAAGTATCTTCAACTTGTTCCAATACTGTTTTTTAGTCTGTTCATTGTCAAAATAGTTGTCTCGCAAGTCCTCCATGTCTTTGGCAATGCGTTCAAAGTGATGAACCAGGATTTCCTGTTCGGAGTGCAGTCCAATCATCAAAATTGAAGAGACGATAGTGCATCCAAATAACTTGGACACCCAAAAAAGAACGAAATTCGAAATGTAGATTACTTGAATGAAGTAAGCTAATCCTTTGCCGAAATAGAAGTCAACCCACGGTGGAACGTAAAAAGTTCTGGATTGTTGCGGTTGTGGAATCCAGCAGATGACCTGTTGGCACACCATTAGCAAACCAAGTGTAACGACCAGTGCTCGAGTTTTGCGTCGAAAGCCCCTCCTGGCAGCCTCATCAAACATTCGATCTCCGGAGCAGTAGTTTGCTATTTGGAAAAAAATTCGCAGATCTTCGATGTTCTTTTTATGACACAGAAGGAGACGGGTTTTCGCCAAACATGTTACCTGTGCGACGACCATGAGCGCACACCAAATCGTTTCCACAGCGTCATCCATTGCGACGAAGGTACTCACGAAACTCACCACGCTAATCAACATTTGGAAATTTCCTACCAGTAGATACAGCTTCCATCCGAATCGTTGCCAATCGTTTGGGGCATCGAAATCGATACCAGCAAGTATGTAGAATCGATCCAACAGCTGAAAAGTGTCCGGAACTTCTTCCCAAAGCCATCGTGCACGATACTTTACGAGGCGAACCTTCGCCAAAGCTTTCCAAAATAGGTTCATCCTGCTTGAAGGTAGCTCGCTGAACTGACGTTTCCTATCTAGAGAATGCAAGGATAAGCAACCACAAGATTCTCACGGTTGCAACAATTAGAAGCAAACTTTTTCTAGACTTAACACTAGATTTTATGTCCTTGACCGCCTCGCTCTTTTTCGCAATCATTTTGCAAACTTGACTTTTCCACCTGCAATGAATATTTTACAACGATCAACGTTGCAAAATTACGGTGACATCGCGTCGAAGAATTTTCTTTGTACGTTGATATTAAATCACCTCATGGTGTTGGAAATGATGCATAATTGCTATTAGTTGGCAGTTTTCAAGAGATATTGCCACTTGGCATAGAAATTAAAAGGATCAATTAAAAAAAACGAACCTTGTAAAATGTTTGACTAACCTGTTTAGAAATGTGCACTATGTTACACCGCGGTGACATCCTCGTAAAACTAAGATTCCTTTGTCTCCCGGATTTTAATGACTTTTAATATTGCGCAATTCTCACCAACTCGGACTTCGCACTAAATTATTGCTATCGATCGCACTATTGCGACTTGTCAAACTGGCTTGGGAAATTTTAATTTTCTCAAAAAATGATCAAAGCGAGCCGATGTTGCTCACCTGTCAATCGCCATTTTAAAGTGCAAATGTCCAGTTTGGTGGAAACTGCGACTGGAAATGTAAATAAAAAACTGCTGGTTGCCTAGTTTTTGGAAATTTCAAATCCAAGTTACAGTGCAATGATCAATAAGTGCATTTAAAAATATCAGTGAATGACATCTGTTTACTCATTTCCATGGGATCTTAGACAGATGGTTTCAGCTTAGTATTTGATTGGAAAAATAAATAAAATCTTTTGATCTTATATTGATTTTTTTAACAGCAATACATAGCGATTTTGTTACCCAAAAAAATGCAGAGGGGATTTTCTAAAAAAGAATTCATTTATAAATTTTTTCCTGTCTTGATTTAATTATATATTTTTTTAAAATTACGTAACAGCCAACAGGGAGAAAGGGTTATCAAAAAATGTCGCACTCAATAAAGCTCATATCTTCGATTTAGCTCAGTAAATTATGCCCTGAAATGCACGTGAAATTTACTTACTTCATTTGTTTGCCATCACTGAATCAGAGCCAATAGTAGAGATTTCGAGACCACCAGAGACACGAATTCATACCCTTAGCGTGCTCGAACCGACCAACGGTTGCAGATTTGCATCAAAATATAGCCCATACTGCAGAGTTTATTGCGTTTTCCGCGGGCTCCCGGTTCAGCTCACGACTGTACGACTTACCGGTGGAGTACATTTCTAGGAAATTAAGATATGTTGGGAATTTAATTCTACGATTTCTGTCGGAATCATCCTAAGCTGATTGGAAAATTCTCTTATCAAAATCCATAGTTCGAATTTCCACAGGTTACCCGACATCTCTCAATTCCAATCAAAACTTGTCCTTACATAGTTACATATCCTACCGATCGTTTTCCCTTGGCAGAGCCAACTTTTAATGCGTTCCTCGAATTGTCCTCCCTTTCCCTTCTTGCAGATGCCCTGAAGGACAACGATGGCACCGTGATGAAGGCTTGGCCAGCACTCTTCAAGGGCCTCAAGGAAGCGCTTTGTCTGGCCCGGGAAAACGTCGAACATTTGGCCATGCTGCAGAAGTACCTGCTGGTGAGTTTTCAATGCTGGTGGGTGGGTTGCTAATCGTCATCGTAAATTTTGAGTTCAAAACTGAGGAAGCGGTCAAACATTCGGAGGAGATTCAAGGCAGAGAATCGAACGTGAACGTGGATAATTTTGTTTTTTTTTTTAAGGCCGTTGCAAATGTTTTTTGAAGTTAATGTTGAAAATTAAAAAAATATAAATTGAGCTAAAAAGCCATAGTCCCAACATTTGAATGTAAAAAGTTTTTTAACATGCATTTTACACAAGTTCAGTTGTTTTTCAATCATTAGTTTTCAGAAAAGTAAGATTGACGAAAACTAAAAAAACTACTAAAACTAAAATTTTCAAAATTCTAAAAGATGTTGAAATCAATTAAACATGCTAAAATTGATTTTAAACGCAGGGGAATGCATTTTAAATCAATTTGAGCTGATTGCACTTAAATTTTCATAGAAATTTTGAAGTTTTTTGAAAAAATGCTTGTAAATGCTTGAGAACCACTCACTCTTAAACTAACCCTCAGAAGTTGAGAAGCCATTTTGGCGAAAACAAAAGCAATGATACTGATTGCAGTTTGCAGAACTCGCCACCACCCTCTAATACCCACGTGGGATTGTCCTAGCTGCACCGAACATCGCACACGTGCAGTGCACGGTGGTGGCACGATGGTCGAGTTTCAATTGAACTTTCAAAGCCCTTTTTGGAACGAATCCTGCAGTGTGCAGTCATGAGCACATTAGTTTCAATTGAAGCGATTTTAGATTTGCTTTTTCTTTGAGTTTCCGAGAGCGAGAATTTGGGAAATATTACTGGCCAGAAGGATTATCCTGGTTTTCGGAATTCGATTGGCTTTTTTGTTTCAGACTGACTGGAGGGAAAAGTGTTCCTGATGGCTTTTGAAAGCATCCTAATTTGGTTGTTTGAACTTGTTATCATCCTCGTTTGCTCCTAAATCTGCAAAAGGAGCAACTTTCACGATCCTAATTTAATTTCTGATAAATTAACATTTCGTGTTCGAGCTCCGAGTCTCAGGGAGCAACTTTTGGCCGTGAACTTTCGTTCATTAGGCAGCAGGCATTTTGGGAATGTTGTCACTCATGGCTGCTTCCTCTCTATTTTTCCTGCTCGGTGTTGTTCGATGATTACTTTCTCTACTCAGCTTCCTATTATTACATCAAACCTCTCCCCTTAACCCATTTTCCTCATCCGGCTTATTTTTTCGCAGAAAATCAAAAACGAGCAGGACTTTGCCTTCATCCTGTCCATTATACCGAACGTAACGATCATCCTGCGGCACATCTGGACCATGTCGAACTACTACAGCAAGGACCGCCACATGCTGACGCTGCTCGGCCAGATCTCCTACGTGTTTGCGGAGAAAGTTAAAATACTAATTAATGTTGATACCATTTTCAAGTAAGTCACACTTAATTATGCATGTTTCGGACTGATGTTCCAAGCTTTCAGCCTGTCGGAGGGATGGAGGTTGACAGACTTTTCAAATATTTACCCGGCGTTGAAAGCGTGGGTGGGAGCTATTGTGAAAGGGGTTCTTGTTTTGGAACCGTCTGACAGGATGGACTACAATAACTGGAGTTGAAATTTAACGAAATGTAATTAACAGTTAGAAATTGTCGGCTGGTATCCGGTTACGGTTGCTCTCTCCTGTTGACCGGCGACAGCGATGTCTCCTACCGATATCGAGATAAAAATGTTAATGTTTTTTGAATTCTCTGACAGCTGTTAAAAGGATTAATATGAACCTTTAATTAACTGCATTAACAACTATGTTGTTCCGTTGTGCAACTACTTACTTTTCTTGACTTTCTTGGGCAGAGATTAGACCATTCGTCATTTCTAGTGATTGTTGCTGGACCGCTTCGTTCGCCTTCACTACAAAAAAATCTTTTCTGACATTCTGCTTTCTTTCGTTCACACACGAACGAATAAGTGCAACGCAAAGTCACTCACAATATCATTTGAGTCTCACCAGAAATACATTCGCGAAGAGCACGTTCGTTTGCCATTCTACCGACATTCCGATCACCTGCACCATGACTGCATTCAAATGTTTGCTGTCACCACGCAGAACCACACGAGCGAGAGAGAGAGACAAAAGAGAGAAAGAGCATGCTGCTTCGGGGCGGACGGCTGCTTAAGTGTTGAACTCGGTTTTTTTTTCGTTTCAACTTCGTGTATGTCTGTGTGTGAGCATTCAAATATGGTTGGCTATGATGAGTGCTGACTGAAAGCACATTCAAATTTTGTTCAATCACTGTCAGTGATCGTTCCCCTTTAATCGTCATCATTATAACGCCATTTTTCAGTACTCATTTGAGTGCGGAAATGACGACGCTCAAGACACCTCAAAAATCAATTTAAAAAATTATCCAATCTCCAACCCTTCCAGGCACTCGGCGAGCACCGTGTTCCGCTGCGCCACTAACTGTGCCGATATGTTGCGCTCGTGGAAGCGCTCCTACATGGATACCCGCGCCCAGATCGAGCGGTCCGGCATCGGTTCCCGGTGGGAGTTTGACCGGAACGTGCTCTTCCGGGACGTGGACCACATGACCCGCATCAGCCAGGACACAGCCAATGTGGCGAAGGTGGGGTGCTAGGAGCCGCCGATTTTTTTTAAATTTATTTTACTTTGTACACATCTATTTGGCAGGTTTTCTTGGAGTTTGAGGCCATGTTTGACCATCACTTGAAGACGATGATCAGCGACCCGGAAGAAGTGGACAACATTCTGAAAAAGGTTCGTACCCCTAGTTTGGATTACGTTTTTAAGAAGTTTCAAAGACTCGTATTTAAAAAAAAATGATTGAAAGCCGTCACGAAATCAAACAAAACATTTGAAAATGGATTTTCCTCAGATTTTTGCGGAGTTTTGCCCAATTAGAGGGGTTCAAGTTTACTTTTCACCTTCAATTACAGAGCTGAATTGCATGGTTCCAATTCCAATTCCAATTCAGTCCAGTAATGGGCGGCGTAAAATAAAATTTGAACCGCCCTGACCACGACCCTCGAATCAAACTGAACCGGTAGAAATGTTAACTCGAGTGTTTGATGCAGGGTGCTTTTCCAGAATAAACAAAAACAATTCAAAAGGGAGAAAGTTTTATGTTTTCCCTGCTGCATCGAGTACTTTCCCGTCAGTGTACTCCAGCATATTTTTTTCCACTCGGGAAATTGATTGCTGGTGGTTCAGGTATTGGGATTTGGGAAAGGGCAATAGAAATTACCATATCATTGCAATTCGTTCCCGGGGGAAATTGGGGAAGTTTAGAAGAAAAAAAATTAAGTTTATTTTACCAAACCAAAAGAGTAAGTTTAAAAATTAAAAAAAAGCTATAAAAAAATCAACCCGCTCTCCCTTACAAATCGCTAGGAAAACAAGGAAATTTCAGCCAATCGAGGTCACCAGCGGTGGCAAAAAAAAACCCAGAAGAAGAGTTCTTCCAATTTCGGACTACCGATGATTGGTCGGAAAATTATTCCAAACTGTTTTCCGATGATTGTTTATTCAACAGGGCTTCCTGTTGGAGGTGTGTGCATCCGTGCGCGCGATTTCCATCTTGTTTAAGAGTGCGGGGGAGGGAAAAAACTTTGAACACATTGCTTAAATGCTCCACTAATGAGGAAGAGTGGGGAAAATTCCAGACTGGGAAATGATCGATTGTTGGTGAAATCTGGGTTTGTTTTCTGTGATGAATGATTGTGTTTGGCAGGGAAAACTTTACGCGGTCGATCCGTACTGAGAGTAGGTGTAGTGTTTGTTGAATGGCTAGGAGCAACAAAATAAAATAATGTTCATAATAAAACAGTTATTACAATAACGACAAACTCGATCATAACTGAAATACATTTTCGATTAAATCCCCAAAGAAAATCACCTGCCAAAATCGTGCTCGCACATTTCCCGAATGCATAATCAATCAGCAAATTTATGGGATATCATTTTTTCACCACCTACCTACCTCTTCCAACCTCACCTCACCAGGTTTATCGGCTCATCAATCACATCATTTCGGTGGACTACGACATCTTCGCGCCGAGCAACCTGGCGAACTGGGAGGCCACTCTGGAGTACTTTTACAAGGGCGTCGAACAGGTGGAGCACGAGGCCCGTACGGCCCTGGACCAGTGCATCGGAGCGCTCAGGTGAGTCTTGAGCTAGCAAATGAGCGATTTGAAGTTTTATATTGTTTTTTTTTCACTTTTCGTGGATTCAAATTAAAAAAATATATATATTTAAATATTAATTTTGACTAAATATATAGTATTTTAAAAGCACCCTAATCACCATATAAATCAATCCTACAAATTGAGCGGCGCTACTGCCTTGAGATTATTTGACGATTTTTCCTCTCCCCCTCCAATCCAATTGGCAACAGGTCGGCCAACCTGGGCCTCGAGCTGATCAAGAACCTGGACCAGATGGAGACCCGGCCGTCGTTGGCGTGCCATTTGTCATCCAAGTACGAAAACATTATGAAACAATTCCTGGCGGAAGTCGGCATGGTCGAGCACGAGTTTCTGGTACGTAAATGGAAAGTGGGGCGGAAAAAAATGCTTCCTACCGGAAATTTATTGTCATTTTTATGCTTGTCTACAGCCGCGAAACCGGTTTTCTGGGGTGGGATTTCTGGCGGCGGCATTGCTTTCGAGTTCTTTACTGGAAGTTTCCCGTTAGAAGGTTCACGCTGCGAATCATAATGCTTTTCCAGGTGGAATACATATTTTGTGCTGCCGGTGGAGCTGGAAAGCTTCCTGTTTTGACACATTGAGGCAGAAATGGGTTGTGTCTGAGTTGTGTAGACAGTGTATGTAGACAAACACACTCATTTATCCTTGCTCGATTTTTCATGCTTTTTTCTAATTTTAAACGCCATGTTCGTGTTTAGCGACTCAAAATTAGTTAAATTCGTGTGATTATTATGACTAAATATTTTTTTAATACTCCATTGCCGCCATATTGGCCGCCATCTTGAATTAAACATTCTCAGATCACTTGGTGGATTTTTTTTAGTCATAATTGATTGCAACGACCCAAAATAAGACTACCGTCAGTGGGGGTGACATTGGGTCTGGGGGGTGAGATTGGGTCAAAGTGATTTTTTACGGATTTTACCATTTCTCAGGTTCTTCTCAATGAAAATGAATTCTGTTGAAAGGGTTGTGTAGGGGACATCTTAAGATGACTCCGCTGAAAAAATCTCGTTCCTAGAACAAATCCTGTGATTTTGGCAGCTGTCTAAAGTTGGGGTACGTTTTTGGCCAAAAATGACCTCTCGAAAAATCATTTTTCTAATATTTTTGTTAGAATTGCTCGAAAACTACCCAAATGTTTGAAAATCTCCACTTCAAACATTGTAGCATGTCAATACGATTCCCTCGAACAAGAAACACTGTTAGATGACTTGTTTTTACCATATCGTTGTATTTGAGCATCATTTTAGTTTCATTTGACCCAATGTCACCCCCTCTAAGGGGTGAGATTGGGTCAATTTTAAAACTATTGGCATTTAAGGTAGTGTTCATCAAAATCCACCATATTTTGGGAAAATGTTAGTAAACTATCTAAGAACAAATCTACGATGAAAGATTTTCGATGTTATTTAAATTGTTTTTGTTATTAAGAAAATACTAGAGGTGTATCGTTTTTTGACCCATAGTCACCCCCACTGACGGTACTAAAAAATTGTAGGTATCTGGGCCAGATCGGGACTACAGTCTGTATAGGGGGATGGCGTCGCTATTTTTAGACCACGTTTTCCACTTTTTCTCATCGAAACCGACTACTTTATCGACTTCATTTTGCTGGGCGAGATAGGACGCCGTCTATTTTTAGACGCTGACTCAGCACTTTTCCACTCTTGCACTTAAAAAAAACCGGTGGCAGCACGATGTAACGCCACATCCCTATAGGGACAGCAGGTTTTAGAGCACTTAAAAGCTTGAAATTTGGAAATCGATGCACTATTTTTGTTAATCTGTGTCTGTTCTATCCGAAACCAATCAATGATGCCCAAAGATTGTACAGTAACGAGGCTAAAACAGCTGTCCTAATTCTCCCCATGTGCCCCGATTCACCCCAGTTGATTGTAATACAAAAAATAACTTATCTTCTATAAATATAACAAATTTCGACGGTTTTGTTCGAACGCAAATCAGTTCAATACGGAGCGTCGGATCGAGGTATCTTTGTTGCGTTGGGTTCGTATAAGTCCAAGGAAGGTTCTTACGCCAAAAAGTGTCAACTTTAACTAGAGGGTGACGAGCGGGAATTCCCGGGAAATCGGCAATTTTTGAGCCTCTCGATTCCCGGGAAATTTGGTCGAGACTCCCGGGAATTTCGACACTTATGAATATTATAAGCAAAATAATATAATGCCAATAAGTGACATTAGATAAGTTAAATTCAATACATAGAAAAAAAATGGCCATTTCTAAGTTCAACCAAAGCATCAATATCTGCAAATGCTGACACGACCACAAAGTTGGGGAACTAAATATTTACATAAAAAACTAGCTGACACAACAAAGAAATTAATAGCTAAAGAAAGTATTTGAAAAAAGTGAACTTCCCTACTTCAAAGTTGAATTATATTTTATTTAAACTCTGATATCTTTTGTAAAATTCAAGATAGCCAATTTAGGTTCAGTTTTCCTCTCAATTATTTTGATATTTTTTCCCTGAATATTTACATTTTAAAATATTTATATTTACAGATAGTTTAGGAAGAAAAGCAACTTATAATGATGTTTTGTATATTTGTTTGTAAGGTCCTAACCTGGTCGCAGCACCTAAAAGGACCTAATAAAAATAAGTTGTGAAACAAAAAATAGTTGTTTGTCATGAATATAAAGGTAATGCAAATCTCTACATGGTTACTTAAAATGATTTTTTATTGAACAACTAATAATTAAATGTACTTGAGTTTATTTTATTGTAATAAATGTATTAAATTTCTTTTAAATTATTGGCAACCTATCAATAATTTGGCATAAAACCTCAAATTCCCGGGTCCCGGGAATTCCCGGGAAATAGCAAAATTCAACTCTCGATTCCCGGGAAATTGAAAATCTCGAGAATCGTCACCCTCTAACTTTAACCACTCTGGAACCGATTCCGAAACATTGGCAAATTGTATGGGAAAAGCTTAGTAAAAAATAAAGTTTAATACAGGAGGCTGAATAAGCAAACAAGCTAAAAACGTCAAGAAACGAATAAAAAAAAGGTGCAGGTGGTTATGTTACACATGACCAGTATGACAAAGAACTTTGCAAGATGATTGTTGAAATTTTCGATTAGAATGTCCGGTCCAAATTTCTCCATGATTCCCATATAATTACGTCCTATCAAACTGAGGGGACGGAAATTGCAAGTGGAGCTAAAATAGAATTCAAGGTGAAATCAATCGACTTTCACTCACCACTCGAAAGTTACCAAGATGCTGAAATGTTTTTGCAAGGCTGTTGCAAGCAATCGGCGGCAGGAAAGTAAATTTTAACAGCAAACATTAAAACTGCCCTTTTCAGGGTTCTAATTGATTACAAAATAGTTTTTTTTAAATTTCCAGAAACTGATTTTCGCAGCGGCACAAAAAAAAATACTTCGCAGCAATCTATTTATTACTTCAATTGGGTCCTAAAATGAAGCTTAGATTGCTGATATTATTGTTTACAGCGATAAAGCTTATTTTTCTGAGTACAATGACTCTTTGTACAACCACAAAGAGTTTAAAATGGATTTTTAAATCAATTTTGAAAAATTATCCTCGCGGTCCTCCTTGACAGAAAAGCTCCTACTTGACAGCTCGTTCCAAGGGGACCATAGTTGATCCATCGAAAAAATGTTGTCTCGTCAATTTTTTTTTTGCATTAAAATGAAAAAAAGTGATCAGAAATGGTTTTTAATCGTGTTTTTTATCGTTGTACATAAAAATTGACATAGGGCTTTAGTACCCAATTTATTTTTACTGCTTAGTTTTAGATAATGGCCAAATGCAACTTTTCATGTCCAGTATCGGAAACCATAAAGTTTGATACCCATATTGCCCCAACTCTTATGGTTCGGCAAATGTCCGCCATCGGAACATCCGCGGGGCCTCCGGCTACTCCGGATTGTGGCCACTACTGCCGAAATGTCAAATTTCATGTCCAGTATCGAAAACCATAAAGTTTGATACCCATATTGCCCTAACTCTTATGGTTCGGCAAATGTCCCCCATCGGAACATCCGCGGGGCCTCCGGCCACTCCGGATAGTTGCCACCACTGCCAAAATGTCAAAATTCATGTTCAGTATCAAAAACCATAAAGTTTGATACTCATATTGCCCTAACTCTTATGGTTCGGCAAATGTCCCCCATCGGAACATCCGCGGGGCCTCCGGCCACTCCGGATAGTTGCCACCACTGCCGAAATGTCAAATTTCATGTTCAGTATCAAAAACCATAAAGTTTGATACCCATATTGCGCCAACTTTTATGGTTCGGCAAATGTCCCCCATCGGAACATCCGCGGGGCCTCCGGCCACTCCGGATAGTTGCCACCACTGCCAAAATGTCAAATTTCATGTTCAGTATCAAAAACCATAAAGTTTGATACCCATATTGCCCTAACTCTTATGGTTCGGCAAATGTCCCCCATCGGAACATCCGCGGGGCCTCCGGCCACTCCGGATAGTTGCCACCACTGCCGAAATGTCAAATTTCATGTCCAGTATCAAAAACCATAAAGTTTGATACCCATATTGCCCCAACTCTTATGGTTCGGCAAATGTCCCCCATCGGAACATCCGCGGGGCCTTCGGCCGCTTCGCATAGTGGCCACTACTGCCGATATGTCAAATTTCATGTCCAGTATCAAAAACCATAAAGTTTGATACCCATATTGCCCTAACTCTTATGGTTCGGCAAATGTCCCCCATCGGAACATCCGCGGGGCCTCCGGCCACTCCGGATAGTTGCCACCACTGCCAAAATGTCAAATTTCATGTTCAGTATCAAAAACCATAAAGTTTGATACCCATATTGCGCCAACTTTTATGGTTCGGCAAATGTCCCCCATCGGAACATCCGCGGGGCCTCCGGCCACTCCGGATAGTTGCCACCACTGCCAAAATGTCAAATTTCATGTTCAGTATCAAAAACCATAAAGTTTGATACCCATATTGCGCCAACTTTTATGGTTCGGCAAATGTCCCCCATCGGAACATCCGCGGGGCCTCCGGCCACTCCGGATAGTTGCCACCACTGCCAAAATGTCAAATTTCATGTTCAGTATCAAAAACCATAAAGTTTGATACCCATATTGCGCCAACTTTTATGGTTCGGCAAATGTCCCCCATCGGAACATCCGCGGGGCCTCCGGCCACTCCGGATAGTTGCCACCACTGCCGAAATGTCAAATTTCATGTTCAGTATCAAAAACCATAAAGTTTGATACCCATATTGCCCTAACTCTTATGGTTCGGCAAATGTCCCCCATCGGAACATCCGCGGGGCCTCTGGCCACTCCGGATAGTTGCCACCACTGCCGAAATGTCAAATTTCATGTCCAGTATCAAAAACCATAAAGTTTGATACCCATATTGCCCCAACTCTTATGGTTCGGCAAATGTCCCCCATCGGAACATCCGCGGGGCCTTCGGCCACTTCGCATAGTGGCCACTACTGCCGATATGTCAAATTTCATGTCCAGTATCAAAAACCATAAAGTTTGATACCCATATTGCCCTAACTCTTATGGTTCGGCAAATGTCCCCCATCGGAACATCCGCGGGGCCTCCGGCCACTCCGGATAGTTGCCACCACTGCCGAAATGTCAAATTTCATGTTCAGTATCAAAAACCATAAAGTTTGATACCCATATTGCGCCAACTTTTATGGTTCGGCAAATGTCCCCCATCGGAACATCCGCGGGGCCTCCGGCCACTCCAGATAGTTGCCACCACTGCCAAAATGTCAAATTTCATGTTCAGTATCAAAAACCATAAAGTTTGATACCCATATTGCCCTAACTCTTATGGTTCGGCAAATGTCCCCCATCGGAACATCCGCGGGGCCTCCGGCCACTCCGGATAGTTGCCACCACTGCCGAAATGTCAAATTTCATGTTCAGTATCAAAAACCATAAAGTTTGATACCCATATTGCCCCAACTTTTATGGTTCGGCAAATGTCCCCCTTTGGAACATCCGCGGGGCCTTCGGCCACTTCGCATAGTGGCCACTACTGCCGAAATGTCAAATTTCATGTCCAGTATCAAAAACCATAAAGTTTGATACCCATATTGCCCCAACTCTTATGGTTCGGAAAATTTTCCCTCATCGGAACACCCCCCGGGGACTCGGGCCCCTCCGAATTGTGGCCACTAGGTGTGAGCAAACTCGTGTAGGGCAACAGGTAGCTGCACTGCAGAAACCAGATGCACACAAATGAAGCTCTTCAGCCCGCGTTTGTGTGTATGCGTAATTCGGTGCTCTTTCAAGCACCAAACTTGCCTCTCGATTTCCCTTCCGCACACACAAACACTCACTACCGTACCCAACCAGATTTTTGAAGAATACTCTTTCGTGTGAATTGGCTCTGAAAAGGGCCATTTTAACGTCCTATGACGTTGATAAAACCATGCGATGATGACACTCCAAGTTTGCTCCAAGTTGCCGGCAATTTTCCCTCCAGCGCCTGCTCTGCCTCTCTTTCCAGAACAATTCTCTCCTTCCTCTCGGCGGCTCTGCTGTGCTGCTGCTGCTTCTCGATCCTCCTCGTGCAAAGCTTCGGACTTGTTTGAGCTTCGACCGGTGGCGCGGCGCTCTTTTATAACCTCGCTTGGCTGTGACGGCTCGACACTTTCGAAGCAGTGGCAGAGAGCAAAATTTGCTAAGTGCTAGATACTTGAATCTGATTAATGTGTTCGGGAAAGGTTGCGCTCAACCAATCAGCGACCGGGATTACTCCGGTCTGATTTTTTATTTTCGGCTTAACTTTTAAGTACTTTAACAAAGTTTTATCAACTTTACGAGGTAGTCTACTTGTACTTTAAGACTTCCTCTTTCGTTTGGTGGGTAAAACATAAAGATTGTTTGATAGGGGGGGAAGATATAAGCATTTGAAAGACGACACAAATCGTTACACTTTCGCTTCGCGAAATTTTGGATTGACACCCGTAGACAGTGCCCTTAGGTAAAAGTTCTTTGTCAAAAGACAAGACGAAGTTTGTCGGGTTTAGCTTATATTTTTAAAAAAATCTGGAAAAATCAGAACTGTAACAACTCTGTTGAAGTTTAATTTTGCTTTTCTAGCTTAATTTCTTCAATTATGACACAACATTTTTTTTTACTGAAACGCTAATGTTTCAAAACATTTGAAATATATTATCAGAACTTTAAAAACATCCTTGTACACACCCAGAGGATAAAGAGCAAAATGTAAAATGGTAATATGAACTGACGGAGAGGATAAATCCCAAATTACCAAAAGTACTTTACTCGTGGGTTATTTTAAAAAAAAAACATCCTTAAAAAAGTGTCGATATCGAGACTCGAACCCGAGACCTTCGGCATATTGAACTGCACCTTTGCCGTAATGGTCACCACGGTTCGGTGATTAAGTGGCGGTTATTTGTTTATATAAGCCACTCAATGGGATGAACTGTTTTAATGAACGAATGAACACGATTTGTTGTTGTTGTAGCGCGAGAGGTCTTTACTCTCGTCAAATAGAACTTTCCTCTCGTTTCTTTTCGAAAGGACTGTCGCATGGACTTTTACTTTGGGTGCAGTACCAATATTTAAAAAAGTTGAAATTGTAGATCATAAATATTGCGCAAACATAAAAAAGTTAACTAAGTTTTACCTACCGAACAAGATTAAATGGCAATATTCATATAAAATAATATTTATGCGATTTCTCTTTGATCTTCCTACCCAGTGAGAATTTTAGCTTGAGCCAAATCGACCCGATTCTCGAGCTAACATTCTCACTGGGTAGTAACTTCCATCCTATTGCTGCTTCAGAAAAACTTTTCCGCTTCACCGAAATTTTCCGGAAAAAATACCTCCGAAACGAACCCGAATCGTTTCCTTCTCGGATGTCATAAAAAAAGAAATTCTGCCACCTTCACCGCACTGCTGCTATCCGAAACAATCTACGACGATTATATATTTTCCCCTCTCTGAACCATCATCTTCACCGTAATTTTCCCAGCCTCTCTTGCTGAACCGCAGTCAAACTATTTTGTATTATTAATTTTTTCCGGGCCCCGGCAAAACTTTTGCCGAGCGCGAGCGCAATTTTGTGGTAATCTGCTTACCTGTTTTGGCCAGTCACTTTCTACGTTTTTTTGTATTTTCCGCCTCAGAAAAACAAAAGCAACCCCCCGCTGCAACGGAACCAGCCCCGCCACGTGGGCGCGGTCTTTTGGGAGCGCTCCCTGCTGGCCTTCATCCGCAAATCCATGACAGCTTTTCGAGAGGTTCGTTGACAATTTATGGCACGGTTATCCTTTTCGGTAACTGTATACTTTTCCCCATTTTTTTTTTTTTTTTTTTTCGGCAAAACAGTTTGAAAGTTCACCACGAATCACGGCAAATCCGACTGCAGCCGGTGATCCAAAAGCCCTAGTACGGATGGGTGGAGGAGGCGACGAGGGCGGTCCGGATTGTTCCCAGAAGCGGTCCGCCTTCAGCCAGTACATTCAGCTGGTGAAGAACATCCGGGAGTACGAGAAGGACAACTTTCAGGAATTTACGGTCTACGGAACGCGCACCGTCAACAGCGTCCTCAAGCGGAACATTCTGAAGCTGGAGTTTTGCGAGCCGATCTACGGTGAGTACATTCTCAAAAAAAAAAAAACAAACTACTAACTTGATGTTGACTACATTTTAAACTTTTCGCAGAACTCGAACAGGAGAAACGCTCGGCACGGCTCAAGAAAGCGGACACCCTGGCCAAGGGTTCCCGGAAGCCGTCGGCTCTGATGGCCGGCACCGATCGGACCAAGTACTCGAACATTGCGACGGCCGTCCGGTGGATCGTGAACCGGCCCGAATCGCAGAACCCGGAACTGACGCTGGCCCAGAAGCTGGTCCGGGCTTCCCGGAACACTCCCCCGCCTGGATCGACTGGGACCAACACGCCAGCGACGACGACCAGTGGTGCCGGGGAGTTCAAGATGCGACAGGCGCAACGTAAGTAGTGACAGAATTGACAGAATCACATTGTATTAAAAAACACTTGTGTACTTACCAAAAGGCTCGATGATTCTCTTACCTGCTTTAGATTCGTTGTTACACGAGTCAAGTAGCTAAATATTTAGGTCCGTATTATTTTTTAATTTCATACATATCAGCATCAATTTTCTTCTCAGTCATTATGGTACTTTTGGTCTGAAGTCCGTACTTAAAAGCCCTAACATAAACATCTGTTTTTATACCGCTTGTAAGCCCCATTGAATCTAACAACCCCATAATTTCCGCACTCAGCAAAACTGAAAAATTGATTTCCCCGCCAGAAAAAAAAACCGTGCTGACGAATCATTTTACCCACTGCAAAGTCATCGAGCCGTTAACCGTTTCACTTTCAACCCTTTGGGCAATATTTTCAACTTCCCCCCACAGCCCCCTCCAACACTTCTGTTTCCTTCCTTTGCAGTGATGGTGTCGGCAGTAACCCAGAAGCGGCTTCCCACGTGGCGCGAGGTGATTGGTGACTCGGTTCTCATTGAATTCAAGCTAAAGTTCGCCGTAAATTTCTCCTACGGTAAGCTTCATCCCCTTCGTTGAAGAAGACGACTTTTTTCCCCGGCCTAACCAATGGACTACGAGGTGGGAGTGTCGACCTGTTTGAAAAACACTGACTGAGCTGATTTTTCTTTGGCGAAGACGTCGACGAATTTTTGAGAGACTGATTATCATTTCCAATAACACTTCTGCACTTGGGAAAAAGAGCCGTTGAAGAGTCTCTGGGAGGGTTTTTTTCAAAACTCTTGTTCTTCTTCTCTTTTTTTCGCCCCACCGCAGACATATTCGATGTCATCAGTGAAGGTCAGCAGTTTGAGTACCTGGGATTCACGCTCTGCCCCGCCATTAGGACCGCCATTATGCGAAAGGTAAGCATTTTATAGCCGGCCAGACAGAGGTCTGCACTATAGGGTGTTGGGGCTGAGAAGGAGAAGGGTGATGTTCAGCTTGAATGTTTGGGTTGGACAGGAGAGGGGTTGAGTGAGGGAAAGCAGTTTGGATGATAAACATGGAACTCCTTTTTTCGGAGCACGGATAAAATGAAATTACAAATTATAAATGTTTAAATCTTAAAAAAAAAAAACGTGTTTAAAATACAAATAAAAACTGACCATTAAGGGCGTATTAGACTATGACAAACAAACAAACAAACTCGCACTTTTTCGTGTTTGACAGTTTGCCAAACTCGCAAACAAGGTAAAATATATGTAGGCTGACGTTTCTGCAAACAAATGCAGGTAAACAAACAAAGCAGACGAAATGCCAAACTGTCAAAAAGAGCGAGTTGGTTTGTTTGTTCCTTATGGTACGTTCGTTCCGCTGGCACCGACGATTGCGGCACTTAGTGCCGCACTGGCCCTTCAAACAAACGTACCATTAGTCTAATACGCCCTTCATACAAATAAAAAACTATAAATTAACAAATGGGTAAATTCTTCAAAAACACCCAAAAATAAAAAAAAATGTTTTTGACCTTTGGGAGCGTTCTTTTATTACGTAACACATAATATCTTCTATACAACACCCAAAGGAAAAATATATCTCAAAATCTGCAACAGTGGATTTGCTGCAGAAAATGTCATATTTTATAACATTTTTTGCAGCAAGCCCCTAGATCATTTTTGCCCGCGTGTAAACATTTCAGCAATCTGCAGTTCTCACCAACACATATAACGCTGGCCCGTCCCCGAGCAATACTCCAAAGAGAAGCATATGTTCGTGCTCTTTCACTCACTTTTCATCAAGCGTCCATGGCGCGGAGGTAGCGTGTCGGATCAATAACCAAGAAGTTAGTGGTTCAATCCTCGTTCTGTTAAGGGTTTTTTTTTGTGAAATACAACCAAAAAGCCGTCGGTAATGTCGATAACTGTCGGTAACGGGCAAAAATGTCATACCCCTATATCGCAAAAAATGCATGAGGACAGTTTTCATGCAGATTCTGATATACTTTCATGCCGCCATGCATCACAATCATGCGACCGCCGTTTGGGTGAATAAAAAAAAAATCGACGGTTTCTTTCGAACGCGAATCAGTTCAATACGGAGCGTCGGATCGAGGTGCTCTTTGTTGCGTTGGGTTCGTATAAGCCCAAGGAAGGTTCTTACGCCAAAAAGTGACAACTTTGGCCACTCTGGAACCGATTCCGGAAAGTCTGCCGATTGTATGGGAAAAGTTAAGGAAAATCAAATTTTGATCACAGGAGGCTGAATTAGCAAACAAGCATTAAACGTCAGGAAAATTAAAAAGGGCAGGACGAAGTTTGCCGGGAAGAGCTTGTTTTTTTTATAAATTTGTTTGGAAATTTTGTTACGAGAGGGGGGAGGGGGTTTTTTTTTTGCGTTACGTAATAAAAGAACGCTTTTTATCTACTGAGCACTACAGTACCTGATCGGTAACTGGGCTGAGAATATAGTCCAGTTACCGAATGTTGCTCGCTAACGCAGCTGAATGAAAATTGTCAAGGGAACCACTAATGCATTTTATTTTTGTAATACAATAAAAAAAATCCGAAAGTTGTGTCCATAGCTAAGTTTTCAAGTTTCCTTTAAATGTAACTTGAACTTTCACAAAAACTTCAAAAACTTGTTTTATTTATTGCATTTGATTTTGGCATCCGTTGACCCCTTGATAAATTTGGTTTGTTTTTGTTTTTTGACGTTTGTCTGCTTTTTGAGTGGCCCACAGCCCAGATATCGAGCGCCCAGTTAAAAAGCAGCCAAGTTAAACAATGCCCAGCTGCGAACAAGAACTGTGTTTAAACAAAATCGCACGTCTGCAAACTTTCTATAAAATGAAACTATAGATGCATTAATGTATCTTGAAACGGGGCACTTTTTCGATGTCAAAGGATTTTCTCTTTCGGAACGATCCGTCGAAGAGTCTGAAGTCTGAACTTAAAGTGTTGATCAACTGATTTCAACTTTCCGTTGGTTGAAACGTGTAAAATGTAAACCGCAGCACGGATGATGATAAAATCATGTCTCGATATTTTGGTAGGGAAACCTTTCTCGAAAATCCCCCTTCATTTTCCAATAAAACTTGGGTCAAATCTTGAACTCTTCCCCTTGCTGCAAATGCTGAACGCTTGGGGATCACCGCTGGACGAAATTTCCCGTACAAAATGAATGGCATTTTCGTGTGAAGAATGCCATCCTTCTTCGCAACGGGACCGTCGTACCTGCGAAGGCCCTGAATCTCCCTTCGACCAATCGGAACAATATCGTCCGATATGGCACACTATTGTCATTTTTATCGTTTTATTGCCCTCCTTCACTGGTGCTGCTGCTGCTGGTGTCGACGACCATCGGGGAATTATCTCCCCTGACAGCAGTTTATTCCGTACTAGCTGCTCAAAATCTTCTCCAAGTACGCGTCATAAACGTGCGTTGGGTGGCAACGGCAATGGCAGCAGTAGAGAAAAGTGCATTGACAGGACATGACCAGCTTTAGAAATTTTGGGCACTTCTTCTCGATTGCTGGCACGGTAGCAGGTCCCTCCTACGACAGACAAACACATATTTGTGGGGAAAATTGAAAATTTTATGCTAATTTGTGGGTTTCTTTGCTGTCGTTCAAGCAAGATTTTATATGATGTCTGTACATGGACAACTCTCGTATAGACTTGCATTGAAACCACCAGAACAGCAAGCGAAAATTTCGAAATTCGGACTCTTTGCAGTATCACAGCTCCCAGTAAACCGAACAAAACGTGATGTGAATCCTTTTGATCTGCATTTCATACCGTAAAAGTGGTTGGTCCAATTGATTTCGTTCATGTTCTTTCATCCTGTTTTTTGCCTACCCTCACACACACACATCACACTTGAAAAGCTCAACCGACGAACTCATCCATTCTTCTTGCGCTCTATCTTCACCAGGAACAACTATTCACGGATGTCGAGCACGTTACCAGAATGGTGAACGATTATAACGATATGGTGCTCCGGCTGGCCGCTCCAGAGGTAAGGTCATCTCGTCCAAACCAAAACCCACCACCCACCTCCCACTGTGGAGAAAAACCGAAGAATTTAATTAAACTTTTCGTTTTCCCAACATTTGCACAATGCTCGCTTGGTGTTTGCTTTTCCACTCTCCATGGCTGATGCCACTGCATGTAGTCGGACGACGAGCTTTGATTTGTTCCACCCGGGTCCTGGTAGTTTTTTCGCAGTGAGTCTGACACATGAAAAATCTGTCACCCCCAACCTATTGCGACACAAAGCTAGTGCCATCCGTTTCCATTCGAGCGACTTTACCTTGATTTTTGTTTGGATAGGTCATGTCCGGGAAACCAGGTGATGGGTTGGGAGGCCAAATAGGGGTAGCTTGAACATTGTTGAGTTAGCTTACAAAAGGTTGCTGCGAACTGATTTCCGAAGGTTTCATAGGAACTTTGGATAATAGAATTCTCACTCTTGCCAACTCAGTATACCTAGCTGAATACTTAAACCCCTGAGATTTCAATTGAATTCCAATTTCTCAATTGAAATGTATCATGCTATCATAGAATAATTTTTAAATTTTGAAAAATTCTGTAAATCATACACAAATATGGTCGAAACCGATAGTGATGAAAAAACCATAACATTCTATTTATAACACATCAATAGTTAAAATCTAGAGTTTAATTTCAAATGGTCCTATATATAATGGGAATCACATAGCTTATATAACCTTTTCAAAAACACTAGAAATATACTTATTTCTATAATGAACTCCAACAAACTCAGTCTCGACCCTTGCGGAATTTGTAACCCGCCTTGCTAAACAGTTGATGGTTGCTCGCCTTATGAGTAATCGTTGTGAAGAGCGTAAAAGTTGCAAAAAGCTGCTCTTATACTGCCCCTGATCGCATAAATGTCCCATATGCATTTTCATCACTTTTGAGTTAATGATGCTGTTTAGTTCAAAATAATCTGAGAGCCTACAACATCCAGTACTTTGTTCTAGAAATCAGGAGGAAATAACACGTAGCCTTGTGTGTAGGACAAACTTCAAATGCGTTTTTCTCAGCTTGCTGTTTTTTGCATATGGGACATTTATGAGAACATGTGCAGTATTGATTTGGAAAAACGATAATCAGTTGACAGACACGACTTTATGGCAAGATTGGTTTCAAAAGAAACTACTGACTTAGATTTAGTTTAAACTACTTGCAGCCATCTCAAGCAGATTCCGCAATGAAACCGGCTTTATAAATAATCAACCCAACCACTGCTGGAAGGCCTCATTCCGGAAACTCATTTTCCATTTTATTGACAGTAACTGACTATGACCTCTCGCTGCAAAACTGGGACCGGCTGCTAGGTTCACATTTCCCACCGAAAGCCCGGCAGACAGTTCGCACTCTGGTATTAATTTATCCATAGAACTTGGGGGTCCAAGCCGCTATAAATATTCATGGAAAATGATAAGTAACTTCTAGAGGACGCGCTGAAGAGACGACGGATGTCTTGGGCGTTTCTCGAAATGAGCCCGGATAGTCGTGATTATCATATTCCGTCGCTGAAGCTGGAAGCATCTGTTGGCATAGTGCAACCGAGATTGATAGTTGGTTCCCCTAGCAGAAAACTGTCCTTGTTAGCTGACTATCAATCTCTGTCGAGTTGAAAACCACACGGCTTCTTCCGATAAATCTAGGGGGGAAAATCACCGCAATAAAAAGCCCAAATCCTGCCGAAGAAATCTTATCCTAAAATCCACAATCCGCATAATCTCAGCTTAAACGCTACATAAATTCGGTTTCTACTTCAGATCCATTTCCTGCGGGGTCACCTGTACGAAGTCGAAACAATTATTCAAGCCGGCTTAGGCAGATTCACCTGGCAGTCGTTTAACATCCAGTCGTACTGCGAGCGGTGCCAACAGGTAAGCCACGCGTGCGATATAAATGATGACAGTTTGGCGGAGCAATAACTTGTACACGGATTTCTTCCTCGCAGTTTATGAAGAGCCTCTCGTCGATGGTGTGCCAGATTGGCCACATCAGCAACGATATCAAATCGCGCATCGAACGGTTGGAGTCATTTGCCATGTTTGAATTTGACGCGAGCTCCAGTGCAGCTAAGGAGAAACGCTCAACGGCTGGGGAAATTGTGCTGAAGACTCCGTCCCACTCCCGGGATCATCACCACGGTCACGGCCATCATCATCAGGAAGGGTCTGCAAAGGTTGCGGAAGCTGAAGAGGATGGCCAGCAGCAGCAGATCGTCAAAAAGCCCAAGCGGGTTACCATCCGTGAGGGTGTACCAGATGATGGAGTACGACCTTGTCGGGATTTTTTCAAAGCACTGGAACAGGAACGCAACGCCAAAACTACCCGACTGATTAAGCTGTACGACTCAATTGGACCAATACTGGTCAAATTGGAAAGTCTGGTGCTGGGAACGTTCACCGGAGAGTGCCCCGAGATGAAGTTCTACTACAACCACTGGGAAAAGCATGTCTTTTCCTGCTTTACTCGGTTCGCCACCCGAAACTTGGAACGGTTTGCCCACGACCTGCTGCAGGAGCGACCCCTGTTCGAGGTGGACGCCACGCTGGCTGTTCCGGAGATTCTAATGAAGCCGAGTGCGGCCGAGGTGTACGGTATTGCGATCAACTCGGTGACAGATTTTCTGCAGCGGTAAGTAATTCCCAACGATGGTTTTAAGCTATAACTACTCTAAAATAATTTCACTTACTCACAACCAAATCACCACAAAACAATCCAAAGTGTATCGCATTACTTGCACTGCACAACTGACAAAATCGCATTAAGGTGGTCCTCCTCAATCCAAACTACACTCAATTCAATTAAAACTTTGCCCCGATGACTCGTCGTGTCTTCTGCATTCTGTTTTGCCAGGTTGAAAAACTTCCGCCGCTGGATGGCCGAGACGTGCCTGCCGTGTCCGGACACCAAGTGCGGCGAGGACGAAACATTTACATTTACCTTTTTCGAAGACGTCGTTCAGGTATGACCCCCTCCTCGTTACTTCTCCTGCTGCTAACAACGATAAATGCAAAACTATCTCGCAACAACAAAGTATCTTTGTAACTCTCTTGGGTTCACGTGGAGAGCGGTAGGGTGGTGAGGTTCAACATTTTTGCACACCAAGGCTTACATTCAGCACACATGCGATAGTGTAACAAAAACATACAAACTAAAAAATAGTTACGAGGCTGCACAGCACATCTCCACAAAACGAGAGATCCGTACATCATAAACGACGGGGACGTTCCACGCTGGAAAAGTTTTAGCAAACCATCACTCTTCCCGCTGGCTTTGGCACCCAAACTACACAACATGCAACATGACCATCAGGGTTGTTGAGACAGTTGACTCCGAAAACGGCTTCTCAAAATATGTTGACTACGACACCAGCTCTTTAGAATACCCGATTACATCGACACCGATTTCGAATCCAACAACTACTCCAAAAAAAAGTTGTTTAAAGTGAGCAAACTCCGACTCCAACTTCTGAAGATTTGTTGACTCCAACTCCGACAACGACACCAAACCCCACAGTCCTGACATAACCATCTGCCCTGTCAGAATACTGGATGGCACCCGAGTGGGTAGATATATCATAAGGATCTTAAACTGTGTGAACTAAACATTATTTTGTAAGGCCTGAACAAAATTTCGATTGTCGTGAAACTAACTCTCAAGCAGTAATTTTGCGCTCCAATCGGAGTTAATTCTGGCTTTGCTTCCTAGTAAAATAGATTTTGACATCTTCACCAACTTATTCCCTGTCGGCAAAGCGCACCCATCCCATCCCGATGAGAGACGAACGACGAAGTTATAACTCAATAGTTGAACACCACTCTACTGGCTGGTACTACTACGCAACTACCCACTGCAGGGCTGCAGGGCAGACCGACCGACAACCACCCATCGCCACCCCTCCCCTTTCGAAAACGTGCACTTTTGTGCACAATTTATCGATATTTTATTTGACTTTGATAAATTTGTTTACCCGTGTGCCCGGTTTGCCTTCGTTTTCTCTTCTTTTTCCCACTTACAGATTCCGAAAGTTTGCGAACTTGTTATAAACTTGCAACAAACTATCCAGAATTTAGTGGCCGATGTTCTGGTGTATTTAAAATGGTAATATTTCACTTCGTTTGCTCGGTTCATGGGGGATGATTTTTCCGGGAGTAGAGCACTACTGGCCGTCGTCAGGTTCGTGCGGTTTTTGGGGAAAAACTTTTGATCCAGGGAGGTGCACCTTATTTTTACTGTTTTTTTTTTTCATTGTTATGAACGATTTAAAATTAGCTAAACGTCGCATATTGATATTCACAAGAATTGCTCACATTTTGCTATTTTTCGACTTTTTTGAACGCCCATGTCTAGCGGTAAGATATCTTTTTACCAAGAAATCACATTTTACGTCTGTCTCTACAATCCGGCTTGGTAACCAAAAACTTCCAGAAACCTAACGACGGCCCGCGCATGATGAAGTGGTTCAATCCCGGTAAATTTATGCGCCATCACAAAACTCTCGGAGCCTGAATTATAGCGCTATCCGATTCGATATAATTATTTTTCTTCCGATAGCTGGCAAAAGTACAAGAGCCTCTGGATGTACGAGAAGATGAGCGTATGCGAGCGCTTCCTAGCTCAGAACCTACCGCTGGCTCAGCTCGACGAGAAGTTCATCTTCTACACGCAGATCGTGAACGACCTGGAGCGACATCGACCGTACCACGACATCAAATCGATCCGGATCAACCTGCAGCCGGTGATACGGGCCATCGTAGACCATGCCGTCGAGTGGCGAAACACCCTCGGACACATTCTGGGCGATCGAACACGCCGCCAGATGATCGAGCTTAACGACCACATGCAGGTAGGTTCGACATGAAGGTCGACATTAGGTACTACGCCGACTCAATTTGGAGGTTAGAAAATGGTGCACGAATCCATAAACCACGTGGACACCTTAGGGGGAAAGGAAGGGGAGGGGGTTGTTTGGTGATTGTCCACGCTCCATACAAAAAAGATTTTATTTGTATGGAAATTGTCCACGAGGGGGGGGGGAGAGGGGGCTGAAATTTCAAAAAAAGTGTCCACGTGGTTTGTGGATGGTCCCTAGATAGAGTTTTTACTTCGCTATCAATCGGATCTTCTAGTTAGAATCTTTGACAGCAACGGCCATAATGGCTTCACGTCTAACATCGAACAGCATCGTATCTTCATTTAATTTAAATCCCCTCAGTGACGACCCAATTTTCTGAAGGTGGTAAAAATTGCATTTTCCGATACTTCACCTTCCGCTTTGCACACGTCCAAAATAGATTGAATGCCCGTGGCAACCTAACTTGTGACCAGCATCGGAACATTAGAGGGGAAAAAAACTCCACCTGACTTGTTAAACCTGGCCGGGACCGGCCTGGAAGAGGCAGCATTCTCCACGGAATTCCCGGTCTCGAGATTCTCCAGTCTATTGAAGACTTCATCAATATAGTTAAGACGTTCGTTTGGTTGCCGCCGGGGGAGAGTCTGAAATTTGCACCACCAGCTCAGGGCTGTGCACAGCACAGGACTAGTTGCGTCCGGACACCGCACAGGGCCTCCGGAGTATTTGTCTTCCGGTTTGTTCTCGGACTTTCTGGTTTGTCGGAAGCGAGCTAGGGTGGCTCGAAAAAATGCATGACGGAAAATAAATAAATTTTTGAGTAATGTAAGTTTTCTTTCAGAGGTCATTAAGCTATTCTATGGCAACTCATCTTAATATCCAACAAGGAACCACCCTAGCTTTGTAGAGAAAGCCATGAAGCTTCACAGTTGAGCCAAATGATATGCCCTGATGCGTTGTCATACTATCTCCTACCGAACCTGGCGGTCCAGTCAGGTCCTCGGTCCAGTCGGAATATCCGGGCGAAGAAATTAGAATTTCATCCAAGCCCCAAAGGCGCTTCTAGACTAGCAGGAAGAAGGCACAGCTCGAGGAAAATGTTCGGTTCGTGGCGTACCTGAAATTCTATAATAGGTTTGGCCCAAATTCCCACCTCAATTCCTCCGGCATCGTATTGATGCTTGCGTGATTGTCGTGATGTTTGCTTTAAAATTTAATTTGTTCAACTAGGAAGCACTGGGAAAAGTCATTTAGACATTATCGTGTTTTCCCATCGTAGAAATCGCGTTTCAATGTTTGACAAATATGTGTGCAGTATGGAATGCAAATATTGAAATTTGAGTCCTGGTAATGAATTCCACTCAATTTCGAGTATTGTGATTAAAATTCCCTAGGAAAAAAATGCCAGTTTCAAATGATAATGAATAAATTCAATTTCAACACGGAATTTAGGAATTTAAACGATTGAAGTGACTGGACTTTAATACAAAGTCTAAATCTCTCCTAGTTATTACAATAAATTAGGTTTATGAACTCTCTCGATTGCCGGACAATCTCATTCATTCACATATAGGCTTCAGCTACTGCTCGCACTACCGGCGCATAAATCTTGCATCCGATATCCTGTCCGGATCAAATCCTCATCTTTAAGCTTTATTGGGTCACTTGTGGCATGTCGTTAGCTTTAATTTGATTACACTGCATCCATCAGGGGCCCGGTTCTGACCCGCATTTCACGCACATACACACCCTGCCACTAATTAGCCCACGTGGCAAAGGCGCGGTCAGCCCCATCCCCATCCCGGTACACGCCTTGTTTGTCCTGGCCATGTGTCATCCCTGGAACGTTGATTAAAAATTCAGGCAGATAAATTTCTATTCCGAACCGGTCGGTAGGCTCTCTGAACCGGGGGATCTCGAGGTTGGCATATTTTGTGAAATATTCAAGCATCTCCGGGTTGACCCTTCGGGCTGGACTGGGGGTTGAGGCACACTTGTCCAGGTGCAAATAAAATCCGTGACGGAAGCACCTTTCCCTCCCTGGCAAAGTGACCCGCTCGTATAAATGTCACGATGATGAGATCCTGAGGGAAAGCTTTTCCTGCTTCGTCTGTTTAAGGACTGAGGGGGAAAAAACGCTGAGCAAACGTTATGTTTATGAGAAGTCTGCATTTTATTATTTTTTTTTCTGGCCGGACGTTAGTTCACTTGGCCTGGGTATGGTAGGTAGCACCCACAAACTGGTGCCCAGGTAGCGCTAAACGAACGTCCAGATTCATATATTATTCATAGTTTGTGTAGTTTGGTTTGCTTTTCGCGAGAACAGGTCCCAACAACACACTGACCATGGTCTCAACGGTCATCACGATGATGGGTTAAGTAAGTTTATGTTGGAAACATTTCCACCGGAAGTTGACTCGGCACTCTGCAGGGGACTAAAATTTGCTTATGTACCTTAAGGGAAGATTTATATTCCCTTATGTGCTGACAGGGAGATTCCTGTCCTCGACTGGCAGTTGACAAAACTCGATTAACCCTTGTCTAACTTTTTCAAATTTCGTTTCTCCCCAGAACCTCCGGACTGAGCTGGACCGGAACGTGAAGGAGTTGGCCCACTTCAAGAGCGTCATGCAGACCATCAACACAATCCAGACGACGACGCTAACCGTGGAGTTGCGCATTCACGAGATGCAGGAGATCTACAGCATCATGCAGGAGCATCGGATAAAGGTAATAAAGCAATCAATGCTTGTAACTTGTGCAGTGACAGTTGGTCAGACCAACCACGCTGTGTTCAACGCTTGGATGATTCACTGAACTTTTTGATTTTGAATGTACTTATTAAAATCAAAGCGGAAAATAACGAGTCCTTCATCGATTCTTCGAATTGACCCACTTTCCGTTCAACCCCGATTCAACAAGAAAACTTATTCCAAAAGACAAACTACAATAAACATCCCCGAAAAAATCAAAGATTTTCCACTCCACTGATTGCTTCATTACAGTTGTCACGGCGCGCACCAATTTCTTGGATCACGTCGATTCCCCGATCTCGGGACGCGCTTTTTTCCAGCGCAAACTTTTCCGTTTCCAGGGCGAAAGTAAAAGCCATACTCGTCGGTCGTCGTCATCCTCATCATCGATAAAGTTGATGAAAACTTTATCGCATTCATTTGCATATTGATGAGCGAAGAAGCGAACGGCTAGGACGACGAGCGGCGATGATTGAAGCGACGGCTACTGGAAAACAACAACTTCAACAGATAAAAGAGAAGTTAAACTTTTTTTTCCAATTCTTGATGCCGAGTTTCTCCAACACAATGGCAACCTTCAAGGGAAATATGTCTTATTTTATAATTTTAATGATTATTCCTTTTTTTTTTTTTTTTTTTGCTTTAATAAATCCTTTAAACACTCGCTTGGAAAGTGAAGAAAGTCGCAAACAATGTTTTACATAATATTCAAAGTTATTTCTGTACTGGAATGGCATCGATTTATTTCTCACAAACCATTATTCGAACTTCCGAAGAAAAAGCCGGTCCTGAACGAAATTCTTGATTCATCCAAACTTTGATTGAGCACGATTCGGGAAATTGATTCTTTTGTTTTAACTGCCTTTTTGTCTCGACGAGAAAGCGCCCAGCGTCTCCACTTTGAGTTTTCTTGTAAAGAAGAGTCAGGACGATTTTCTCCCAAGTTTGAGCATAGTAACAGAGCAAATAATGGTTTTCCACTTGCCGCACGCTCGTCACCATAAACATAGAAATCCAATTCCGAGCTTTCCTTTGCCGAAGCCACCCAACAACCAGCAGGGTGTTTGTTCTTAACCGATCAATTTCCTCTCGAAATGCTCTGTTTGCCGTTGGAAAATTGTCATCTGCGACGACACAGATGAAATTCGATCAATATCTGAGAAAGTTCGCCACCGCCGGTTTCGTTCGCTTTGATGCAAAGCCAAAGTCGCAAACTTGAAATTTGTCCACACCCACCGTTTTGGCAGTTCAATATTTTACCCATTCGCAACGCTCAATTTCCTTTTCTAGCATTCTTGGTGAAAACGCTTTGCTGATGTTTTCTTACGATGCGAGCTTTTCCTAGGGAATTGGATACCTTTCGCAACTGCCACTTGATGGTGATTCAATTCCCACAAATTTGAAGTTACATTTTCCAGCAAATTTTCAGGTTCTAAGTGTAGCCTGAGGTTAAAAAGCGAGCTTGAAGCAATTCTTAAGTATGTGAAATTTGATATGCAAAAGATTTGAATTATGTATTTATTGATAGTTTGAAAAAAAAAGCATGTTTTGGTCCTTTTTTGTTGGGAAAACATTAAAAATTCACCTAAAAGCAGGAGTTCGGGTGTAAAATTACTTAACAAGTAATTTTGTATTTGTGGGGTGCAATCCTATCTTATTTTATTCCAACCATTTTTTTTCTTCTTCACCGTCCCACCCCCGCAGCTCCCTTTCGGCGACATGCTGATGGCGTACCAGCTGGAGAAGCGCTGGCGCAAACTCTTCAATTCGGCGCTGTACCGGGCAAACATGCTGCAATCAACGAAGACAAAGTTTGCCGAGATGACACAGAACGAGATCAGTATCTTTTGCTTTGAAGTAAGTGAGCGAGCGAGCGTGGTGGAATTTACTTGCACACACACATACACACACACACACTCTAAATGATGACAGTGTGCACAAACACACACACATGAGGAAATCTTGGCGGAAATGCCTTCTTCAAAGGGCGGAATTGCTGGCAAACTTGATGCAAAATCACCGTTTCGCCTGAAGCTAGGCAGTGAAGGGTGCCGTCGACTGGAGTGACGTTTGAACGCGTCGCCATAATGGTGGACCGGACGCCATTATGGCACCCAGTGACGGTGCACATTGCACAAGGGTCTATCGTGTGATGCTTCTGTTGGCGTTTTCCCCTCGAGATTCCCTCTAAAGCAGAACCCATTCCTGGAAGAACGTAAGACGATGACATCGTAAATTGAGCGTTTAATGTGGTGGTCGCTTTGATTCGATGTGGTCGTCTCGTTTGAACTATTTACGCCATAAACAGTTTCTTGCGAATTGTATCAGTGTGTGTGTGTGTGTGTGTGTGTGTGTATGTTGCACACTTTGCGGATTGTAAATAAACATCAATCCTTCTGCTCTTGCTCGATGTGTGTCTTGTGCAGCTCAACAAATTTGTCCAGCGGTACAAAAGCGAGGGTCCCGGGACGGTTGGGCTCGATTTGGACCGCGGGGCTGAACTGATGGAACTTTATGGCAAGGAGTTTGAGACGATGGAGAAGCAGCGTATCGAACTAGGTATGTAGATCTGCTCGATCGAGAGTTATTGTTTAGATCTTGGAAATAAGAAGTTATCGAAACATTTCATACACTGTAGACATACAACATTTTATGATTTTTGCTGCAAAATTTGGAAGAGTGGTCTTGAAATTTGAAGAAAAAAAAACAAATTTAGACATTCAGACGTTCCAGGCTTTCAGCTCAGGGTTCTTGAACCGCGAAAAATCTGTACCGTTGGTCGAAACTGACCGTTTACAATTGGCCCCTGCTTCACAGTATTGGAGGAAGCAAAATATTATAAATCGAGAACACCCATGGTAGATTTATACGTAGAAAGTTGTGTTTTACCTTCCTGATTAAGAATATGTTCGATTCAAAATATTCTATTGGTGAAAATTGCGTTTTTCAGAAAAATGAGTTTTCCCATTTAAAGTACAATGGGAGGAGGCGCATGGTGCCACAAGAAAATTCTAATAATTTGTTAATAAGCCTTATTATATGTCGTCTTTCAAAATGTTTTACGTCTTTTGACCTTTGATTAGCATAAACTTTAAAAAAAAGTATTTTTCAATATTATTTTTACATTTTTACTTAGTACCAGAAGTTTCTATTAGTATGAAAAACTAATTTTTCTGAAAAATGCAATTTTCACCGATAGAATATTTTAAGTCGGACATATACTTAATCAGGAAGGTGAAACACAACTTTCTACGAGTGAAGCTCCCATGGATGTTCTCAATTTGTTATATTTTGCTTCCGCCATACCGTGTAGTTCGATTCGCCGTGGTGGTGGTAAAACACGCATCATGTTTTCGAAAGTTTCACAGAATTTCAAAAAAAAAATTTCAATGCTCGGAGGGCCTCGTGGCGCGGTGGCTAGCGGCTTCGGCTGCCGATCCCTAAGTTGCTATGGGACTCGGGTTCGATTCCTGGCCTTCTATCGGATGGGGAAGTAAAACGTCGGTCCATTTGCGCAAAAGAGGTTTTGGGTGACTCACCACACATAACCTTCGGACGCCTAGAAATGAGCAGAAACTTGCAACAGAGACCACAAAAGAATCGGGGTTCGTTAAAGTGCATTACTTTTGCTATCAATGCTTGTTTACTTTTATGTTGAAGATTAGCCCTTAAAAACATGAAAAAATAAACCAATAGTGAGAATGAAATTCACACTATGATTGTTGGATTTTTCTTAGACAGTTTTTTTCATATGGATAGAGCAATTCTTTACGAAATCGGCCGATTTCGACCATTTTTTTTTTATTTGACTCAAACTTTGTTGGGACCTTCCCTGTCACCAAAGAAGCCATTTTGTGTCATTGGTTCACCCATAGAAAAATCTCCATACAATTTTGGCAGCTGTTCATACAAAAATGATACGTAAATATTCGAAAATCCCTAACATTTCAAGGAATTTTTAGTTTTATTTGGTGTGTTCGGCAAAGTTATAGGTATTGATGTGGACTATTCAGAAAAAATAGGGACTCAGAAAAAAATTGTCATTTTTTAATTTAATTATTTACACAAAAATTCAATTTCCCAAAATCCGTATTTTTGAAAAGCTCGAAAAAAAAATATTTCAGGAATGGACAATCATGAACACTATTGTAAAAAGTAAAACAAAAACTGGAATTTATCGGACAAAGTTTACCTTTGAATGGCTTAAACTACCTATCATATTGAACTTAGTCAGTGTAGTCCAGGCATTCATTACAGTTGAAGTCATGACCAAGCTTGAATAACTACGTGCAACAAAATGGGGCATGGTTTTCTGATTTAGGATTTCAGTTCGTTCAAAAATAGCTGAACTTTTTGAAAATCACTAATGCGCCATGGGTTTCATATTTACATAGGACCGTTTTAAAAGTAAGCGAGAATTTAAAACGAGTAGTCATACACTGGGTGATGAATAGAGAGAATGCGTAACGTGATTTTCGAATGATCCAACTTTGTTTACATCTACAAAGTAGGAGGCTGTTCAAGCACGAGCATGACTTTTTTCTTACTGGTAAAAGAGCTGTTTTGTAATCAGTAGTATGTGTTTTATTTAATCTAGATTTTGACATTTTTTTGCTAGAGAATTGTATGTGTTTTCAAGTTTCGATCGGTTAGAAGAGGTTTTTCTTTTTTACGTGTGACGAAAACTGCGGCGAGAGTGTCATTATGCGATGTCGCAGATAAATTCCTTGACTGATTTTGGAATTTCTTCAACTCTTCCCTGTCCAGCGATAAACATCGCTAATTCTAGTGAAGCTGATCCAACAAACAGAAGATTTTCACTGAACCAGTAGGTTTTCAAACGGAAACTACCGAAACAACCGCATCGACTCCATAAATAACTTCCATTCATAATTATAAAAAATGAAAATCTCGCCTTCAACTTTCTTAAGATTTATTGGCTTCGACTGGTTCCAAAAGCCACACATTTTTTACTCTCGCAGAAAAAAACATTTTTTTATGATCGATAACAATACTCTCTACTTTTGGCGAACAGTAAATTGGTTCCACTTTGACAGTTCAAAATTGAGGCCGTTTTGCGAACCACTATTCAGCACCCAGGTCATACAGCAATTCCCCACCAAAATAACTCGATTCAAAAAAAAAAGTTGTCCGATTGGGCTCACCTCGTGTTAGGGTGGTCCAAAAAATTGCCATTTTCGCCGATTTTCGCAAAAACCACATTTAAAAAACTCTGCACCATTTCAACCGGTTTTAGCTGTATTGGACTCGAACAAAAGGTAATTAGATAGGCTTTAAAGGAAAAATAATTATATGTTTCAAATATCTAGCCTAAAATTTGAAAAGGTCGAATAAAATCCTAAAATGCTGTTTTGAAGGTCTCGGGATCAAAGAGTCTATGTCTGAACATATTTTTATCAGATTCCTCGGAAAATTTAACTTTTATCAAAAAATGAAGAAATTATGTTTGTAATATTTCGGGTAACGATTTTTTGAATATAATAATCGTGTTTTTCGACGCGCCGCGCGCGAAAACGGAATAAATTACGAAAAAGGGAAAAAATACATATTTTACTAAAACTGTGATAACTTTAAAATTTAAGCAATGACCTATACTATACATGTTTGGGTACGCAATGGCAATTTTTTGGACCACCCTAACACGGCGTAGGTCACCCTAACGGACACACAAAAAAATACGGGTCTTATTATTTTGGCCAAGGAACCCTCAACAAAAAATTGAGTCCGATCGTACAACTTTTTTCGAATCTGTTTTCGTGGGGATTTGCTGCATAAAAGTACAACAAAAAACTCAAAGCACAAAAAACTCCAAACATCAACTTTGAGCACTTTCAAAACAATTAGCTTTCCGTATTGCAAGCCAACAACAAAAAAAAAGATGAAATACCCACTAAATGCATCAATTTCCTTTTGGCACTCATTTTCCTCCCTTTTCCCCTTCACCAACAGAAAACGCGGAAAAACTCTTCGACATCCCATTAACGGATTACAATGAGTTTTTGCAGTGCAAACACGAGTACGAAGAAATGCAAGTGGTGAGTACGGTTGAAGCTTTCCAGTTTTCGGAAAAGTTTTTTTTCGCTTCTTTTGTTGCGGATTGTGTTGCTCTGCAATCAGGAAAAAAAAACTTTGTCCGTATTATTAAATGGTGAGGCTGTGCTGTTAGCCAAAAAAAAACGCGCGGTCCGTAATGGTTCCCTCGCCATCCGTCTCGTGAGTATGATGAATTTGTACTCTGGCGAACGAGGAGCTCTTTCCGGTGTGTGTGGTCCTTGGACCAACATCACACGAATCGTCGTCCGTGGCATGCTCTCTTGGCGCAAAACAAGGCAGAAGCGATGATTTGAACTAGGTGTGACATGTGGCCGCTTTCACTTGCGGCGAAAAGTGCTCGATCAAATGATGTTTGTGACGGGAGAGGATGCCCGCGACGAAATGACTGTACAAACTGAAGAGGTGAGAATGCAACAAAGTTATAAAGCCTTTTTCGCCGACAACGCCAAATGAAGGGCAAAAAACGGCAACGAGCAGCGACGATGTAGAGTCCACGTGACTTGCTCTGCTTCTAACGTGGTCACTTCAGGGGACCGTGCTTGGTCCGGACAATTAGCAAGCTCGCGTGTTCTATTGTGATCCAAGAGAAATGGTGAACATTCTACAGCATTTGACACTCCAATTCTTGCAGGTTTACAGAATGTACCTCCAGCAAAAGGTCGCCCGCGCCAAGTGGGGACAAACGTTGTGGGCTAACCTGAATCCGCAGGCCCTCCTGGACGGTATTGATGTCTTCATGAAGGAATACCGCAAGCTACCTCGCCCGGTAAGATCTGCATACCCCTGCCTGGGAGATACCTCGACGATTAACCCTTTCACCATCGGTAGATCCGCCAAACCCCCGTGGGCCAAGCGCTGGACACCAAAATGAAGCAGTTCAAGTCTTCGATCCCGCTGATGCTGAGCCTGAAGGACGAAGCCCTGCGGGAACGCCACTGGCAGCTGCTAATGGACAAAACCGGTCAGCACTTTGATATGGCGCCCGACCTGTTCACGCTGGACAACATGTTCGCGATGGAGTTGCACAAATATCAGGTGGGGGTGCTTTAGGGGACGTTACAACCGACAAGTGACACGGGGTTTAATGTGTGATTAATGATGAAGTGTTTGGCGAGGTCCTTGGCCATAGACAAACTGACGTGTAATGCTCTCAGAGTCAAATGCTAGGGGTGTTAAATGCGTTTTCCCGTTCTAAAGCCTCACTAAAAAAACACGTCTGTTATCGTTTACCGCACTCATATTTCATTCCTCTACGGCGCTCTAAGCAAATGTCATAATCGTGTTCGTTAAATTTTATGGCGGTTATTATTTCAGCGTGAATCTATTAAATGGATTAAATGTGTCCCGTATTTTAATGGCTGTACTCATCTCAGCTCGAATATCTCGGCACTTTTAAAAGGTTAGAATCGATTTTGTTCCCAAAACACTTCTTCATTTTTTACCGCTGCCTTTCAATATTCGTCTTCGGAATCGATTTTCGGGAGCCAAAACGGTTAATAACTATGGGTCGCATAAAACCGTGGCCGTGATTTATTCAGTTTTCATGTCTTCTCTCCTTTTGCCTCCCTCCGACTTTTTATGGCTTTGGCCGCGAACTCTTGCAGGACATTGCCGAAGAAATCATAAATAACGCCATCAAGGAGCTGTCAATCGAACGGGGCGTCCAGGAAGTGGCGGATATCTGGGCCCAAATGGCGTTCAACATTATCCCGTACGAGGGACGCGGCACCGGGGCGGAAGATGCCGAAGGGAGTGGACGGTAAGTCGAGAATGGTTTGGCATATTTGTTGTTTGATTGGCTGTTTGAATTTTTATTGAAAATCATTTGCGTAGATGGTGGGGAAATCGATTCAACGTAATGTAATTTTTGCACCTTCTGATTCGGTTGAAGGCCAAGTGTTGTAAGATAAAAAGCTCTTCCATTATGAATCACTTCCTTTGCAAATATTGCGGATTTCTGAGATGTTGTAATAATATTTCACGTTTTAAGATGCTCTCATAAAAACTGTTAAGCCCAAACTGCAGCAAAAAAAGTTATCTCTCTGACTATTGACAAGATTCCGAGGACTTACTTTTTGAAAATAATTCATCGGCTTTCGGTACATTGATCGAATTTAAAGCACCATGCTTCTCCATAGAAACATGTTCCCAGTACATTTACTTGGAGACGCATGGTGCTTTCAGTTCGATCAATGTATCGAAAGCCAATGAATTATAGAGTAAATTTCCATCCAGTAATTACCGTATTTACTACCCCTTATCTCGAAACGGAACGGAAAATGTTTTTTTATCTTGTTTACCTAAACTGAGCGGTTAGAAAAACGATTTGGTTCGACACCCAACAATACAAATAAAAATTCCACATGATTCGATTACTTCAGATAAGGCTTCTGATAATCGGAACTGTTTTTAATTTGATTTTTGTTTTTTTTTGCAACTTAACCCTTAAATCTTTGATTGTTTATAAAATGTTGAATGTCAATCAATCTCATCTCGCGCAAACGGCCCACGGACAAACAAACCATTCTTTCAACAACAAATTGAAACACCAATTTGCAAAAGAGATGCACCATGCATTGTTATTTTATTGCAAAAGTCCTCCCAAATTAAATAATATTGTCGAAACAGAAATCTCAATACATTCGGTGTGTACATTTTCCACATTTCGTCACAGATTATGAGACATGATTTTATCGATTTTTGGACGCAAAAGACGTGTAATCATTTTAAATGCTCATTAAGCGCTGCTAGCGCCTCCCTTAGGCAAATATCAAAACTAAACTGATAGGTTAAACTTTTTGTCCGCTTGTCGATTTGGTCAACGAAGCGCCGCTACCGCCAGCGCGTCGAGTAATTAATTTTCGAGAGGGAGAATAAATAAAATCCAAATTGATTATTTCGAACAAAATTGATTACGAAAACATTAATTTATTGCATCGCGCGAGCAACAATGCACCACCGGCGGCGGCGGCCCACCGACAACCGTTGAATAAATTATCTCCTGACGTTGATGGTGGTGGGAAGAGCATCTTGTTCCAGTGCAGTGTTGCCAACCAGGAGGGAGTTGGGGGAGCGGGGAGGGGTGTTGTACAATCAAAGGATGGTCCAACTTTAATTTCATTTGAAGTGCTTTTTTTATTTTGCTCTCGCAGGCGTCAAACCCTTATGAGGACACAAATAGTCAGCTAAAGAAGCACTGTCAACAAATTGATAATTTATTTTAAAAAAAAACTGCCAGGTTAGGTTTGCGGGCAGGAAGAGATGATCATTGCGGGTTGCAATATATTTTTATTAAATGAAACCCTTCTTTTTTGTTTGTACTGTCAACGGCGGACGTACTGCAATTTGCAGCCAGTGTTGCCAACACATGCCGTCACGTGCAGCTTTTCATTGATATTTATACCACTTTCCACTTTGCAGGTTCGTCCAGGGCGCCGTGGACGAGATCATGTTGACGCTGGAGGAGAACTCGATGAATCTGCAATCGATGGCGGCATCACAGTAATTACAATTGATTGCCCTGTGACATCCGCGGCACGAGTCGTCTCGACCGGTGGACAAACGAGAGCTACCGTCGAATCCGCACCCGCTTCGGCCACCGGAAAGACCGAGGATACGTGCTGTTTAATATTGAAATTTTCAATTTGCGTTTGCCATCAAATATTCAGCTACCGTCGTCAACGACGACGACGTTGGCTTTCCGAGGTTTCGCTCGTTTGTCCACGTTGCCGGATCGGCGTATCGATAACTCACACAAGCAACGACAAAAAACCCCTCCACAGAACAAACCAAACCGAACTCCATCAATTTGATTCGCTGCCAATCCCATATCGCCGCGAACAACTCAATCGAATTTAATTTATCATCAAACCGGCGAGCTGGTAACTGATTCCCATACGAGAGAGAGTAACTAAAATCAAGTACAGCGGGGACACAAAAAAATACGAACTCGTTCCCAAATCGACCACTAACCGAGTAACGTGCCATCAATCACCTAACCTCAATCCCTTCACCCGCGCACTTCTTCACGACCCGGACCAGACCGGACTGGACCACTCGACCATTTCTCAACCTTATTGCCAACAAGGCGAGGCAAGGCAAGGGCCTGTCCACTAACGTACTCTACACGTTTCGTTTCTGCTCCTTCCTAGATTTATTGGTCCCTTTCTGCCGACGGTCCAGCGGTGGGAGAAGCACTTGACACTGATCTCCGAAATCATCGACGAGTGGCTGGCCGTCCAGCGGAAGTGGCTCTACCTGGAGGGAATATTTATCGGTGGCGATATAAGTGCCCAATTACCGGAAGAGGCGGAAAAATTTAACAAGATCGACCAGGAGTTTCAAGAGGTAAATACCGGGACAAGAGCGTTCTTTCTTTCTTTTGACTTTTTGTGAGTATTGGTTGTCTGTATCGTCTGCTGCTGTGGGGGTGGACCCTTTTTGCAGATTATGGCCGCCAGTGCCGCAAATCCGCTTGCGGTGGACGTCTGTCTGGTGCCCGGACGGCTCGAGGACTTTCTACGGCTGGGGGCGGACCTGGACGGGTGTCAAAAGTCGCTGAACGACTACCTCGAGCACAAGCGGATGCTGTTCCCCAGGTGAGAGATTGTGTGGATTAATCGTAGTTGAGTGATGATTTAAGTCATGTTTGTATTACAAATAGCCCATCGAATGCTTTTCGATTAACATGCATTGAAGAATAAAAATCAACAATTTGTATATTAATGAAACATGTTTGATTTTGTCAAACTCATTTTGACCTAAACCTAAACCTAAAAAAAGTGGGAGATTTACAAATTTACAGATTGATGAATTTAAAAAAAATTACAAAACAACAAATTTAGAATTAACAAATGCAGTAAGTCACTAATTAGAAAAATTTAAGTTTTTACCATGTTGGGCCTATTTCATCAAAATTCAAGTTACTCAATCCCCAAAATAGCTGATAAATACCAGCAGGCTGTTGTGCGTAAGCTGATAAGCCCTCGAAACTGGTTTAATTAACAAACGTTAACGAATCCCAGGGCGCTCAGGCTCCGGGAATTGGATAATGTTTACTCACTTACACGCTGGTTCACTAGAAAGTGTATACCATACCGTACGAGTAACTAATATCAGCTGCTAATCTGCAGCGCTCGTTTGCCAATGTTCGGCCTCGGGGCCATCACTCAACATCGTACACAGCTAACAATTTACTGTGACATGCACTGAGAGTACACATCGCACACGTACAAACTCTAATTAATTTCTGATAACTCACTTAGGTTCTACTTCATCTCGACGGAAGAGCTATTATCCATCCTTGGCAGCAGCGAACACACCAGCGTACAGGAGCACATCATTAAGGTACGATATCTGCGTAACTTTTAATCCCGAAACACTGTCTGTTTCATCTAAAAATGTAAGTTTAATCAATGTAACTTTGGAGGCTGTCTCTTTGTACTTAAGAGGCAGTATTTGTAGATTCTGTTCGGTTTGTTCTAGAGGTCATACCAAGGTGCATAACTCCAACACCTCAAACTAACGTGAAATTTCCCGAAGATTCCGAATATGTCAAAATTGAGACCAAAAAGTCTTGTTGACTTACAGGGCAAAAGTTACCGTTTTAAAATGTTTATTATTTTATTGTTAGTTTTATTAAAGACACTTTACCATTGCAATGGCATTCGTGTCGTATTTTCTGAATTTACAGAATTCTAATTCGGTTTCTAAATCTGTTCTTTAAGCTTTGTAAGAGTAAGACATTTTATAACATTTTTTTCATTCTCGTTGAAGTTTGCTAAAATTGTCTCTAATGTCCCTCTAATACCACATGTGATCCTTTCGTTGCTGAAGGCGCGGCAATCCAAGGTTTTAAAATGTTTGTTATAGTTAGAAAAATCGTAAAACTATGAGAAAAACTGCGATTTGCCAAAAGTTATTACCGTAGGCTTATACTGCCGTTCTACGCATAGTTGTCCCATGTTCAAAAAAGTGCAACTGAGAAAAACGCAGTTGAAATTTTTCATTTCGTGAGTTCGCCCCAGTTAGTAGTTTATCACTCTTATTTATGATCCTCTTGTGATACAATACGAAAACACGACATACCTAATGCTTCGTTAAACTAATGATTCCGTGAATGAAAATACTTGATGGGACAATTATACGTAGAAGTGTAACGATGGGACAAACAGACTTGGTGTTGTTTTCAATGAGTTTCCGAACAAAGTACAAGATTTTATGTGTTTTTCTTAAAATACACGACAAACTAAACATAAAAATGTCAAAAAGTCAAAATCGTCTAAAAATGACATGGGACAATTATGCGTATAACGGCAGTATAGTCCATAAGTGCAACTGAGAAAAACGCAGTTGAAATTTTTCATCCCGTGAGTTCGCCCCAGTTAGTAGTTTATCACTCTTATTTATGATCCTCTTGCTATACAATACGAAAACACGACATACCTAATGCTTCGTTAAACTAATGATTCCGTGAATGAAAATACTTGATGGGACAATTATACGTAGAAGTGTAACGATGGGACAAACAGACTTGGTGTTGTTTTTAATGAGTTTCCGAACAAAGTACAAGATTTTATGTGTTTTTCTTAAAATACGCGACAAACTAAATAAAAAGTGTCAAAAAGTCTAAATCATCTAAAAATGACATGGGACAATTATGCGTATAACGGCAGTATAGTCCATGAAATTCCCTAACTTTTGACTTATAGGAGTATGGGTGTTGGAGGCTGTTGCAAAAAGTTATTAAGGTTTAAAAAAAATCAATTTTTAGCAGTAATTTGCAAAAGCTATGGAGCAATTCCAGCTCAAATCAGGAATTTTTCTGGTACTTTTGTACCCGACCCTCTCCGATTTCAATGAAACTTTGTAGACATGTTATCCTAGGCCTATATAAGCCATTTTTGTGTATATGGAGCCAATAGTACTCGAAAACAACATTTGAGAAGGGCGTAAGGTATTTAAATATTTTTGTATTTTGTAATTTAAAAATTACTGTATCTCGAAGCCATTGCATCGTATCAAAAAGTGGTCAAAGACAAACTTGTAGGAAATTGGACGGGCTTTCTGAAAAAAAATACACTGAAACAAAAATACACGCCACATCTATGAGATTTTTTGATTTTTAAGTCTAAAACTTAAATTTAAAGGTGATGTCACGATTTTTTTTCGTTCAAAATTTTTGAGGGAATAGCCTAAAATGTTACCAAAAGACTGACGAAAAATGCAGGATGGTATGTCTCTCCTAAAAAAATACAAAAATCATTTACTAAAACAGTTTTTTTGAAAAGTGGTCTAAACGTCAAAATTTTTAAAAAACGGTAATGGCAATCGATTCTCCAGACAATTTTACATAAAAGTCTCCATATTGACCATTGTCCTATGTCCAATCCTTGGGAAGATACACTGCCCATGTTCGCATAAATGTCCCATATGCAAAAACAGCAAGCTGAGAAAAACGCATTTGAAGTTTGTCCCATACATAAGGCTACGTGTCAAGTTTTCGCGAAAAAACTGGATTTCCAACTATTTTCTAGAACAAAGTACTGGATGTTATAGGCTCTTTCGAAAGAGCACACAATTTTGAACCAAACTGCATCAATAACTCGAAATCGATGAAAATGCATATGGGACATTTATGCGATCAGGGGCAGTACACTGCCCATGATCGCATAAATGTCCCATATGCATTTTCATCGTTTTTGAGTTATTGATGCAGTTTGATTCAAAATCGTATGTTCTTTCAGAAAAGCCTATAACATCCAGTACTTTGTTCTAGAAATCAGGAGAAAATCCAGTTTTTTCGTGAAAACTTAACACGTAACCTTATGTGTGGGACAAACTTCAAATGCGTTTTTCTCAGCTTGCTGTTTTTGCATATGGGACATTTATGCGAACATGGGCAGTACAGCGGTTTTAAAAATAAAAATGTTGAAAAAACGAGTTTTTTGGTGGTTTTTGGCAATTTCTATATGACAGACTTGGTTTTTTAGTCTCGTAAATATTTTTACCGGAAAGCTCGTCCAATTTCCCATAAGTTTGTCTTTGACAGCATTTCAATTGGATGTAAGGGCTTACAGATATAAGCTTAACTACATTGCTAATAACTGAAAATAGAATATTTTTTTCAGTGTGGTAGAAACCTGGATAGTAAATTTGCTTACGTAAATATAAAAACGAGCGAATTAAAAAGCTGTCAAAGACAAACTTATGGGAAATTGGACGAGCTTTCCGGTAAAAATATTTACGAGACTGAAAAACCAAGTCTGTCATATAGAAATTGCCAAAAACCACCAAAAAACTCGTTTTTTCAACATTTTTATTTTTAAAACCGCTGTATCTTCCCAAGGATTGGACATAGGACAATGGTCAATATGGAGACTTTTATGTAAAATTGTCTGGAGAATCGATTGCCACTACCGGTTTTTAAAAATTTTGACGTTTAGACCACTTTTCAAAAAAACTGTTTTAGTAAATGATTTTTGTATTTTTTTAGGAGAGACATACCATCCTGCATTTTTCGTCAGTCTTTTGGTAACATTTTAGGCTATTCCCTCAAAAATTTTGAACGAAAAAAAATCGTGACATCACCTTTAAATTTAAGTTTTAGACTTAAAAATCAAAAAATCTCATAGATGTGGCGTGTATTTTTGTTTCAGTGTATTTTTTTCAGAAAGCCCGTCCAATTTCCTACAAGTTTGTCTTTGACCACTTTTTGATACGATGCAACGGCTTCGAGATACAGTAATTTTTAAATTACAAAATACAAAAATATCTAAATACCTTACGCCCTTCTCAAATGTTGTTTTCGAGTACTGTTGGCTCCATATACACAAAAATGGCTTATATAGGCCTAGGATAACATGTCTGAAAAGTTTCATTGAAATCGGAGAGGGTCGGGTACAAAAGTACCAGAAAAATTCCTGATTTGAGCTGGAATTGCTCTATGACAAAAAGTCAATCAAATCCTGGATGTACATAGCACATTTTTAAGTGCTTCAAAATACCTTTCGAATGCATCTAAGAGAGTTGGAATTGATTAAGTTTTACGGAAAAGCGAGCAATTTTAAGATTTTTTATGTTTTTTGGACCCCAAACTTCAATGCCCGTTTCACCCCACTTCCCTTTGTCGTAGAGGGCTCAAGCCAAATAAGTTCATCTCATGTATAGACAAACAAACGCTGAAAGTTTCATCCAAATTGGAGCACTTCGATACGTCCTACTTTTGCGCAGGAAATTCATTCCACGGATTTAACACATATAATCACCGAAATTTAGGCACTGACAGAAAAGTAATTGATATCCTCACATCGTGACAAAATCATCCTCCATCCCCCAAAAACACACAAGCTCCTAATGAAATTTACACACTTTACGAGACCCATCTTGTTGTGTCATCTTCTTCTTGATATTGTTTCACAACTTTCTTACACGCACGCACACCACGCTGCGCCAGATGTCACTCACACCCTCTCATCACCCGACCCAAGCGAAGTCATGTTTTTTTATTGACTTGCAAGATATTGTTCTCTTTGGCAGCGGCGACGGTCGACTGTCTGTTCTATATTTGTATTTGTCCTCTTCTTGAATATCTATTCCCTGCTCTCTTCCCGTTTTCCAGATGTTCGATAACATAAAATCTTTACGATTCGCTAAAGATCGTTCCGATACGCCGATTGTCACCGCGATGATATCGGCCGAGGGTGAAGTTATGGAATTCCAGCAGCATGGTAAGTTTTTTTATAGATCTTGTGCTTTTGTTCTGCTAAGGATATCTTTATGCGTAGGAAGTGTGGTAGAGTTACTGAGTTGGAAAACTCTGCAAAATCATTCATAACAAAACAACGATCTACACCCAACCGATAGATATCTGACATGCAATTGTTTGACAGCTGTTCACAGGTTCATATAACGTCATGATTCGAATTCCCGGACGCTTCGAAACCCGGACACTTCAACTTGTTTTATCAATTATTTGGATATAAGTTCGCATTATGAATGTCAAAACTGTGTTATTTGATGAATTCTAACATCAACTTTCATTTAAAGTTTGTTTGAACGCTGTAGTTAATGCCAAAACAATTAAATAAAATAAAATTATAAGTTTACCAAAAATGCGAAACATTTCAACGGAAATATTTCATAAGCGTCCGAAGCACCGGGAAGGCAAAGCAGAAATTTATGTTTTTGATTTCCTTAAATTCTAGCAAATTTTTATAAAAACTATCGATTGTTTTGATGTTAACAGCTTATTTGAGACCTAAAGAATGCCATTCACTAACATTTCAGTCAAAATTTGTGCGATTCATAAGCAAAATCGAGTGTCCGGAATTCGAAGCAAAAGTGTCCGGATTTCGAATCAGCTTTTGACAGTGTCCGGGATTCGAAGCACAACAAGTCATTTTAATTTTCAAATTGTGATGAAAAATTGTTAGAAAAGACATATTTTACATGCATTCTCTTAAAACTGACTGTTTATACTAAATCCTGATGATATTTCTACATTTCCAACTTATTACATGATTTTTTGCCAGCTATAACAAAAATAATATGGTACTAAGTGTCCGGATTTCGAATCATGACGTTATGGGGTAAGACAGTGAGCAATAGAGTAAATCACTTTCCTTCAGATTCCCAAAGCACCCGTTTACTCTTGCTCCAGAGCAAATGGGAGTTAGGGAATATAAACGGGAAGAGAGAGAGTTGCTCTCTTGCTCACTGTCTTTCAGCGAGCCTTGTTTCGAATTGACAACATCAAAACAGATTAAATTACTAAGTTACCTCATTCGATCTCAAACCAATATCAGAAGACGTCGTTTTGGGTGTAGTGAAAGATATAATTTGCTTGGCGGTTTAAAATGCATTTTATTATGAAATGTGGCCTCAAAATTTATCGTAAATATATCGTAACATGTATGGTAGAACCATACAAATAAACTATAGACCTATCACATGGCGAACAGTTATCGTTCTGATAATGATCAATCAATTGTTTAATTATTTGGACTTATAAAAATTATCACGAAAATAATTTAGCTTTACATACAAACTATATGGCAAACAGGTATATCGATCCTTGAATTGTTGAACAATGGTTTGAATTGCTGGGACTTAGAAAAATTTTCGCTGAATTCAGGTATATCGTTCCATGAATTGTTGAACAATGGTATGAATTGTTGGGACTTAAGAAAATTTTCGCTGGATGAGTTCAGGTATATCGTTCCATGAATTGTTGAACAATGGTATGAATTGTTGGGACTTAAGAAAATTTTCACTGGATGAGTTCAGGTATATCGTTCCATGAATTGTTGAAATATTATTTGAATTATTCGGACTTAAGATTTTTTTTGTTGTAGTTCATTTGGCTCAATCATACAATACCTGTTTCAAATAATCATAACCATTTGGCGAACAGTTATATCGTTCCATGAATTGTTGTACAATTGTTTGGATTATTGGGACTTAAGAGTTTTTCGCTGAACTTCAAGGTGGAAGTACTACGTCGTCTATGGTACCCTTATGTTTTAACAATAGCTGTTCCGAAGAATCTCAACCATAAGGCGAAAAGTTATATTTTTCCATGAATTGTTGAACTATTGTTTGAATCATTGGGACTTAAGCAAATTTTCGTTAAAATTTATTTTTGGCTCAATCATACAAAAACTGTTTGAAATAATACCAAACATCTGAAGGAATAATTATATCTTACCATTAATTGTTGTGCAATTGTTTGAATTATTAGGACTTATGAAATTTTCCGCTTAGGTTTCTTTGACTCAATCATACCGAGTATCATAACTTTTATCATACCAGCTACAGTACTATTATGTTCTAACAATAGCTGTTTCGAACCATCCTAATCGTATGACGAATAGATACCGTTCATTGAATTGTAGGAAAAAAAATCAACTATTCGAATATGTTAAGAAAAGTGTAACCATTCGGGAAATAGTACCATTTTAATTTTGTTCTATGGTCGTGACATTATATCAACAATATCACAAATGGTAACCATACCAGAAATAATTTTCTTATGATTTCGACAGTTTCACCTTTGGTATTTGATTATGCGGGTACCGCTTACTCATCAATTACTAAACTTCTGCCTAATTCCGGTCACCCTGAGTTTGCTCTGAATCGGAAAACGCAGCGGACAAGGATCCCACAACTGAGGTCATGCCACCAACACAGGCCACCGGCGGCTGCTCGCAACCAAAATCTCATAAAACAAAACATCGTCGCGAAATGGCCACGACCACTCCTCATTTCCTCAACATCCTTGGGACCATCAGAGACAGACACACGCGTGAACCAAAAGTTCACATCTTTTTTTTTACGACGTCACGTTCCGACAACTCCCGCCTCCACTCCCTCGCACCGGAATTCCGAACAACAATGTTCGGAAATAGAGTGAAAACAGGCTGAATACCCTCAACTTTATGTTTCAATTGCTTCGATAACGATCGTTCAAGCGGACGCCGAATGTCAAGAGTTTTGGCCGGTTGTTTATGGGATGACCTGCCTGCTCGTGAAAAGGGAAGGAAAAAGTTTTAATGTCTTTCCATAATTTCTGTTTCCCACTTTTTTTCCGCCCGTCGACAAGTTACCGTGGAGGAGCGCGTTGAACGCTGGATGACCGATGTCCTGACCGAGATGAGGTCCACCAATCGCTACATCACGAAGAAGGCCATCTACGACTACGGCAAGGACCGGGAACGGCCACGGTAGGTGAATGGGCAATGGGCACTTGTTTATATCGGGAAAAGTATTAACGATTCCGCGTGCAAAGTTTTTGAACGCAGGCAGCCAGAAGTTTTCCGTCATAAATTGGATTCTTTTGAATGGTTTGAGCGGGCGCCGCGGATGTTGGTTGATTTGGTGCAAACTTGGATCGTTCGAAAACTTGCTGTTGGGACGTGTTTTGCGTCTGCTTCGAAACAACAAATAATCTCGAGTACTTTTTTGATGGGTTTCCTATGCGCGATGGATTTTGTATGTTGAAAGAACCTTTTGAAAAAGTAAGCAAGAATTAAGCCAATCTCACAGATCAGTTATCGTTAGGCGTAAATAATGTTGTATGAGTGAAACAATTCGGACCAAAAATGAAATTAAAAATGCTGATATGATTTAACACAACGATAGATTCGAATGACTTTCGAAAAATTAGGTTCGTGGCTTTTCGTCGCATAAAGTCTCTTTTTTGAAAACTCGGTTCAAGGGAACCGTAATTAATGATTAGTTATCGTAATTTGAAAATATTTCAAAATATTTATTGTTTTTAACACATTTTAATTCATTTTTATAAATGATTGATACTTATGCAACTTCTACAGGCCCGACTGGATCATACAGTATCAGGGTATGGTCTGCTTGGCGGCCAACCAAGTTTGGTGGACGGCCGAGGTTGAGGAGGTGTTCGCCCGGGTCAAGAAGGGCAACAAGCGTGCCATGAAGGAATACCTGGAGGCCCAAAATCGACAGCTAGACGACCTGGTCGTAAAAGGTGATAAATCTGATCAATTCTACCATTGATTAAATTGAAAAATTGTTTAATTTGCAGTACGCGCTGACCTGTCACCAAACGATCGACTCAAGTTCAAGACGATTGCCACCATCGACGTCCACGCCCGAGACATCATCGAAGGGTTCGTCCGGGACAGCATCCTTGATGCACAGGAGTTCGGCTGGGAAAGCCAGCTGAGGTAAGTCTTCCAATCCTGTTATCTATCCAGGTTGACCAGGCTTGATGAATGTAAATTGCTCCAATAATCCTAACCTGAATATTTAATCGAGCTCCACCAGCCGTAAGGATTCTAACAAACTTGCAAATAAATATTTCTAACTCGTTCATGCATCTGCCAGCAAACCCCTAATAATTGATTCCAACTAAAGTTCAAATCCCCTAGAGCATATTGATCAGTTCAATATTGACTTGAATCATCCGGTAAATCCATCCATCTCTTGTACCAGGTGCTCTATCCAAAATATAAAAGCACAAAAAACAGTGTCTGACCAGAGCAAAACTGCATCACCTCTTACAGCAGGCTCCAGATGATTGGTCTCGTTTCATTATTCAACAGTTTTCATTAGTGCTCATCCTCAACTAACACTCACCTCCACATCATTTCCTGGCCTACTTTCGAATCGACATTCAGAGTGCTGGAAAATTAGGCCGACACAACGCATGTATCCCCTGCGGAGGAAGCAACCCTACCCTCTGCCCAGAGTTTGCTCGAACGCCATGGTCTGAAGTCCGAGATTCAATTTGCAAAATCAAAATCAGTTGCCTAAATAGAAGCGATGTCTGTCACTCCGAGGAACGAACACATCCTGCTGAGGAGTTGGGAGAGATATTTGAGGCTTCAAGTGCAACATGACGATATACTGGCCGACAAAAAGTGTTCAGTACTACTCGGTGGCAAAGCCGATTGGACAAGATTAAAGCTAGAACATGTAGTTCGAAATCTATTGGCAATCGAGGGGTTTTCTGCTTCTTGGAAACGTGAGCGTATGTTTCGTTGGGAGCAGTTTCCGAAGCAAAAAAGGGATGATTCGTGATCCTTGGTAACAGCACACTGACTGGAATGGCATCTTTTTACAGCATCGTACTGTTGAGAAGAGTAATTTTAGAATAATATTAATATTGCACTTTACGTGTTTCTTGATATGTGATTATAAAACATTAGTATGTACCACCCATATGCTTTTAAAGCATGTTGAGAAAACGAGCTTAGAAGTTTGAAAAATATTTGCCATACAAACATTTAATTGAGAGTATTATAATGCTCCTAAAAAAACACAGTGACTCCAAAATAAAGGAAATCTTGACTTTTTTTTTATAAGGTCCTATAAACAAATGTAAACATTGAGTGTATCCCGCTTACTCCGATGGACTTTGACATAAGGTGTGAAAGGGATACACTCAATGTTTACATTTGTTTATAGGACCTTATCAAAAAAAGTCAAGAAATGTTTCTTGATCTAAAATAGTCTAGTGACGCATATGCACAGTAAGACGATAGGCTTGTTGTATCGTACACTCTGTACATACAAGAACCTGTGATACCACATCCCTATCTTCACCCTCTCGAAAACTATTTTGTTTTTTTTTTTTTTTGTCAACTTCCAATTTTGTGTTAGGTGTCGGACAACTTCGGTCCAATGTAGGTCCTGTTTCCTGGAACCAACGAAAAGTTTCTCTTTCGTTATTCTGCATACCAAATGAGTGTGAATATCTATGTATGTGTGTGCTAGCGATAGCTTCTAAACCAATTGTTGCCCCATTTGCATTACAGATTCTACTGGCTGCGAGAAATGGACAACCTGTTTGTGGTCCAGTGCACAGGTGAGCTACCTGGGCTCTGGCGATAATTGCTAAAACCTCATTTCACCGGTTAACTCCGGTTGACTGTGGGAGTTTTAAGCAAAGTTTTTCCACCCTCAACCATCCATCCGTCCGTACAAATCTGTACTAATTACATTTTCTTCTTCTTTTGCTTCCATCTTTCTGCTCCCGTGGTGACCGCCCTGCTGGGTGTAACGAAACACCGGAACAACCACCTCTATCACCACCCGGAAACTGTAGGGAAATTTGATTACGGCTACGAGTACATGGGCCTGAACGGGCGGCTGGTCATCACGCCACTCACGGATCGAATCTATCTGACCATCACGCAAGCCCTTACGATGAAGCTGGGCGCCGCGCCGGCCGGTAAGAACTTCAGGTTGCCCTTTTTTTATTTGAGAATTTATGAAGAAAAAATTGGTGCAGTTCTTCACAACACAAACCATAAATGTGATGACACTCTAGTTCGCGTTCCCACCTCTGTATCTATCGTGCCAATCCAAGAATTGGGGCAACCAAACCACTGGTAACATCTGCTGAAACACTCTATTATCTGTCCGGGCAAACCATTATCTGTTTCGCAAATCGTTGGCCGTGTTCCTTCCGATAATCATACGTGTGTCCGTTGATACCTGAAATTTCGGGTTCAGACCTCTGACGAACACAACACACCCGAGGCAATGTCCGGTGGCCAAAGCCAGCAATTTCAGGAACGACACCAACCCGTTACTAACCCGTCCGTTTTTCGACATCTCCTTCTCTTTTCATCGGCTGCACCTGACCGTGACCGCGCACATCCCCGGGAAACCGCCCAGGTCCGGCCGGTACGGGCAAAACGGAAACCACCAAGGATCTGGCCAAAGCGATGGCCCTGCTCTGCGTCGTGACCAACTGCGGCGAGGGCATGGACTTTCGCGCCGTCGGCACCGTGTTGTCAGGTATGTTTGGAGTTTGCGAGCATAAAGGTTAGGTTTGGCCGGGTAATTTGAGGCGTGAGGTGATGAGTCAGTCGACTCTGAATCTAACTTTTCTATCCAGGATTAAATCATCTGGCGAATTTCACCTGGAAATTGTGTCTGAAAAAAGGTAATGACAAAATATTCATTGACAATAAAAATCAGGATATTGAAAAAATCACTTTTTGGCGGGCTGTCGAGTGTTTGTTCTGGTGGACCAAATATGAACCGTAACAGCACATTTTGGGACTCGACCAACACCGATTTAGACAAATCCTGAATGGAGCGTTCATCTATCGATAATTAACAGAAATTCCATGTTTGGTGCCGATTGGAACAAAATGCAATACAATGCAATGCAATTTCAATACATTTGACCTAATTTTAGAACAAACCTAGAATTCAGTGCTGTCCCACTTATACTAAGCCAGATTTTATAAAATTTAAAATCATTTTCAGTAAAGCAAAAAACAATAAATTTCATATGTCTAGCCTAATTAACGAAATGTAGACACAAACAGTATCACAAAATGTTTCAGACATGCTTCTATCAAAAAATTGCAAAATATTAATTTATAATGAAACAACTGTTTTTCTACATTTACGTTTTTTTTACTCACAAATTGTAAAAGATCAATAAATGCAATTATAAGCGTTACACAATTTACAAGTTTTTTCAATGATTTTTTTTTAATTTTTAACAATATTTTTTCCCAAAATCTGGTGTTTTTTTATCATCGGAATATCAGTGAATAGATTATTTAAAATGTAATTTATATTAAAGCAAAAAAAAGACATAAAAAGCAACATTCAGTTTAAAAAAAGTATGTTTGAAGAACAGTTAAAACGTTGCATTTTTTTAATTAACTTCCTATTGAATTCTTACACTGCATGCCAATTGTGTAATTTTCATCACACATTGCTCGGTTTACTCCAGTCATTCCTGCAATTATGCCCCAATCCGTTGTAATCTTATGAGTGAATGTACCGGTTAATGGAATTGGAATGTATTTTTTCCGGCAAAATTAATTTCATTATCCGCCCGTTATTGGAGGCTGAACATTACTCCACCGACCGATTGCGGCGTAACGGCGGAAGCGCTGCTGGTGGTAAATCCCTCCATTTCAAACAGTTAAATTTGTTCGTTTCCAGCCCCATCCCTGTTGGACCACTTGAAATACTTCGATCAGTAATCGGATTTGTGTTTCGTATTTATAGAAAATACAAATTGCACTGCAAATTACACGCTTTGCCATGTTGATTCAATTTACCCGGGCCATTTAGCCCTTTCGGGGACTGTCGAAGCGAAATTTGATGGAAGCTTTTTTAATGATACAGTTTAAAAAAAATACAAATTTACAAGTAACATCCAGCTTTTTTTTTTCTTTCAAAAAAAAAATCTAGTTTTGAGCAATTTTGGTGGATAGGCCACTGAAAGGGTCAAAGAAAATACACATCCAAAAACAGAGCACAGAGGCCATCTGCAGTTAACTCATTATAACATTATACAGGAACCAAAGCCCAATTCCACATTTGAGCATCCCATCTATAGCGATAGGTAGCCGGAATGGCTGTGTTTGCTGAAATTAAGTTGCAAAGTCAAACTGAAATTGCTCTTCGCGGCCCACCCACACGCACATTTAGTTTCAATTTTAGAACAGAGCGAACTAACCACCTCCGTTGGAGAGAAGTCCCCGATGCATCTAGTGTGCCCCCGCGGCTATGTTCCGACCACGGTGTGCACGGACAAATACGGCAATCTGGCAGACAAACAGCTGTAGAGAACGCTGCTCTGCTGGAAGGATATTCCGCCGGTTTCCGTATTTTGTTGTATTGATTAAATCAAATATAAATTCTATTAAAATCCGGCGTGAAATATTGCATTCAAGCGGTTCCGATTAATCCCTGAGGGTGTTTGTGCATGTGTGAACATTTGGTTTGAACTGTGGGCGTACGAGAAGCTCGATATTCGTTGCATTTCCAAATGAAAATGCATGTTGTTAAAGGGATCGTACAGTAATCGCCTTAAACAGTGGATTTACAACACTTATTTTTATTGACAGATATTCTGAATTCCTAAATTTGTATTTCTTATTATTGAAACATTCTGTTAACCGGGTTAATTTTTTGAATACTTGTTATTGACTTGACTTCAAATTTCTAGAGTACGCTTTCAAATCAGCGTCTAATTTTACACAAAAGAACCTTCGGCACAAAATTTCCATCTCTTCACGGTTTCGAGCTACACACCACTGAATGTGTCTTAGTAAAAATCTAGGAAAATTAAAGGGTCATACCACTCCACCGTCACGAAATGTCGAAAAATGGACCTAGGATACGTGATACGGAACCAAAAATTACCCCTTAGATAAAATTTCATTTTTTTTTTATTTGGCGGAGAATGACCCTAGTACTAGTTACCATTTTGGCACCGCTGTACATTCCATAACAATCAACTTTGGTAGTAAACAATGCACATTTTGCCTGATTGTGCACCGCCCCAAATCTAATGTCAATATGTTTTCCTCCCTAAAAAATAAAATCATCCAGTATTTTTGGCATGCAGCATTGTTTTGCACTCAATTTCAACTAGGGAAAAAGTTGACATCTCCAACTTTGCCAAACCATTCACCAGAGATAAAATGTCCCCACCCCTCCGCTAGAGCTTCAGCGCCATAAATAAAATGTATGTCTGCCCTGGCTTGCAGGACTGTCCCAGTGCGGCGCCTGGGGATGCTTCGACGAGTTTAATCGGATTGATATCTCAGTGCTGAGCGTAATCTCGACCCAGCTGCAAACCATCCGGACGGCCCTGGTGGCGAACCAGCGGACGTTTATGGTGAGATTTCCAATAGGGTTTTGTAGGGCCGTAATGTAATCTTTGTTTGGTGTGGTTTTTCAGTTTGAGGGCTACGAGATCAACCTGGACCCCAAGGTTGGCATATTTATCACGATGAACCCGGGCTACGCGGGTCGTACAGAGCTGCCAGAGTCAGTGAAGGCTCTGTTCCGACCGGTGACCTGTATTATGCCTGACCTGGAGCTGATCTGTTTGATATCGCTGTTCTCGGACGGGTTCATGCGGGCCAAGACGCTGGCCAAGAAGATGACCGTATTGTACAAGTTGGCTCGGGAGCAACTCTCCAAGCAGTACCACTACGATTGGGGACTGCGCTCGTTGAATGCTGTGCTGCGGATGGCCGGTGTCAACAAACGAAAGTCTCCGGAAATCTCGGAAACCGCAACCCTAATGAGGACCCTGTTCGATATGAACTTTCCCAAGTTTGTGTTCGATGACGTACCGCTGTTCATGGGACTGATGAAGGTTTGTATGGCGTGGAAATTGATTTCCACCGAGAGAGAGAGAGAGCCCTTTAATCCAATCCGTCAATTGCAGGATCTATTCCCGGGGGTGGACTATCCACGCGTCGGCTATCCCGAGTTTACCGCCGAGGTGCGCAACGTCCTGGAAACCGACGGCTACATCGTGCTGCAGAACCAGGTACGCTCGTGGTCCCTACGAGCTAATCACAAATCACGTCCCCAAACGGTCCCGTTTGGTTCGTTAAATAAATCTGCCTGATTCTGTCGGGCTGATTCTGCCGACGGCCGTTCGCCGACTGCAAGCACAGATAATCAAATTTCAACTAAACTCCCATCTCGGCTCTTTTCGGGGCTGGCACATACAGCGCACACATACACACTAACGATGCCTTTCTCTCTCTTCCTACCACATGCACACACACAGGTGGAGAAGGTTATACAATTATACGAGACAATGATGACACGTCACTCAACCATGATTGTCGGTCCAACAAGTGGCGGAAAAACGGTTGTAATAAATACACTGATCAAGGCGCAAACCAATATGGGCCTGCCGACCAAGTGCACCGTGCTGAATCCGAAGGTAACGTGCAAAAGGGGAAACAGGGGCCATTTTCGGGAAAATGTCAATATCCTACGTTCGCGCCATGCTGGTGCAAAATTTATGCCATCCATTCTAGTTCAATTTGGGGGTAGCCAGGGATGCGAGGATACTCCTTGTATAGCCATAGATACATGGTTCTGCTCTGCACAGCACTGCTTCCCAACCATACAAACGCATCGTCAAAACTGAGCAGTATCATTCGATGACGCTAGGTCGCGACGGATTCAGAGTTTGGTATGTTTCGAAATCTATTGCAATCGGTGGAGACTCGCGACGTCATCGTCACATTGCGCATTTCTGACACACGTGGTGAAAGCGGTTTAAAATTCGTTGAAAATAAATTTACCCTGGACTGATTTAAGTAGGAAGTGATGCCAGTTATACAGTTTAGTTAAAGTCATCTTATGATCTTATGTTGACTTTGACATAGCTGAAAATAAAAACACATAAAATTCATTTTAGCAGTCATTTGCTAACAAAATACCCTAAACTAAATTGTTATCACACTAACCGTTCGGCTGACTGTCGATGTTTAGAGATGACCTTAAAAACAAACAGTTTTGCAACGCTGGCGATTCTTTTGCATCGACATTTCCAAATTTTTCTTCAGAATCCAAAACACCGCCATCATATCCGCTCCAGAGGCATCCCGCGAACTGTCCGTGGTCATGTCCACACGTCTGGAACGGTGCTCCCACTCCATACAATTGTGTTTATCTGGTACTGTTTATGAAAGTTCGGTTTCCGTTCGTACGCCAGCAGTCCATGCAAAGACCTACCTCTGCGGTAGTAGGTATGCAACTTGCGATAAAAGCTAGAATGAAAAGAGTTTCGAATAAATTATGTCCGACGTTGGAGTAGGTGATGAAAACGAGCGCTCACGGTTTCATTGTTGAGCTTCGTGATGATGAACCACCCCTGAAGTTTTGTGTCGTATTTTGGAAAGAGCTGCACGGACTTGCTGGACATAATTTCACACTCGTACGCATTTGCAGGCGAACATTTGAACGGCTGGACTACGAACCAGGATAACGATGACAAGTAGATTTTGTTGAATAAACGGTACTTGTAACTAGAAGAGGCACAAGCGTGTGTGCACGTAGAGCTTGAGGTATTATTTCAATAGCACGCAGAATTGTGCATCATCATGATGAATTTTGAATTGCAACCTGTTGAAGTACACAACCCGACCGAACTGCAAACTTATTGAACGAATTTTCAATTGAGCTGGGCGCAACCACTCGTGCTGATAAGTGGGGACCCGGAATGAAACTCTTTTGGAGAAACCGAAACCCAGCTCTTGTGCAAGCTTGTAATTAAAATCGAAATCCAATAACGAGAGCGCCCAGTGCAACGCCGGGTAGAGTTTTATTCATATCGAGAGGCACTTTTTTTCCTCTCTTCCGCGGATTCAATATCCCAGAAAGAGGACTTCACCGTGCGGCTGCTCCATTGCGATATTTATATCAGCGAGAACGGATACCATTGATTCCGGACGAACCAAAAATTGGCCCCCTGATACCTTCTGTGGTGTACCTTTTCCGTGAATGGACACTCTCATCCCCGCCATTTTTCCTTTTTTTGTTCATCATCAAACCTTTTGAAACTGGATCTGCTTTCATTACCCAAACTTCCCATACCCATCCCAACAGGCTTGCTCGGTGGTCGAGCTGTACGGCTTTCTGGATCCGAACACTCGCGACTGGATTGATGGACTCTTTTCCAACATATTTCGCGAAATGAACCGACCGACGGAACGAGATGTAAGTAGCTTTTTTCGGGACTCCTTTGAAGTACGTTAGCTTGCTTCCATTATTGACTAGTTTTGGTCAGAATTGAGCCAATGGACTGATTATAGCTCACCTTTTTATGACTAAGCGTTATGTAATTTTCAAATCCTTTGAACATGTATGTTGATTATGTTTTTTACACCTACCTGTCCATGTTCACATAAATGTCCCATATGCAAAAACAGCAAGCTGAGAAAAAAGCAAGACAAGTTTGCCCCACACAAACGTGTTAAGTTTTCACGAAAAAACTGGATTTCCTCCTGATTTTCAGTACAAGGTACTGGATGTTATCCAGGTTTTTAAGCGAAGATGGCATTCGAATGTTGAACCCCTGGAGATGGAGCCACACGTTGCCGTCGTTTCAGGGCTATTTGCAAAGATGGTTGCCGATGTTGATATATATCACACATTTATTTTATATTTATATACTTGTGTTGATAGAAATCACAACTATTATACTATGTAAAATTGCAAGATATTGATTTTTTTATTTCCATCTCAATATTCTTGTTTGTAAAATCTGGTAGGAACAGGTTTAAATCTTTTTGATACATCGTTAGCTTAGGTAGAAATTCATAAAGCAAAGCAACGCTTACACACAACAGTAAGGAGGGCTCTTCTAGGCATTGTGCGATTATATTAAATAATTTAATTAATCACAAAAACAGGAGCGTGATTTTTTCTTATCTTAATGTGGGTGTTAGGTTAGGATCTGGTATTTTAATAAATAAGTTTTTTGCAAGGCACTCAGAAAAGCTAGTTTTTTTGTAACTTTAGATTGTTTAATAATTCCAGGCCGACAGTTCTAGGCGAGTTAAGTGATGCTATCAGAATCTCTGATTTCAATTTAAGTGATATACTAACCATTCGGAATTGTCAAAACATCCATAGAGTCTCGATCAATCAATAATGGAATGATATCGGACAAAATTCGTTAATCTGTTGAACTAACGGTTCTCGGATTATGGTTGTATCGACCATTGTTGCGAATCGAGGATTTACTGGAGTTTTGACGATCGAATGGAGCCTAACATTTGAAAGGGACACATTAGTATGGGACGTCGTTTGGACCTCGCCAATCTGCATGAAATTTTCAGGGGTTGTTTGTACATATGAGCACTCTGGGTCAACGGGAAGTGGGGTAAATCGGGACACAAAGTTTTACGGTTCAAAATCGTCAAAAATCTTAAAAGGGCTGTTACTTAGGCAAAATTCAACTAAATTCCAAAATTCAAAATGCATCTGAACGGGCGTACAAAATGCAACAAAATGCGATGTGCACAGAAAAAAAAATGATGGTAATATTCATCAGGAAATGGTGACAGATTTTGTGCCTAAAAAAATGATGAATTTTACCCTAGAAAATGATGAATTTTCATCAGTTTTTGATGAATATTCATCAGGTTCACATTTTTTATGTAATATTACTCAAAAAAAGAGGTAATATTCAACCTACCAAATTTTCAACATTCCAAAATTCAACTTTTTTTTTCTGTGTGTAGCATCCAAATTGGTGTAATCTAAAGGAAGTTATCGGCATTTAAGTGAAAAAAAGAACAATTTTGAAACTCAAATAAAAAATTGTTCCATCCAGATATCAACTCGATTCGACCTGGAACTTGTAGGGGACATCTTAGACTACCATCTGAGACTGAAAACGCTTTGGGTAAGGAAGTTTAACACATACAATAGACACTTTTGCTTTTAGTGATTTTTTTGAAGTAAATTTTTGCTCGGGGGACCCCTTAGATCCCATTTTCTGGTGATAATTTTATCATATTCGTGTTCCTGAGACAATTTCACAATAGAAACATGCATAAAATGTTTATTTTCATCCATTTTAACCCTTTAAAAAATCAAAGTTAAAAAAATGCTATATGTACAAAAAACCCCTGAAAATTTCAGGCAGATTGGTTAGGTCGATGAGATGGGTATGCTTTGCTCGTGGACTCGCTCTTAACATGAACCGTAGTTATTACAAGCATTCATTGAAAGACATAGATAACTTGACAGATAATATTAATCAAAATTATAAAACTTTAACATACTTGTACTTACCTATTCTTAGACTTTATGAGGACCCCGTGGCGCGGTGGTTAGCGGCTTAGGCTGCCGATCCCTCATGTGTGCTAAGGGGCCCGGGTTCGATTCCCGCCCATCTCCTCTGGGTGTTCTGTGTTTGTCCCGTTTAGTTAGTAAATTCAGTCTGAAAAGACGGTGTGATGTCTATTAAAACCGGATGCTCTACTAGAACTTACCTGTAGGACATGGTTATTATGTAGTTCCGCTTAAGAGTCTAAAATTTGACGTCCATTAGTGAGAAATCAAATTATTGCTATAGTAACAAAACACCAACTCCTCACCCCAGGAGCGCCGCTACGTGTGCTTTGACGGCGATGTGGACGCCCTCTGGATCGAAAACATGAACTCGGTGATGGACGACAACAAACTGCTGACCCTGGCCAACGGCGAACGCATCCGGCTCAACAGCTACTGCGCCCTACTGTTCGAGGTCGGTGATCTAGCGTACGCTTCGCCGGCCACGGTTTCCCGTGCCGGCATGGTCTACCTGGATCCAAAGAACCTTGGTTACGCGTGCTACTGGGAACGCTGGCACCGGGGACGGTACGAGGAGGAGAAGGAAATGCTTACCCGAATGTTCGACAAGATTGTACCGCTGGCTATTGACTATATCCTCGAGGGAGTTGACGGGAACAACCAGGAAGATCCATTGAAGCTGGTGATACCACAGACGAATCTCAACATGGTAACCCAGTTGTGTTACTTTTACGAAGCCATGTTCCCAAAGACGCCCATAACCTGTCCTTATGAAGAGGACGTTATCGAGTGTGGATTCATCCAGTGTTTGTACGCGTCGCTGGGTGCGGCACTGCTGGAGGAATCTCGACCGCGATTCGACGACTTTATCAAGCGGAATCTAGAGATGATAAACTACGAGGACAGTGCTACGGCTCCGGCTAAAGCTGGACAGCTTCCGACGCTTAAACCAACGCTGTACGACTACTTCTTCGACATGGAGAAGAAGGTTTGGCTTGCTTGGGAGTGGGTTGTTCCGCAGTACGTTCACAACCGGGAGATGACCTTTGGGGAAATTCTGGTTCCCACAGTAGACACGCTGCAAACCAAGTGGACTCTCAAATCTATGAACGACATCCGCCACCCGATTTTGCTGGTTGGCGATACTGGAACGTCGAAAACGGCTGTTATTTCCAACTTTTTGCGGGAACTCAATCGAGATACTTTTGTAAGTTTTTGGGGCAAGATCTAATGAACTTATTGCTACAAGGTTTTTTCCATATCTCAGATCATCTTAAACATCAACTTCTCCTCGCGAACCTCATCGATGGACGTGCAGAAAACGATCGAAGCATCGGTGGACAAGCGTACCAAAGACATCTTCGGACCGCCGGTTGGCAAGAAGGTGGTAGCCTTCATCGATGACATGAACATGCCACAGGTAGACGACTACGGAACGCAACAGCCGATCGCGCTGCTCAAGCTGCTGTTTGAGCGCGAAGGAATGTACGACCGGACGAAGGATCTCAGCTGGAAAAAGTTCAAGGATATGTCGTTTATAGCTGCGATGGGACGCGCCGGTGGTGGTCGTAACGACGTTGATCCTCGCTTTATATCAATGTTCTCTGTGTGTAACATCGTTTTCCCTGGGGACACAACGCTGGCGCACATCTACCGGTCGATTCTGCGCGGACACCTCGAGACGTTCAACGAGAAGTTGCAAAGTGCCGCCGATGTAGTCGTCGAGATGACGTTGAATTTATTCAAAGTTTTGGTCGTGAAGCTACCGCCTACGCCGTCCAAGTTTCACTACATTTTCAACTTGAAGGATCTGTCGCGGATCTACGCTGGGTTGCTGCAAATACATCCGACCTACTTCAAGGAGGTGCGGCACTTGGTCAGAGTGTGGCGAAACGAGTTTAACCGGGTAATCTGTGATCGGTTGATCAACGTCCAGGACCAGGAACTGATGGCGCTACACATTGCTGAAGAAATTCAGACTCAGTTCCCACCTCCCAAACCGGTAATTAGTCGGAGGACCATCATGGTGGAATCGATTCCGGACGTACCACGAGGTGATTCCAAAACCCAGGTCAACGATCTACCAACGCCGGAGTATGCTTTACGGGATCCACTTTTGTTCGGAGACTACCGAAATGCGGTCAACCTGGCAGAAACGCGCTTCTACGAGGATTTGCTGGACTACGACGCGATCTACTTCCTGTTTCAGGAGATTCTGCTCGAGTACAACGAACAAAAGTCCCGCATGAACTTGGTACTGTTCGAGGACTGCTTGGAGCACTTGACTAGAGTTCACCGGGCGCTTCGGATGGATCGGTGGGGTCGATTTGATGGCTGTTGTTGGAAAGGGAAACTGAAACAAGATTATTTTTTTTACAGAGGTCACGTCATGCTAGTAGGAGTAGGAGGTTCCGGAAAGCAGAGCATCGCTCAGTTGGCAGCGTTCGCCGCGGACTGTGAAGTCTTCCAGATCGTGCTGAGCAGAGGTTACAACGAAAACTCGTTCCGTGAGGACCTGAAGCAGCTGTTTGTAAATGTGGGCGTGAAGAACCAGAAAACATGCTTCATCTTCAAGGCTGCTCAAGTGAGTTTGCTTTGGGTTGGGAAAGGGTTAACAACGGTATTTGGGAAAGTTTTCGCCGAGGAGAGTTTAACAGTGTTGTTTATGTTGCGCACTAATTGGATGCTCTCTTTGGGGCTTTCCAAACTGCGCCATAGTTTTCCAACCGAACTTCCGGCCAAAAGTGCTTCGCTCACGTTTTCTCTTCTCTATATTTTTGGTTGCATTCGCGCAAACACACCAACCCGTTGCCGATAATAGATAGCGGAAGAAGGATTCCTGGAGTTCATAAATAATATTTTAACCACTGGAATGGTGCCAGCGCTGTTTACCGACGACGAGAAGGATACGATAATTGGCCAGTGCCGGGGAGCGGCCAAGGAGCAGGGCTACGCCGTCTCCAAGTAAGTTTGCTCGCAGTGCAGAAGCGCATTATTATTATGAAAAGTTGCAACTTGGCGGATAGCAGCAGCTTCCGGTGTAGACTCGGAGATTTTCTCGGGGCTAATGGAAGTCCTACAACAGATGCGCTTATAAGCTTATCTCGCGGCAGCAGCGAGAAATAGGGAAATTAAATTTTCACAAAGATCTTTTCATCAACTCTCCGAGTCCGAGCCCAGATGGACTCCCTTAATTATAATTAGCTTAAAGACTCGGTGTGTCCATCTTTGCCGGTGATGAATCGCGTGGCTATAATTAATCACACTACCATCACCACCCCACCAGGGACGGCGTCTGGGCGTTTTTCCTGGATCGGGCGGTCAAGAATCTGCACGTTGTGCTGTGCATGTCCCCCGAGGGCGATGCCCTGCGGAACCGCTGCCGGAACTTTCCGGGACTGGTCGGCAGCACCACCATCGATTGGGTATTTCCGTGGCCGGAGCAGGCCCTGTACGCCGTGGCCAAGGTGTTTCTCGCAGATCATGCCAAGGTATAGTCAGCTTACTTTTGTATAAATTATCATAACGTTTGAGGGGAGGGGTGCTTCAGATTCCAGATATTCACCGGGAGCCCATCATTTCGCACATCGTGCACGTCCATCAATCGCTCAAGCACTACACGCAGCAATTTTTGCTCAAGCTACGCCGGAAAAACTTTGTCACGCCGAAGCACTATCTGGACTTTATCAATACATACCTGAAGTTGATAGGTTGGTTTTTATTATTTATATTTAACAAAAAATGGTACAGTGGATCTAAGTTTGCCTAAGATCTTCAAATAATAAATTTAATCAATAATGTAGCATTTTGGCAGGAATATATTTGACCATGAGTTCAATTAACTAAGACCGATAAAATATCCTTATCAACTGAATCTCAACTAAGCACCGCATTCATTTCTCTTTAATTACTGCCCGATATCCAGTTCATCGGAACGGCCATAACAGATTAGAAGTGATGTGTTATTATCTCACATCCTAATTTTCCGCATGATTTTTCCTGCAGGTGCTTGCTCTGTAGGACTACTTCCCACTTTTTTCCACATTTTTTCGCTTGCTTGCCGCCACGACAAGTTTTCCAAGCGTCACACTCACTGCCAAAATGTTACACACTACACTACGGACTTGGCTGCCAAACGCGGCGGAACAATCCCAAGTCGGTCCCAGATTTTGGCCCACAAAGAAATACTAGTCACCATCACCACCACCACCACCATCTTTCATTTTCAATTTGTCACGCTTCAACAGAGGAGAAAGATAATTTCATCATGCAACAGTGCTCCCGATTATCGGACGGAATCGAGAAAATTAATGAAGCCTCACTTCAGATTGATCAGTTGAGCATTCTCGTCGAGGAGCAGCGGAAGAACGTGGTCGAGGCGGCCCAGCGATGCGAGCAAATGCTGGTCGGAATCGAATCGTGTAGGTTGACCAATGGGACGCGCCACGTGTGTGTTTCTTTTCTCATTCCCAAACTGTCGAATTGATGAACCCTGCAACAAATTGATTGTGTCATTTCAGCTACCGAGAAGGCCAACTCGAAGAAAGCAGAAGCGTCGGAAAAGTCCACTGAAGTGGAACAGCAGAAGAAGGTCATCACGGTGGAAAAGGCCGAAGCCGAGGAAGCACTGGCGGCAGCTATGCCAGCTCTCGAAGTAGCTCGCCTTGCGCTGTCCGATCTGGACAAGTCGGATATTACGGAAATTCGAAGTTTTGCGACACCTCCGGAAGCGGTGCAGGTCGTGTGCGAATGCGTGGCCATCGTAAAGGGCTTCAAGGAAATCTCCTGGAAGACAGCCAAAGGCATGATGTCCGAGGGAAACTTTCTGCGCAGCCTTCAAGAACTGGACTGCGACCAGATCTCCCAAAAACAGGTGGCAAGCGTAAGAGCTCACATGAAGAAATCGCAAAAACTCGACGACATGCAATCGATTTCGAAAGCCGGCTTTGGCCTGCTTAAGTTTGTACGAGCAGTGCTAGGATACTGCGACGTTTATCGCGAAGTAAAACCTAAGAAGGATCGGGTAGCTTACCTGGAAGCTGAACTCGATAGCCAAATGAAGCTTCTCAACAAGCTGACCAAAGAAATCAACAAGCTAGAATCCGAGCTGAACGAACTTAACAATCAGTATGCGACGGCCATCAAAGAGAAACAGATGCTTCAGGAGATGATGGAGCAAGCCGAACGGAGATTGCTTGCAGCCGATAAATTAATCTCCGGACTGAGCTCCGAGCGTGATCGTTGGAAGATCGAACTAAGCAACCTTCAGAATGACAAGACAAAAGTTGTGGGCACCTGTCTTCTATCCGCATCCTTTCTAGCTTACACTGGTCCATTCTCCTGGGAGTTTCGCAACTCGATCGTTTTCGAAGACTGGTTGGTTGACGTTCGAGGGCGTGAGATTCCCTACGGCGAACCATTCCGTATCCACACTAGCTTGAGCAGTGACCTTGAAACAACCACGTGGGCCTCCGAAGGGCTACCACCGGATGAGCTTTCCGTACAGAACGGCATCCTGACTACGAGAGCATCACGATTTCCTCTCTGTATTGATCCTCAACAGCAAGCACTGCTGTGGATCTTGAAGCGGGAATCCGCGAACAACTTGAAGGTTCTCACGTTCAACGACAAGGATTTTCTGAAGCAGCTGGAGATGGCCATCAAGTATGGGAATCCGGTTTTGTTTAAGGACGTTGATGACTACATCGACCCCGTTATTGACAACATTTTGGAGAAGAATATCAAGAGTAAGTAACATGACTAAAAACTTAGTAGTTTTTACCAATTCGATGAACAAACTTGCTTCCAGCTCAAGCCGGTCGCCAGTTTGTGATGCTCGGTGACAAGGAAGTGGACGTGGACGCCAACTTCCGTATGTATCTGACGACGAAGCTGTCAAATCCCAACTTTGATCCGGCCGTGTACGCCAAAGCGCTGATCATCAACTACACGGTAACGATGAGTGGACTGGAGGATCAGCTGCTCAGCGTGGTAGTACGAGCCGAGCGACCCGATCTGGAGGAACGTCGTGAAAGTTTGATCGCGGAAACCAGCGCCAACAAGGTGTTGCTGAAGAACTTGGAAGATTCACTGCTGCGGGAGCTGGCGACCTCCACCGGAAACATGCTGGACAATGTTGAGCTCGTCGATACATTGGAGAATACTAAGGAGAAAGCGGCCGAAGTGTCGCAAAAGATTAAGCTTGCCGAGGAAACCTCGGTGGACATTGAAGTTTTGCGTAACGGGTATCGCTTGGCCGCGCAACGTGGCGCCATCTTGTACTTTGTGCTGTCGGAAATGTCAGTCGTGAATCCCATGTACCAGTACTCACTGAGCTCGTATCTGGAGGTGTTTGTGTACTCGCTTCGCAAAGCCGTTCCCGACAACATCCTGGTGAAGCGGCTCAACAACATAATCGTGACGCTAACCCGCAATGTGTACGAGTACGGCTGCATCGGCTTCTTCGAGAAGCACAAGCTGCTGTTTTCGTTCCAGATGACGGTCAAGCTGGAGCAGAGTCGCGGTAAGCTGACCCAGATGGAGGTGGACTTTTTTGTGAAAGGTAACATTGCGCTGGAAAAGTCGGAACGGTCGTGTCCGGCCAAGTGGATAAGCGATAAAGGTTGGCAGGATCTGCTGCTGCTGGCAGATCTGTTTCCGGACAAGTTTGGCCTGCTGCCGTCGCACGTGGAGCGGAATATTGCCGAGTGGACCAGTGTAAGTAGAATTACGATTGTCAGGTTCGCTTGATTAATTGTTTGATATTTCAGTGGTACGATGTGGACGATACTGAAGGAACTGACTACCCTGGGAACTTTGCGGAGAACATGAATGCTTACGAGGTTGGTGTTCCCTAGTTGGGCATTGTTACAAGCTAATGAACCTATTCGTTTACAGCACCTCATGGTGATGCGATGTTTCCGCGTGGACCGCGTCTACCGGCTGGTGAATAACTACGTTTCCACCATCATGGGAGAGGAGTTTATTACGCCGCCAATCTTGAGTTTCGATTCGATTTACGAGCAATCTTCCGCTACCACTCCAGTGGTCTTCATCTTAAGCCCCGGTTCCGACCCTACAAATGATCTGATGAAGCTAGCCGACCGCTGTGGCTTTGGTGGTACCCGCTTCCGGCACATCTCGCTCGGTCAGGGTCAAGAACAGAAAGCACTCGCTCTGCTACATCAAGCAATCGAGCAAGGATTGTGGTTAATGCTTCAAAACGGTCACCTGCTCCTGAGCTTCATTAAAACCTTAGAAAAACTGCTCGATTCTGTCGCTAAACCCCATCCGGACTTCCGGCTATGGATCACCACTGAAGCAACTTCGTCCTTCCCCATCGGAATCCTACAGAAATCACTCAAAGTAGTAACGGAACCACCGAACGGACTCAAGATGAACCTGCGAGCAACGTTCTTCAAGCTGCGCCAGCAAACGCTGGACGCATGCACCCACCCAGCCTTCAAACCGCTTGCATACGTTCTGGCGTTCTTCCACGCCGTACTGCAGGTAAGCTATCTTGCAGGCGCGCAAAGTTTCCCTCCTGATTCTAGCGCATGCATAATACATCACGCCTCCACTCGGATGATGACGGTGGAATCGACGTCATCATCATTAGAGAAGAGCTTTGAGTGAAAAAAAAAGTAAGGGAAAGGGGTCGTCGTTGACACTGCGAATTGGGATGTAAATTTATCATCTCATCTTCGTCTCGTTTAGGCTGGTACTTGTACTTTCTCTCGAGTGAAAAGCGAGGACTCGAAACTCAACTCTTCGCAGGGGGGAGACTTGGCACTCATGAATAATAACGATAATGATTTTTCAAACCAAATCAGGATACTCAGTGGAACTGAGCGATGTTTGAGGAGCATAGGAAAAACAAACATCAGGGAGAGGGATGACTTGTTTGCTCTCTAGACTGTGCAGCTTACCAACAGGGGAGGCCATCGTTGATTTAAATGAGGTTCGCCAGACTGGTTCATGTTTTGAAAATATTATAACAACGAACGTAGGACGAAGGTTGTTCTTAAACTTTTAAATAATGTTAAGGTGTCAGATTAAGCACTCATTTATACAATTTTAAACAAAATTAAATTTGAGCCAGCCTAGTTTGAACTGAAATAGAATCAAAAAGTTTCCGGAGAATCACGGTGTATCGAAAAAAGAAGTAAAAAAACGATAGCAAAAACCAAGCTGCATATGATAATCACAAAACGGGTTCTTCTTTCACTGGTCCTGGCTCGAGTTGACGATGACCCCCGCCTCCACACGGATCTTCGAGAATAGGCCTATCCAGCCACTAGAGACTGTATACTATTAAGCATCTTGTCTGTCTTTCCTTTTAGGAGCGCCGCAAGTACGGCAAGCTGGGCTGGAACATCAGCTACGATTTTAATGAGTCCGACTTTAGCGTCTGCCTGCAAATTTTGGACACGTACCTAACGAAGGCACTCGCCCTGAACGAGACCCGACTGCCGTGGAACAGCCTGCAGTACCTGATTGGCGAGGTAGCCGTCAATTTTAATGACCATCGACGTACGAATCTTGTTGACCGGTCTCCTTGGGTGTTGTTTCAGGTCATGTACGGAGGCCGTGTCATCGACGACTTTGACCGACGCGTCGTCAAGACGTACATGAACGAGTACATGGGCGACTTCCTGTTTGACACGTTCCAGCCGTTCCACTTTTACCAGGATGAATTGGTGGACTACCGGATCTTCGAGGTGGCCACGCGGGACGAGTTTGTAGGTAAGATTGGGTAGCGAAACCCTCAATTGAGAAGCAGCCAATCAATCACGCATCCGGTTTGCAGCTTGCATCGATACGCTCCCCCTGACCAACACACCGGAAGTGTTTGGTCTGCACTCGAACGCCGAGATTGGCTACTACACGATTGCGGTCCGCGAGATGTGGACCTACCTGATTGACCTGCAGCCTCAGACGAGTAAGTACTTGCTGCAAGCGTGGGATGTTCCGGCCTTGCTTGGTTGCCTAACCTCAACTCGTTGGAGTTCCTACGCAATCCATGAACATCCCACGAAGCGAATCATCGCTATTGCTTCGCTAAATTGCGATAGTTTGTCGAAGATAAACACCTGAATGGACACGGAATGGTTCTTGTTTGCCCTCTCAATAGAGCAGCAGGAATGTGGCCACCGTCATATCGCCGGCTCGTTCAATTACTACAGGGATAATTAATTTTATGAGAACAATTTCACAGCGTCGAGCAAGTCAGCGTATCAGTTGGGCAATAATAATTACAAAACTATTTAAAGTGCCTCTGTCCTCCCTGCACAGTTTGGCCTTCAATTCTCCGTCGGTATTGTTGGTCTGTGGGATGTTGGTAGACATAGACTAGTGGAAAAACATGTTAGTTTTTTTTCTGATAGCTTGCTTTAATCTTGAATCTAAACACGCATGTTCAAAAGAGTTTAACAACTGTAAGTCTACTTGTCTGTGTCGCACCAATTAAGCTGCACAATTCATCGGGTAAAGTTTTCCACTTACCCCAAAGGACTTCTCCAGTCCCCATTCATTACTCCCGTAACCGTGTTTCATGCTCATCAGGATATCATTCATGCACACAAGTTTGCATCTTCGTCCCTGAATATGAATGTGTGAATTCTCCGATTCTGATGCTGCGTCGGCGACGATTCTCCTCTATATGTAGTATGTGGTATAATTGAAGTTGCTATTATCGTTTCTGTTATGATATTTGCACAGAAAACACGTTTCGAACCCCTCCCTCGAAGGTAAACTGGGGTGGCTTCGAGAGATATCAGGAACCTATAGTTTACCCATAGACACAGACACACATTCATACCCACGTGTAGTGTTATTTGCCAAGGAAGTCGGTCTCAACAGAAGCAGTTGCAGCGTTAGGACGATAGGCGAAAGTACACTTAACATACGGATGTGTACATACATAAATATCCTTTAGCCACTCGAACCGCCATTTCTACCAGGCAAATAAGACTAGGGGACGGTGAACCTATTGTTGACGTATTGTATCGTTATCATTCATGCTGAAAGGGTACTAAATTCGAACACCAAGACCGTGGTTCAATAGTAGGGTGATCCTCCATTCCCTTTTGTAAATACCAACAGTATCCCGATCCGAGTAGCTTGGTGGTGGTGGGTTTCCACTTGTAGCCGCATGTGGGTTAATGTCTCTGTTTTTCCTCTCCTACAACACACAAGAGAATTTTCTTCTGCTTCTTTCTTTGCATGGCTTTGCCATACAACAAACAAAACAACTAGCCACTAATGTGAATATTGTACATATTATGGTGTTCTTGTAGTTTGCGCCAGGAGCCAACAGAGTAGTACAGATCATCGGGGTAGGTACCGGCTTGTGGTTGGTGTTTGATTTCTTCACAGTAGCTTTGCAATTTGCACTTTCAAAGATTATTCACTTTTTAACCATAGCAGTGCACAACCACCTTTTGAAGAACCATGCATCTCCATGAAAATAATCATAAAAGATACGTTTGAGGAGACGCACGATAATTTAGCAACCCTTCTAACTAGCTTGTGTGTGAATACACGATAACAACTAAATTTTACACACCAACCGTTTGTTAGTTCGTCACCTTATCACCGCACATCAACAACCTCAGCGCGACACGAAAATGCTCGACACCTACACTGAAAGAAACCGACATAGCAATGTCACATGTTTTCCACATGAATCTACCCCATACTACTTTGCATGTGAATGTCATGTGCAAAACACTTGAAAATTTTCAATCGTGCGCCGTATTAATTTCAAGTGCAAATCACGTTAGTTTCGTGTGACTTCGCACTTGATTTTGAAGTGCTGTTCACTTCAAATTTGAATGAATTGCTAATATAATCCACATGTTTCTCTTATGAAAACCATGCGAGCATATTTTAGAAATGTGATATTTATGCATTTAAAAAAAAACTTTTTTTTAATTTTAATAGCTTTATTTTTTTTTTTACATTCTTTAAGGCAATGATTCTTCACACACTTTTCTTCCCAATTAAAATCACTGTAAAAGCGGTCATGGTCTAAAATCTGCGTTCGCGAATCTAAAGTAATTTTAAGACACATCCCGGCCACCAACCCGACGGATTAAACGACGATTTTAAAGATCTCCGGCTTGAGGGAATGTCCTCTTGGTGAAGGGGCCGATGATAGAACCTTTGTTCCGATGTTCCAATTCTCTGCTCAGTAATCATCTTCTTGATGTAGATTTCTTAATGCTCATCGGGATCTGTAAATATAAAAAATATTCATCATTGAATAAGAAATAAATCACGGTCATTAGTTAGGACTTACCTCAAATATAATTTACAAAACGATTAGTCTTCTTTGCATAATCCTGCGCCTTAAACTTTAACAATTGCAGGAGCAAAAATTAACAGCTAATTCTCGTCTGCACTCGTCACCATCTTGATTTATAGGCAAAAGTTCAACGCTCGACATTCAAAACCAACACATTTGAATCTAACGTGTTTTTCATTTCAAAATCAGGGGAAAAGTCAAATGGGGCAAAATGAAGGGAAATTCATTTGAATCCAAAGTGAACACCATGCGATACAATAATGAAATGTTTTTCGGTAGCGATCAGCTGATTTCAAATGATTTTCTCATCAATTCAACATGCAAATCATATGTGAGTCATAGGAAAAGCATGTGAATTTATCGTGTTGTTTTTTGAAGACGCTCACGTGAAAAAACACATGAATTTGCTATGTTGGTTTCTTTCAGTGTAATCCATTTATCTTGACCGCACGTACAATCATCACTCTCTACGCGGAGCAGCAGGGAAGGTGTGACATTTCACAGGGCGTCCAGTCTAGTTGGAAGCGAATTCACCGTTTGGTCCGTCGAACCGCGGTCCCGGTTTGAGCTGCACGTTTTGAACCATGTTTGCACCTAAGAAATTCTGAACGAAATCGCTATTTTTTCAATTGGTTTAAATGCAACATTTTGTGATCGTTTCTTTTGATCAAAACATCTATTTTGGGACTCACGCTATTTGTAAAATTACTCAGAAAAAGATCTTCAAAAATCCCACACCAACCAAGAAACTGCATACGACTCCTTTTTGCCTCCCTCACCTGAGGTAAGGGTATAATCCTGCTCTAATAATGATAGGGGCAGGGGGGGGGGGGCAGAATGGGCCACCCTTGGATTTGGGCTTTAAATAGATTTAGACCAACTATAAGGCAAGGGTCTAATAAAAGTCGTCAAATTACATCATCACACCGAAAAAGACGATTGAATTAATTGTATTTTTCGAATTATGAGCAAAAATGTAAATTAATTGACAAAACCACGCAAATGTTGTTTATTTCGAGGTTCTTAAATAAGCTTTCTGAAAAGTTAGATTGTTTGAAAAAGTTTGTTCAATGTTTAGAATGTTAACAGGAGCTATTACGAAGGTAATCAAACCACAACGAAACCTTCAAATCATTTAGAGGCTTGGTGGTGGAAGTGTCAAATTAAAATCCACTTGGGGGCAGAATGGGCCACAATCAAAAGTAAATTTGGATTAGATGGATTATTTCACTCCTGATAGCTTCACAAATCACGTTTAAGCAACATTAGTTGATTGTTATGATGCTTATTTGTAAAATTATTTCGACATATGTACTTACACCATTTTCTAACATGTTTGTTTTGTGAAGTGACTATTTTTATAAAAGTGATCAAACTTTATGGAAACTATGTTGGAAAGGTTACTTAATTTATTTAATTTCTTATCACCCTTCAACGTTGTATTAGACGAAATGACTTGTTTTCTAAGGTGGTCCATTGTGCCCCGCACCCTGGAAAGTTAGTCGAAATAAACACATTTTTTTAAAGTGCATTAAAAATAGTTTTATGTCGTCTTTTTCATCAACCAAGTACATAACATTGAAGGGAACATTCCAAAGCATAAGCCTTCTACAATAGATTCATAAATTTGCATGATTTTCTAAGGTTTTCGGTACATTTTACTTAGACGGACCATTCTGCCCAAAACGTTGAAGATCTGGCAACCCTGTCTCGAGATATGACCACTTAAGCCGGATTTCACTTAAATGTATGTAACCGATGTCCGATTCCAACATTCAACCCATCGTTGATTAGGTCGAAATAACTTTGCAACGAGTCCAAAACATTGAAGAATCTGGCAACCCTGTCTCAAGTGAAATTTGTGTATTTTTTTTATTCCGGGTCTAAAAAATAGATGAAATTTGTGTCCAAACCCATCATATTAGGGGAAAGTGGGGCAAGTGTAACAAGCTAAGGAAATGCTCGTTATAACCCATTAAAAAGTTAAAAAATCTGTCGGATTTTATTATAATCATCTTATTCTAGGTCTTGACTAAGACTTTGTTAGAACAAGTTTTTAAAAAATCCTGTTTTTTAATGTAAAAAAATGATTTTAAAATTTTTGATTTTCCGTACGTTCTACTCAACTAGTGGGGCAAGACGAACAACCCGTTGGGGCAAGAGGAACAATGCATGAAACAACATGTTAATTTGCTAACAATTGAACTGTTATCACTTAGATACATCAGATTAGAATGTATTTGAAAGGTTTCTTCCATTTTTAGATTAAATAATAATATTTTACTAAAAATTTTATCGTTTTTACGAAAAAAAATATTACTTAGATGATAAATAGTAAATTTTCATAATATCACTATATTTTGTATGGACAATTTTTTTTTACAATTGTTTATCAGTTTTTTTGTACTTTTATGTATTTTTTCACAATAAAATATGTTGCTGCAGCAATTCGTATTTTTTTCCACACTAAAAATCCATATGGTACACTTGCCCCACCTAAACAAGATTTTTTAAAAACTCTCTACAAAAATAACCAAAACATAAATCATACTTTATAATACGTGCAAGTCATTGGTAGGGACACTACTGATCTAGGAAAAAAAAGCATTTTGTTAAATGAGCCTTAAAACGAACCCTAAGCCTTATTTTGTACTTTCCAAATATTATAAGGAAACAAAGGTTTTGAAAAAAACTTCATTCAATATTATGCACCGTGGCGTTTACGTCGTTTTGGTGGTTATGTGGTAGTAGAATCAGCTAATTGCATTGCTAGCAACAATTCCTCATGTTGGAAAAAATCAAAATTGAAAAAAAGGGCCGTACGAGCGATTGTTCCTCTTGCCCCATATGGTCGTCTTGCCCCACCTTCCCCTACCATTTGTTGGCACATTGGTGGATTAAGTTAGTTTTTTTAAATTGATTTTCTCTTAGTATTAAAATTTAAGCTGTCCCTGTAAATGTCTAATGAATCATTTCGCACACCGCTCTTAATCGACTTTATTCTTATCTTGCTCAAACTTGGTGGAGCTGAACTATTGAAATATGCAAGAATCTAAAATTTCAGCAAAATTGGACCATCTCTTCTTTTTTTTTGCCACCGCCTCAAAGTTTTGCGATTTACGCCAACATTTTCAAAAAAGCTCTGATTTCAGATGGACAATCTCGGAAAGAAAATATGATAGAACAAAACTCGAAGACTATTTTTAAAGGAAACTTGACGCTGGATTGATTTTCGTTTGGAATCAAACTTTTGTGCATTTTGCACTATTGAAAACTTTACGAGCAATTTCCTCAATATACATGCGATTTAATTTGAAATGAACCGTCACCAGCGTATTCCCCATAAAATTGTACATAAGAATAATCTTTTTTGTCGAAGAGTTAAAAAAAGTTCCATTAAAATGTAAGAGTGGATTGCATATAATCACAGAGAATCGCACTACTACAGCAACCATTCGATGAAGACTCCCTGGTCTGCCAGAGTGGACACACTTTCAACAACAAATAATTCACAAACTTCCCTTGTCCTCATCCTTTCCCCCACCTGCCCCTGTCGCAGGTGCCGAAACGGGTGGCGTCAGCCGTGACGAGTTCATCGACAAGGTAGCGGTGGATATCCTGAAAAAGCTGCCCAAACCGTTCGAAATTTGGCGCGTCAAGAAGCAGTACCAGATCAACATCACCCCGGTGTGCGTGGTTCTGCTGCAGGAACTGGAGCGATTCAACCGGCTGCTGGTCCGGATGGAACGCACGCTGCAGAATCTGCGGCGAGCGCTGGCCGGTGAGATCGGCATGGACGCGGTGCTGGACGGGATCGGCGGGGCGCTGTTCAACGGGCTGCTGCCGGACGACTGGCGGAATCTGGCACCGGCCACCTGTAAGCAGCTCGGCGATTGGATCGAACACCTGCTGGTAGGTTGAGGGGTTAGAATAATGCTGTTAACACGTATGTGTCGGCTCTTCCACATCATTTATGACGAGCGGCGAGCGATGAACGGGAAGTCTGCTGATTAATTGCCTTTTAAAACTAATCATGCTGTCAGGGTAATGTTGGTAATTGCCGTCTGAAGAAAAAAGTTGAAAAAAATACTTTTACAAAAATCTTTTTAAACTTTTAGAAGGACTTTAATTTGCAGTCCTTCTTAGATTTATTCCAGCAACCTCAAATAATCCCCAGATACCAAGGTTGACGGTTCGGGTTGTCCATTCTGCTGGATCTACAGGATATGGCTATGGCAAGGTGGTCGGCAAATTGCCAGCTAGCCAGCGGATATGGGCACGAGCAGTGTGACACAGATATTGTCGCGGCCAACAAACACACACACACACACACTGTCTGTATTAGCAAACATACTCCCACCCACGTACAGAGTAAACAACGTGGCAGGATATTTGAACAGGAAGGATAGCGAGCTTTATTGTCCACATCCGGGCATCCTACGCACGGAGGTTTGCAATAATGCCGAGGCTTTACAGGTGAGTAAAAAAGGCAATGAAATTTAAATATTTTTTTCCGCTATCCATCTATCAAACTTTTTAGAAATCAAATAAAGATGATTTAAATTGAGTGCGTTAGACAAAGGTGTGTAATCAGAAGGGTGCTGTGTCCTATCCCTCGCCTAGCCAGACCAAAATCCATGATAAAGCAGTCAGACCAAATCTGTCTGACCAAGACTGTCAGACCAAGACTGTCAGACCAAAGAGTAAAAAAAGTAAATCTTTCCCTGTTCCTGAGGGGAACACCCGTGAAGAGTATAAGAGCCGGCATTTACAAAGCGGATTCAGTGACAGTTATTAATCAACTTAATGTTAACATGTTAAGGTTAATGTTAACATTCCATAGGTTGTCTTCCTAAGGTGTCTTGATAAGGTCCAGTTTGTGACGATACACTACTTTCCCTTTACTAAGCAATCGAATCCAGAAGGGAAAAGATCGCCAGTTTTCTAGTCCGAGCCGGGATTTGAACCCCGATCTACCCCTTACGAGGCGGAAGCGTTACCACTGGGCTACGTGGCTACACCTGAACAATCTTGAAATTATTTATGCGGATTTGTGATTTTTCTCGTTCAATCATTGTACGGAGGGATTGTGGAAAAAGGGATACACTCAACCCCTGGTGGTTGGTCACTTTTTCGTTTGACACTTTTTTAGTTTGTACCCCGTTGGTTGGTCAAAGTCAAACTAAAAAGTGACAAACTGTCACTTTTAACACGGCGCTCACGCACACTATCAAAACAAACGTTTGGTAGTGTGTGTGTGAACTCCGTGTAAAAGGGGTGTCAAACTAAAAAGTGACCCGTTCGTTTGACAACAGTTGGTGTCAAACCATCGGGGTTTGAGTGTAGTTTTTCGTGGCACAAAAACACTTACACGTATGGAATTTTAACACGCTTGTTCACGATTTTGGGGACTGATTTTTTTCAGTGTGCGGATCAATTCACTCCTGTAGTGTTAAACCTTCTGATGGTCGATGGGTTAGTTTCACAGGCCACCAATCTAAACATGGGAGTTCAAAACATATTTCCTTTCGTTGTTTTTTTTTTGTTCGTGTTCAAAGTTCTATTTAAATCGATAAATTTTAAAGTTTACCGATCAAAATTTAATCCCTTAACCTTCTGCTTTTGAGATAGAAACCTATTTTGGGGGAAATTTTCTCATTTTCGGCATACTAAGTTGAGCAACACTTAATCACTTTTTTGAGAACCAAGTTCTTCCCGACAAACTTCGTCCTGCCTTTTTTTTTTCTTTTGTTGACATTTTTAACTTTTTTGCTTATTCAGCCTCCTGTGATCAAAATTTGATTTTACGCAGCTTTTCCCATACAATCTGCAGATTTTCCGGAATCGGTTCCAGAGTGGCCAAAGGTGTAACTTTTTGGCGTAAGAACCTTCCTTGGACTTATACGAACCCAACGCAACAAAGAGCTCCTCGATCCGACGCTCCGTATTGAACTGATTTGCGTTCGAACAAACCCATCGAAATTTTTTATATATATAGATTAACAAAGGGCTTCCTAGACCAACCCTCCCGAATACATTGTGAATCACTTTTAAATTCTAAAAAAAATGTCTGTATGTGGTCTGTTTAGGGATGTTGATCAAAATAGTTGCACTCTATTATATCAACACTAGCTGGGTTGGTGTCATTCGATCCGTCTTGGGGTCCCATAATCCCTATTGAAATTATTATGTTTAGGAAAGTACTTTAAAAGTTTCACAAGAAATTGGCTTTAGTCCAGAAGATTATAAAATTGAAGGTTTTTGTAAAACACTTCCGATAAGCTTAAAAGATTAAATAAAAAAATCCTGTCAAAGCTTATGAGCATGAATGAATGAATGAATGAATAATCATCATACCCGCGAGGGCAGCGAATGACCAAGAAGGTTAAAGCTGCCAGAAATAAATGAATTAACAACAACAACAACAACACACCATACCCGCCGGAAGCTTGGTCCAGTACACAGGTGTTCGCCTGATCATACAGTTCGTCATTTTATGTTCAGTAATTTCTACACCCACGTATATAAGTTTGTTGTACGAATTTTGTTGTTACAAATACCAGTGCTTAAATTAACCCCTTCCCGTTCAGAGCAAGATCGAGATATTTTACGTTTTTCACCATTACTCGTAAGGGACCATCCATAAACCACGTGGACACTTTAGGGGGGGGGGGGGGGTATAGCGATTGCCCACGCTCCATACAAAAAAGTTTTTTTTTGTATGGACAATTGTCCACGAGGGGGGGGGGTGGAGATTACCAAAAAAAGTGTCCACGTGGTTTGTGGATGGTCCCTAACTGGATCGACCAAATTGGATGAAATTTTAATGGTTATAAGCTAACACTCTATATAAACTGACGCAGCTTACAACTGGTTGAAAAATTGCATGGTTGCAGAGAAATTTAATTTTGAAGACAAAAGTTAGTGGTGCTCTGGAGTAACCATGGGCGTTAGAGGGTTAAAAGAAGTTTACCATCTCCCCAAAGCAACAGAAATTTGTAACGGGTCACACAGACGCCCTTGTTCAACCGTCACGACACTATGTGAAAGTATTATTCCTTTTGATGACGGATCTGAAATATTTTGATAGAAATTATGTCTGGACGCATAATGTGACTTGTCGTTGGAAAATTGAGGATCTGACAACTTTTTTCAAAAGTAGTCTCGATACCTTAGGAAGACGGAATATGTAAAAAAAATAAGCTGTCTCTGAATTTGCATAATAAATGTCGGCCCCGATGCTCTTCTTTTTGTACTAAATCTCTAAAGTGTTCACAGGTACACAATTTCAGGGCTGAGCTGTACGATTTTGAACTAGTTAGTCGCTGTTGGCGGGTTTAGGGCGCCAATGTTCCTGTCGAGGGCGCTTCTTCTCGTAGGGCGCCTATATTTGTACTAGGGGCGCCAGGTGATGAGCGGGGGGGGGGGGGGAGGGTTGGCTTGCAACACAATTCAGCTCCCTGTAGCATACTTTTGATTTGCAACTTTTAAACCGGTACTATTCGACTGTAATTTTTTGTACCTCTATTTTCTTAAAACTACCTACAAAACACTACAGCTAACTTTTCCTTAAACCACACGTCAACAATGAGAAACTGAACAAATCCGAGTAACCGGATATTTTCTCGGGTTTCAAAAAGACAGAAATATGTTATCCGTCTTGTCCTAAATCCTTTAACACTCAAACACTCGGGTAGTCATTTGACCCCTTTTTTTTTAAATCTCATAACTTTTGATAGCATTGACCAAATTGGATGCTTCCGGTTGCAAAAGATCCAGATTTGTCTATATTTTGAACTGTCAGATAGGGGACAAATATGGTCCACTTTTACCGGAGATATTCCGGATTCCGTTGGGGTACCTCGGCCCTCCTATTTGGGGTTTTGGTCAATAGAACAAAAACCATTGCACAGAACAATGCCGGAAATGATGCAAAACTTCAAGGCATCAAGTCTCCTACACAACCCTTTAAACAGAATTAAGTTTCATTGAAAAGACTGAGGAATTGCAAATTCCATAAAAAATCATTTTGACCCAATTTCATCCCTACTGACGGAAAGTTTTTTTTAATGATTTGGCATTAAATAGCCACTCCAGCCGCAATAAATTTAATCATAGCAGCGAACAAAAATGTTTATTTCAAAAACAGACCAGACTCTGATAAACCATAACACCGGTCATTGTATGCTAGCGATGCATAAAACCCAACAACGTAGCAGCATCTACGAACCATCAAAACGTAGCACGTTGAAGAGCACTGCTAGTTAATTCAAACAAACGCGGCAGCGTTTCGCGGCGCAACTTGGCAACTTGGCAAATTTGCAAAATGCAAAGTTTCTCTTGGGCCCTGCTGAGGGCGCCAAATTGTTTAAGGAGGGCGACCTTTTTGTTAAAGAACTTGTTAGTCGACGACTAACCTCGACTAACCTACAGCTCAGCCCTGATCTCCCTTAGGCAATTTTTTTTTTTAATTTGCAAAAATGGCATTTTGGGCACCCTGGGGCTACCTGAGAGGGCGCTCTATCTTTTTCAAGAAGGCGCAGCACAAATCGGCAACTTGGCAAATTTGCAAAATGCAAAGTTTCTCTTGGGCCCTGCTGAGGGCGCCAAATTGTTTAAGGAGGGCGACCTTTTTGTTAAAGAACTTGTTAGTCGACGACTAACCTCGACTAACCTACAGCTCAGCCCTGATCTCCCTTAGGCACTTTTTTTTTTTAATTTGCAAAAATGGCATTTTGGGCACCCTGGGGCTACCTGAGAGGGCGCTCTATCTTTTTCAAGAAGGCGCAGCACAAATCGGCAACTTGGCAAATTTGCAAAATGCAAAGTTTCTCTTGGGCCCTGCTGAGGGCGCCAAATTGTTTAAGGAGGGCGACCTTTTTGTTAAAGAACTTGTTAGTCGACGACTAACCTCGACTAACCTACAGCTCAGCCCTGATCTCCCTTAGGCACTTTTTTTTTTTAATTTGCAAAAATGGCATTTTGGGCACCCTGGGGCTACCTGAGAGGGCGCTCTATCTTTTTCAAGAAGGCGCAGCACAAATCGGCAACTTGGCAAATTTGCAAAATGCAAAGTTTCTCTTGGGCCCTGCTGAGGGCGCCAAATTGTTTAAGGAGGGCGACCTTTTTGTTAAAGAACTTGTTAGTCGACGACTAACCTCGACTAACCTACAGCTCAGCCCTGATCTCCCTTAGGCACTTTTTTTAAATTTGCAAAATTGACATCTTGGGCGCCCTGGGGCTACCTGAGGGGGCGCTTTATCTTTTTCAAGAAGGCGCAGCACAAATCGGCAACTTGGCAAATTTGCAAAATGCAAAGTTTCTCTTGGGCCCTGCTGAGGGCGCCAAATTGTTTAAGGAGGGCGACCTTTTTGTTAAAGAACTTGTTAGTCGACGACTAACCTCGACTAACCTACAGCTCAGCCCTGATCTCCCTTAGGCACTTTTTTTAAATTTGCAAAATTGACATCTTGGGCGCCCTGGGGCTACCTGAGGGGGCGCTTTATCTTTTTCAAGAAGGCGCAGCACAAATCGGCAACTTGGCAAATTTGCAAAATGCAAAGTTTCTCTTGGGCCCTGCTGAGGGCGCCAAATTGTTTAAGGAGGGCGACCTTTTTGTTAAAGAACTTGTTAGTCGACGACTAACCTCGACTAACCTACAGCTCAGCCCTGATCTCCCTTAGGCACTTTTTTTTTTTAATTTGCAAAAATGGCATTTTGGGCGCCCTGGGGCTTCCTGAGAGGGTGATTTATCTTTTTCAAGAAGGCGCAGCACAAATCGGCAACTTGGCAAATTTGCAAAATGCAAAGTTTCTCTTGGGCCCTGCTGAGGGCGCCAAATTGTTTAAGGAGGGCGACCTTTTTGTTAAAGAACTTGTTAGTCGACGACTAACCTCGACTAACCTACAGCTCAGCCCTGATCTCCCTTAGGCACTTTTTTTAAATTTGCAAAATTGACATCTTGGGCGCCCTGGGGCTACCTGAGAGGGCGCTCTATCTTTTTCAAGAAGGCGCAGCACAAATCGGCAACTTGGCAAATTTGCAAAATGCAAAGTTTCTCTTGGGCCCTGCTGAGGGCGCCAAATTGTTTAAGGAGGGCGACCTTTTTGTTAAAGAACTTGTTAGTCGACGACTAACCTCGACTAACCTACAGCTCAGCCCTGATCTCCCTTAGGCACTTTTTTTAAATTTGCAAAATTGACATCTTGGGCGCCCTGGGGCTACCTGAGGGGGCGCTTTATCTTTTTCAAGAAGGCGCAGCACAAATCGGCAACTTGGCAAATTTGCAAAATGCAAAGTTTCTCTTGGGCCCTGCTGAGGGCGCCAAATTGTTTAAGGAGGGCGACCTTTTTGTTAAAGAACTTGTTAGTCGACGACTAACCTCGACTAACCTACAGCTCAGCCCTGATCTCCCTTAGGCACTTTTTTTTTAATTTGCAAAAATGGCATTTTGGGCGCCCTGGGGCTACCTGAGAGGGCGCTCTATCTTTTTCAAGAAGGCGCAGCACAAATCGGCAACTTGGCAAATTTGCAAAATGCAAAGTTTCTCTTGGGCCCTGCTGAGGGCGCCAAATTGTTTAAGGAGGGCGACCTTTTTGTTAAAGAACTTGTTAGTCGACGACTAACCTCGACTAACCTACAGCTCAGCCCTGATCTCCCTTAGGCACTTTTTTTAAATTTGCAAAAATGGCATTTTGGGCACCCTGGGGCTACCTGAGAGGGCGCTCTATCTTTTTCAAGAAGGCGCAGCACAAATCGGCAACTTGGCAAATTTGCAAAATGCAAAGTTTCTCTTGGGCCCTGCTGAGGGCGCCAAATTGTTTAAGGAGGGCGACCTTTTTGTTAAAGAACTTGTTAGTCGACGACTAACCTCGACTAACCTACAGCTCAGCCCTGATCTCCCTTAGGCACTTTTTTTTTTAATTTGCAAAAATGGCATTTTGGGCACCCTGGGGCTACCTGAGAGGGCGCTCTATCTTTTTCAAGAAGGCGCAGCACAAATCGGCAACTTGGCAAATTTGCAAAATGCAAAGTTTCTCTTGGGCCCTGCTGAGGGCGCCAAATTGTTTAAGGAGGGCGACCTTTTTGTTAAAGAACTTGTTAGTCGACGACTAACCTCGACTAACCTACAGCTCAGCCCTGCACAATTTGTCTGTAAGTCTGTAATTTTTTTATTTGATCTTAATTTCTTAGTATTATTTTTTTCCATTATTCCCATCATCATTATTGTCATAACGTATTTTTAACTTTCCTCGAACATTTTTCCGCTCCTCAACAGCATCATTACCAGGACCAAATCCTTCCAGGTGGAAAATCGCATAATTATCCTCGCTCGCTTGTCAACAACGAATTCAATTTGCACCGAAAGTAACCAACCCTTTCCATCCCTTCCCCCCTTACTAACACATGCTGTTACTTGTTTCTTCCATATCTGTGTCTGATGACCCAACACCACCACCGCCACCATCCCACATTGGCCAACCGGATGTGACCTCTCGGGTACGCGCACACCCCCACACAGCGGAGGAACCAGCAGTATAAATATTGGTCAGTGTCTGGCGAACCGCTGGTGATGTGGTTGTCGGGACTCCACATACCGGAAAGTTATTTAACCGCATTAGTTCAGGTAAATTAAACAAACAGCATATAAATTATACGTGCAGAGTGATTTGAGTGGGAGGGAGCCGGACGGACATCCTATTGTCCTGAAGGAAGAGCCGAGTCGTTGTATGACCGTTGATTGTGTGCTAGTACTCTCAAAGATTTTGTACAGTTAGATACGATGCATGGTGACTAAACACAGTTTTCATGAACTCCTGTAATTTCCACTGTTTCAAGTAAAGAAGAGGTTAACAGTGATTAAGTCTAACATTCTAAGAAAAACACGTTCTTTTACTACGTAACGCAGAAATTTGGATTTTTGGACCCCCCTCCTCCTCCTTGTAAAAAAAAACAATACAAATTAAAAAAAAATGTGTAGGGAGCGTAACCCCCCGTCCGCACCAACTGCGTTACGTAATAAAAGAACGCTCCCGAAGATTTTTTGAAACAATGACTTATAGGACCTTTAAAAAAAAACTCTGGAAATGTATGTTGTAGCATATAATTGCAATTTTTAAAGATAAAAGTAACATTTTAGTCGCCACCACTAGTTGATTTCCCAGGGACGAAACAACGTGTGTTTACCATGTTGTTTGTGCGCTGGTACCCGTTCGCTCTCTGGCTCTTTATCTAGATGCTTTAGGCAAATTTACCTCCCACCGTGAAAGTGATGAGATACATTCAGCACCCCCCGTGGACGGGATGACCTGTTCTCATGGTTCTCATACTGTGCATGGTCCTTGGTCCGGCCAACAACAACCGGTGGTGTGTGGTTAATTGTTTACACAGTGTCCAATTTGTTTGTCCTGTGAGCTCTCCCCGAGAACGTCCCGGACGTTTGTTGTGTACAACACAGAAATTGAACCCCCCGGATCCCCCACGGAAGGGGATTGGAGTCCGCCGGGGGAAGGATCAAATCAGATTGGCATTTTTATCCCCAACCTGGGGGACTCGCGTGAGTCACGTCAGGGTGGTACACGTGGACCAGACAACCACGCTCATCACAGTCAGAGTCCGCCCGGCACCCAGCTGAAATGATGTTGTATCCTGTATTTGTTGATTTTCCTTTCTCTCCAACTCAAACACACTAATGGGTGCAAATTGCTGGCCATTCTTCTTCATTTGAAAGGACCAGGACGCCGTGGGTGCCCGAGGGAATCGATTTCCCTTCGAAAAATGTTGGTGGCCGGTTCAGAATGTCCCCGTCAGCGCGCGTGGAAAGGCGGAAAATTAATAGATTTATCGAGTGATATCAATCTGTACGGAACAGAACTAAATATACATTGATTGAATGACGTCCCAGCGTATGTGGTTCGAAAAAAAAAGATTAATGGCATTTTTTGCAGCATTTGGAATGGAACCAATCAGAAAAAAAATGCATTAACAGATATGATCCTTTTTTAAAGCATGTGCTCCTGTAAAATGAATACATTACATTATCGCAATTTGTGTTCAGCGTTATGGTCTAATTCATTACTTAATTTTGTATATTTTTAAGTCTCTTGTTAAGTAAACAATGGAATTTTAAGGCCTTCTTAATTAAATCAGTTTAACAGTCTTGCGAACAAGGAATAATATCCAAAAATTAAGAAAGTCGATTTTTATTTCACAAAAATGCTCAGAGCTCCGCTATTATTGACAAAGATTGTTGACTTACTTTTACTTTGTTCACAAAAGGTGTTGTACAGAACAGAAAAATGCCCAAGAAAATCTACCGTGTGTGTGAATATGTTTGTTTTGTTTTGTTTGTTTTTTTTTTTTTTTGTAAAATATTTAAAAATATCAAATTATTCGCTCTACAGCGAATATGGCGTTCTCGATTGCGAGATTCCTACTCGAAACTAGGTGTCCGAAGGCTTGAATTGTTGAGGCAATTGCAAACCTTTTTTTACACCCTAGCTTCCATCCACCCCGGGATTCGAACTGACGATCTTTGGATTGTTAGTCCAACCGCCTACCAGTGACGCCACCGAGACAGGATCTAAAGAGACGACTCCTACTGCTGGACTGAGCTATGACTGAGCATTTCTATGTAGAAAAATCAATTATCTTCCAATTGTGCCACTACAGCCAAAACGCGCAAAAAAAAACAGTTGTTTTAAAGGGTCAAAAGAATCGTCAGTTCATGAAAAGTTTTGTTTTTAAAAATGAAAATGCTAAGAAGTCAACATTCGGTGTACGATAGAAATAAATGCCTTTCAATTGAAAATATTATAATCAACTATTAATGCAATTTACAATTATTTGTGAAATTGATTCAAAAAAATTTATTTACAGTTCTAGACTGCCCCTGATCGCATAAATGTCCCATATGCATTTTCATCACTTTTGAGTTATTGATGCCGCTTGGTTCAAAATCGTGTGCTCTTTCAGAAAAGCCTATAACATCCAGTTCTTTGTTCTAGCAATCAGGAGGAAATCCACTTTTTTAGCGAAAACTTAACACGTAGCCTTATGTGTGGGACAAACTTCAAATGCGTTTTTCTCAGCTTGCTGTTTTTGCATATGGGACATTTATGCGAACATGGGCAGTAGAGCTTTATTTGAAAACGTTCTATAAATATAGCGTCCAATTTCCCGGGGTCACAAAATTCCCGGGAAACGGAAAATTTTCAACGAATTTCTCGGGATATCACGGGAATTCTCGCATCCTGGTTTTGATTAATATTGTGCAACAATATTGTATAGAACGATAGAACATCAACTTTAATGGTCAAAATGAGTGTAAGGATAAATTAATGGCTAGAATGCTAGTAAAAAATCATACTACTTCAAGAAAATATATAAATTTACTAATTTTTCATGCTGTCTATCAGGTCGTACAAAACCAAAACATGATCATCAATATTTTTGTTAAGAAGTGTTATCTGTTTATCAAAGTGTTTGGACAGTGAGTAAAATGAATCCATGCTCCACATCCATAAAATTGCTTTCAAATTTGTCTCTGTGACCAGTTTGAGTGAATATGAATAACATTGGCACATAAAGTTGAAATGAAAACAAAAATCATGCCAAAATTATGTATTTGATGGCAAAGAACTTTTCCAGAACGAGTCTTACTGGCTTCAGGTCATGAATAATATACATGTTTTTCTTCTTACAACCTTGGTGGCTCCAGTGCTTAATTAATATTTAACTTAATATTGAATTTCTCGAATACTACTTAATAAATTCTTCTTGCAAACCCTCTTTGAAACATTTAATGATACAAGTTCAACTTTAACCAAGTCGCGGTAAACAAAAACGAAAAAAAGGTTATAACACCATTTTGACAAAGAACTTTGTCCTAAGGTTTCTATACGGACGGGGTGTCAATCCAAAAATTTCGCGAAGCGAAAACGTTACGTGACGAATTCCCCTCTCGGCAAATTTCCCCTCTTTTTGGTGCACGCTGGTTGGTTGAACAAACGTTTCCCAATCAGTCAATATAGAGACGTGAGATTGATGTATCTAAAATCACCCCCACTCTACATACCTCATAATTTTCGGATCGTCGACGCGGCAAAAAGCGAATAAGGAGATGTAGGAGAATGGGTGCAAAAAGGCGGGGCATACGTCCCCGATCTAAATTAACAAAACTCGGCTCGGTCGGTCCCGAAAATTCATTCTGTTGCTGGACGTCGACGAGAACACATTAGGAGCAGATGGCCTGGTGGCCCGTTTGCAGACGGCCTGGAGGCCCGGGAGCAGATAGCCTGGAGGCATGGACACGCCAAGACATGCCAGCCGGCATGAGCGGGAATTGGAATGGCCACCACTTGGAGTGGCCGGAGTCCCCGGCGGGTGTTCCGATAGAGGGACTTTTCCCGAACCATAAGAGTTGGGGCAATATGGGTATCAAACTGTAGGGTTTTTGATACTGCACATGAAATTTGACATTTCGGCAGTAGTGGCCACCACCTGGAGTGGCCGGAGGCCCCGGGGATGTTCCGATAGGGGGACATTTGCCGAACCATAAGAGTTGGGGCAATATGGGTATCAAACTTTAAGGTTTTTGATACTGAACATGAAATTTGACATTTCAGCAGTAGTGGCCACAATCCGGAGGGCCCCGCGGATGTTCCGATGGGGGGACATTTGCCGAACCATAAGAGTTGGGGCAATATGGGTATCAAACTGTAGGGTTTTTGATACTGCACATGAAATTTGACATTTCGGCAGTAGTGGCCACCACCTGGAGTGGCCGGAGGCCCCGGGGATGTTCCGATAGGGGGACATTTGCCGAACCATAAGAGTTGGGGCAATATGGGTATCAAACTGTAGGGTTTTTGATACTGCACATGAAATTTGACATTTCGGCAGTAGTGGCCACCACCTGGAGTGGCCGGAGGCCCCGCGGATGTTCCGATGGGGGGACATTTGCGGAACCATAAGAGTTGGGGCAATATGGGTATCAAACTGTAGGGTTTTTGATACTGCACATGAAATTTGACATTTCGGCAGTAGTGGCCACAATCCGGAGTGGCCGGAGGCCCCGCGGATGTTCCGATGGGGGGACATTTGCCGAACCATAAGAGTTGGGGCAATATGGGTATCAAACTGTAGGGTTTTTGATACTGCACATGAAATTTGACATTTTGGCAGTAGTGGCCACCACCTGGAGTGGCCGGAGGCCCCGGGGATGTTCCGATAGGGGGACATTTGCCGAACCATAAGAGTTGGGGCAATATGGGTATCAAACTTTAAGGTTTTTGATACTGAACATGAAATTTGACATTTCAGCAGTAGTGGCCACAATCCGGAGGGCCCCGCGGATGTTCCGATGGGGGTACATTTGCCGAACCATAAGAGTTGAGGCAATATGGGTATCAAACTTTAGGGTTTTTGATACTGGACATGAAATTTGACATTTTGGCAGTAGTGGCCACCACCTGGAGTGGCCGGAGGCCCCGGGGATATTCCGATGGAGGGACATTTGCCGAACCATAAGAGTTGGTACAATATGGGTATCAAACTTTAAGGATTTTGATACTGGACATGAAATTTGATATTTCAGCAGTAGTGGCCACAATCCGGAGTGGTCGGAGGCCCCGGGGATGTTCCGATGGGGGGACTTTTGCCGAATCATAAGAGTTGGGGCAATATGGGTATTAAACTTTATGGATTTTGATTCTGGACATGAAATTTGAAATTTCGGCAGTAGTGGCCAAGAGGCCCCGGGGATGTTCCGATGGGGGGACATTTGCCGAACCATAAGAGTTGGGGAACAATGACTGTTAAACTTCTGAAATCTGTTTCTGGAAATTTAGAATAACTATTTCGTAATCAATTAGAGCCCTGAATAGGGCAGTTCAGCTCCACTTGCAATTTTCATCCCCTTAGTTCGATAGGACGTTGATATTATGTCTTAAAACTTTACAAATCAAACAGCCTGTTTCAGAGCCACGAAATAGACCACAAAAGAGTTGTCTTGTGTAATTATAAGGGAATCATGGGGAAATTTGGATCGGACGTTCTAATCGAAAATTTCAACAATCATCTAGCAAAGTTCTTTGTCATACTGGTCATGTGTAACATAACCAACTGCACCTTTTTTGTTTAAAACTGTTAACAAGATTGAAATAGTTCATGTTCATTCTAACAATAAGCAAGATCTATTCCAGTTGTCAATGCTTAAGAAATTAATGTTATCTGAAATAAATCTTTACATAAAATTTTCAGACGAATTGGTTAGTTTAATATGAACAGTAAATTGAATTGAATAAAATAAAATCATATTAAGTTCTCTCACTGATTTCATTTGCAAATTTGCAAAACTTTGGTGCCAAATAGTAAAGAAAATGTGAGCAACTCTCTACGAAATCGGCCGATTTCGACCATTTTTATTTTTTGTATTTTTTTATTTGACTCAAACTTTGGGGGGGGCCTTCCCTATGACCAAATAAGCTATTTTGCGTCATTGGTTCACCCATACAAGTCTCCATAAATTTTGGCTGCTGTCCATACAAAAATGGTATGTAAATATTCAAACAGGTGTAACTTTTGAGTGAATTTTCTGATCAATTTGGTGTCTTCGGCAAAGTTGTAGGTATTGTTGAGGACTTTTGAGAAAAAAATAGGTACATGGAAAAAAAAATTGCAGATTTTTTAATCAACTTTTTTTTCACTTAAGCTCAATTTCCCAAAATATGTATTTTTTTGATTTTCGAGATTTTTTGATATGTTTTAGGAGACAAAAATCCGCTACTTTTGAGCCATAGAGAAACATGGTCAAAAAATCTGCCGCCAAGTTATGAAGTTTTGAAAAAATAGTGATTTTTGGAAAAAATCGAAGTTTCATGCAAAAACAAGTTTGACATTATTTTTTAATGCAAAATTGAATTTGCAATCGAAAAGTACTTTACAGATTTTTTGATAAAGGGCTCCGTTTTCAAGATATAGTCACCAAAAGTTTGATTTTAGCGAAATATTTGCAGTTTTTCGATTTTTAAAAATAGTGACCATGAGTGACCATTTCTAATTTTTTTTTTTTGCGGTGACGATATATCGTCATTAGAAAATGGTGGGTAGTTTTGGTGAGATTTAGAAAACTTCAATTTTCGTGTCTCTTTTTCTTAAAGCGGCTCTTTCTCAGCAACCCGAGGTCCAATCTTCAATGTCTCTTTGACAATTTTATAGCATTTTTTTTGAACTTTTAAAAAAAATATTTTTAGAAATGGTCACTCATGGTCACTATTTTTAAAAATCGAAAAACTGCAAATATTTCGCTAAAATCAAACTTTTGGTGGCTTTATTTTGAAAACGGAGCCCTTTATCTAAATATCTGTAAAGTACTTTTCGATTGCAAATTCAATTTTGCATTAAAAAATAATGTCAAACTTGTTTTTGCATGAAACTTCGATTTTTTTTCCAAAAATCACTATTTTTTCAAAAATTCATAACTCGGCGGCAGATTTTTTGACCATGTTTCTCTATGGCTCAAAAGTAGCGGATTTTTGTCTCCTAAAACATATCAAAAAATCTCGAAAATCAAAAAATACATATTTTGGGAAATTGAGTTTAAGTGAAAAAAAAGTTGATTAAAAAATCTGCAATTTTTTTTTACCGTTTACCTATTTTTGGCAGTGCGTGGCCGAATGGTTACGCTGTCCGCTTTGTAAGCGGATGATTCTGGGTTCGATTCCCATCTGCTGCAACCTTCCATCGGATGAGGAAGTAAAATATCGGTCCCGGCCTTGGTTGCTAGGCCGTTAAGTCATTCCAGGTGTAGGAGTCGTCTCCATGCCATAAGTACAAACAACACACCAAACCAAGCCTACTCCGGTGGAATCGCTGGCGGCGGTTGGACTCGCAATCCAAAGGTCGTCAGTTCAAACACTGGGGTGGAAGGTTCCTTAGAGTAGAAAGAGGTTTGGGTGCTCTCCCCATTCAAGCCTTCGGACTCCTTGGTTCGAGCAGAAACTTGCAATAGAGACCACAAAAGACCCGGGGGTCGTTAATGTGGATGGTTTGATTTTGATTCTATTTTTTTCTCAAAAGTCCTCAACAATACCTACAACTTTGCCAAAGACACCAAATTGATCAGAAAATTCACTCAAAAGTTACAGCTGTTTGAATATTTACATACCATTTTTGTATGGACAGCAGCCAAAATTGTATGGAGACTTGTATGGGTGAACCAATGACACTAAATAGCTTATTTGGTCATAGGGAAGGCCCCCACAAAGTTTGAGCCAAATAAAAAAATACAAATAAAATCCATTTCCGGTTTTGGTAGAGAATTGCTCATGTGTACTTCCACTTGAATTTCGGGAATTCCCGGGAATTTTACAAATTTCCCGGGAAACGGGAAATCCCGGGACGTGTAACTGGACGCTCTATCTATAAACATATGGACTCGTTTATGGGATCTTTTCAAATAAAACTCTAGAATTAATTAAAACTACTAATTTTACGTTTTTACTCACGGCTCGGTCAGTTTGGGTTTTGCGATTTCATAAATAAAAATTTCATTTATTTTACCTCTCGCTCTAATGACCTTCTTTTCCGCATCCTTGCCAGGTCGCCTGCCGGAAGAACAACTGGCCGTTGGATCGCTCAACACTGTTCACCGCCGTGACGCGATTCTTGAAGGAGGACGAAATCGAGGAGCGACCCGAGGCGGTAAATCAATTTCGTTTAATTTGTACACGGTCCACACAGCTACGAATACCTGGCCACCTAGCCAGCTGGAGGCCATTTCTTACTCCGGATTGCAATTTGATTAGGGAGACGGCAGCCGGTGTCGTCTTTTCTTTTTTGCTAGTGCGTCTCTCAATTGGCTCGTATCCGAATCCGAGTCCTCAACGTTGATACCCTGCAGCCATGACAAACGGAGACATCTCCGTTACAATCAACGCGCGCGCTTGGTTCTCCCGGGCCAAATGAGGTTAGGGTAGGGTTAGGTGAAGAGAGCCCAGCTGCTCGCCGGGTAGTCATTACTCAGCTCAGCTGCAATACCGACTTCATCAAGATAGAGGGAGGATGGCACGCTTCAACGACGAATTGAATCAAATCACTCGTGGGAATGAGACGAATCGAGCAAGGGAAAGAGATGGCCCAGTCAGCCTGCGGTGATCCGGATCCGAGCTGGTGTGGCCAAGTCATTTTTCTCACCAGAGCGCAGCACCGTCTTCTCCTTCGTACAAGCAATTGCATACTTGTTGGCGCCAGCAGCCGCAGCAGAGCGTAATCGTCTGCCGCTATGCAAGTTCGATCCCTGGTGGGACCGGTGGAATTTATAGTGCCCCAGCATATTGACAGTCGTGTATGTCACCATCGATGTCGAAGTTGGACCGTTGATTACCCGGATAGTTCGTATAGATCACCGGAACGGGTTGGTTTGGCCACAAGGGAACGCGGAAGAAACGTAATTGGCTTTTCCAATTTCGGTTTCTTATCGCTTTAGGGAGTCAATAAAATTTCAGTGCAGTCTTTGCTCAACCGTTTTGTAGAGAAAATACTCATCTAAAATATGAAATATTAGGGGGAAATTCCAACTTGGGACCATCCATAAACCACGTGGACACTTTAGGGGAGGGGGGCGGGGTATGGCGATTGTCCACGATCCATACAAAAAAAATTATTTTTGTATAGACAATTGTCCACGAAGGGGGGGGGGGGGGGGGGGGGTAACAGAATCCCAATAAAGTGTCCACGTGGTTTATGGATGGTCCCTTTACTGTTTCTCGCTATTTAAACACATTAATTTGCAAAACTTTTTATGGAATCGTTTTATTACTCATTTTTAGTTGAACAGTTGAGTTAATAATATTTTCAGACTAATTAACATGGCAAATTATTTTTCTTCTATGATTTGCTTATGTTGAACCTCTTGCAAAAATTTTCTATCTTTTTTCCTCAAAATTGAACCAAACATCTCTCACCCATGATGGCATGACGTCTCGAAGGAACCAGCATAAGAAGCGTCGACGACGAGCACGCAAAGTGTTCGGCAAACAGAGTAAATGGCATACAAACTTTGTGCCAAAATTCCGCAGAAAATGCATACGTGAGAGGACGCGAATTTCGCTCCGCTTCTTTTCTGTTTCCCCCAAAGCTGTAAAACGTAACGTACACACAATTTGTCTTATATTTGTCTTGCATGCTTTCCTCCCTCTCACATGGTGCTGCACGGCGTCGTTCGGCGGGATCCTGGGGAAACCTGATAAATGCATGTATGGCGTGTCCTCCAGGGATGCTACGTGACCGGGCTGTATCTGGAGGGTGCCCGCTGGGACCCGGCCAATCGTCGTCTGGCACGTTCCACTCCGAAGGTGCTGGTGGAACCACTGCCTGTGCTGTCCGTCGTCCCGGTCGAGGTGCACCGGCTCAAGCTACAAGTAAGTCGATTCCAGCAAAGCTGTTGTTGTCCGTCCCTTGATGGAGTATTTATTTAGAATTTGTTGTATCTTCCGGAGGAACGGCTACGTGTCCTTGGAACCACTCGAGTATTATTTGATTAGGATCGGTTCTTAAGTGCAGGGGATTCCTGCGTGGTAACTGGCCACCATTATGGCAAAATGACAGATGAGCTACATTTTATAGCATATGCCATAATGGTGAGTAGTAAGCTTTTCAAAACAATCCCACCGCAATGGAACGCCAGTGGTCCCTGAAAGGGCATCACGTACCTGTTGATAAACATCTCGGTTTCCTGGAAGATTCCGTAAAATATGCGCCAACCTTGTAATTTGTTCTAGATTGCAATGTGCGATTGTCCAGAAAGCATGACCGAAAGTTGCACGATTTGCTCAATTTGAATGTCTCCTTTTTTTTCTTTTGTCTCAAACTTCTTTTACAGAACACATTTCGCACGCCGGTCTACACGACGTCCCAGCGGCGGAACGCGATGGGAGTTGGGCTGGTGTTTGAGGCCGATCTGTACACCGAGGAACACGCCAGCCACTGGGTCCTTCAGGGTGTCTGTCTGATTATGAACACGGATTGATGGGCCGGGTCAAAGGATCGGCATTGATGTTGATAATTTGTCAATGTTACGTTTGTGAATAAATGATAATTGTTTAATGTTTTCATTCTTTTGAAATCTCACGTTCAAAAAAATAACATCAAAATGTAGGATTTCAAATAACAGGGTATTTGACATAGAGTTATCTACGTGCGCATGTATTGCGTGTACGTACACGAAAAAAAGTGAGGTTAAATTTTGTACCAGCCAACAAAACAAATGGTGCGCTAGTGTGTGTGAGATCGGGCTTAGATAGCTCTATTGGCGAAAGTGTAAAAATGCACGCTAGATAGACCTGAGCGAATGCCAATTTAATTAAATACAGTGTAACGTGTAACTGTCAAAGATACGTGCGTACACACTAAAAATGCTGTAGGTAGATCGAATAAATTGTATCCCAATAGCAAAACATTACATTTACAGTGTTATTGGGTACTAGAGCCCTATGTCAACTTTTATGTACAACGTTAAAAAAACACGATTAAAAACCATTTCTAATCACTTTTTTTCCTTTTAATGCAAAAAAAAAAATGTTGACAAGACAACATTTTTTCGATGTATCAACTATGGTCCCTTTGGAACGAGCTGTCAAGTAGGAGCTTTTCTGTCAAGAAGGACCGCGAGGTTAATTTTTCAAAATTGATTTAAAAATCCATTTTAAACTCTTTGTGGTCGTACAAAGGGTCATTGTACTCAGAAAAATAAGCTTTATCGCTGTAAACAATAATTTCAGCAATCTAAGCTTCATTTTAGGACCCAATTGTATTTAAGTCCCGCCCGTGTGGATCAATCGGACCGCGCACTGGACTCACAATCCAGAGGTCGCCGGTTCGAATCCCGCGGCGGGCGCTCTAAAATTCTTTGGGTATTCGGCGCCGTCGCTCCGTGCCATACTTTCATACACTTAGGAGCCCAGGGCGGCGAAGTCCTTGTAGATAAAAAAGGAAGACACTAGTGGTTGGTACTAGCAATGGTGGCCGACAGCTAGAAAGTCAACTTCGTTTCGTTGTATTTAATATAATTTTTTTTTTTGTAAGGAGGCAAATCATGAAAATAAACAAACTATTATTTTTGAACAAAGTACAAGGCAGTGAAAGCTTTCCAAGCTCCTCCGTGAGACTTTCGGCGGGAGTCTGCGCAGTGTGGCCACCAAACTTGCTGCCAGCTCCCGTGGCCAAATCATATGTTCGGCCCAACTTGGAGCTGTAGAAAATCGATACCGTTTTGTCAATCGAGGTTACAAACAGAGAGCTCTGAAATTGTAAACAGAGGTGCTTCTCGCGGGTCGAATTCCATATTGAAGTGTTTCAAGTTTACTAGTTTTACAAATTTGTTATACGCACAACATCATGCTAACCAACGATAGTGGAAACGAAAGTGAGGAACGTCTGGAGTCGCTGTTTTTCGACCATCTGGACAAAAGTGGGCTACTCGCTGAGGTATTTTGTCAACATGAATGTAAAAATCTAGATTATTTCAAAACTCATTGAACTTATTCCAGCACAATCCCTCAGATTCCGACGCCGAGAGCGACATCTACTCAAAGGTCAACGAGTTTGACGTGGTGTTTCACGACCCGACCAAACCCCAACTGCAGATTCCACGGGACGAGGGTGCTCCGCCACCGCCGACAAAGCCCCGCGATGTCCGCCGGGTGCTTACCAGTGACAACAGCACCGATTCGTGCACGTCTTCCATCGTGACGAACAGCGGCGGGTCCGCGCCGGAAGATGAAACGGCGGCCGCAGGACCGAACAAAAAGCTGACCCAGATTAACACGTGCAAAATTCTGCAGCGAAAGCTCGAGCTCAAGGTGGAACGGGCCAAGCGCAACTACAGACAGATGTACGAGGAACAGGTGGGTGTTATTTATTTTCTTCTGTGCGTGTTTGGAGGGTTTGGAGAGCTTTTGCCATATTGTTTGTCACGTGTTTTGTGATAATTTTATGATTTGTTTGTTAATTAAAAAAAATATGAATGACTCTTTTCAATTTAAAGTGTAATGTGACAGTTAGTGATTTGAACTCATCAGGGTAATTTTGAATGACAGTTTAGCAATTTTAAAGCGTAAACAAACCGAGGGGTGCAAAATAGCTGTAATTACAGCGTAATACAAAATTACGATTCTTTTCACCAATTCCAGGACTTTTCCCAGGACCCAGCCCCAAAATCCGCCCCAATGATCCCAATCTCGCGGCTCTCAATTCCGGGCGGTGTTTTGCCGCGGGATGTCCAGCAACCGCTGGTCGACGTAGCCGGGCCCGGGCCCAACAGCGACGACGAAGACGATCTTGAGCAGGTTTCATTCTTCCCGCGGCCGATGAAAAAATCCGCCGCCGGCCGGCAGGAGCTATCGGACACGTTCAGCATACAGGAGATGACGATCGAGTCGGACCAGGAGGACGAGGCGGCGGAATACGAGCGGTGCCGGAAGCTGTCCAATAGCAAGGGTTACAAGAAGATCCTGAACCGGGGGCTGAGTGCGGACGGTGGGGATTATCTGGACAACGATACGGGGGACTTTGAGGACGACGACGATGACTCGCAGAATTTGGAACTGTTGCCACCAAAGAGTGGGTACAACCTGAAGGAGTTTGCCCAGCGCGCGTTCTGTTGCTTCCGAAGGCAGGATTTTTTGTCCTGAAATTACGAGTACAAGCTGGTGGCGGGCGGTAACGCTAACGGCTAGGGACTGCAACAGTGGTGGTTTGGGTGAGGGGTGTTGAATGCTTATTAAGAAATAACTTATTGAATATATATATCAAATAAATATACTGTGTCGTTCAAATGTAACTTTTGTATTGCAACAAATATCACATCATTGTTATTGTGAACTATTTTTATGGCTTCAAACTTACGGACACAATCCTGCAAAAATATGATTTTATAATTAGTAAAACTTTGTTGTAAATTATTGTGTAGACAGTACTCTAGGGGATGAATAACAAATTATATCGATAGTTCCCGTAGTTTTGAAGATACTAAAGTGTCTGTAACAAAAATCTGGGTGCAAAAGCTCTGGTTGATGTGCACCGTTAAAACCAGGGGGTAGCGAAGAAGACGCCATCTTGGAAGTTCAGAAAACAAACACTGAAAATCAGTATTATACATATTACTATGGTTACACGAAGTGTGTTATCCTGGTTGAACTCAAAAGTCCCATGCAAATGTGTAAAAGCAAACTGGAAAATGTGTAATGCCGATTCTGAGTGTACGGGCGCACTGTTTTGTCGACCAAAAGAAAAAAAGCAAAAAAAGGTAAACAGAAAAATCACTTTTTTCGATATGAATTTACAGCCAATATTGGGATGGAATCTACAAGAATATGATAGAATTTGCCATCAGCAACACAATTCACGTGTTTTTTTCAGGAATTTGGAGCCTAACATTTCAAAAGGGCACAAAACTTTTGTAAACAATAGTGTATCCCTTTCACTCAAATGACAGTTTGCATAAGGTGTGAGAGGGATACACTCTTGTTTACAAAAGTTTTGTGCCCTAATGAAATGGCAAGCACGATTTATCGTTTAAATTGCGGAAAATTTTAAAATCAAAAACCCAAACAATGATTTGTTATGGGCTACCATTTGACAGCTAGTGCTTTGTTGTGGGCTCTCATTTGACAACCGTGTCAATGTCGACTGTTGTCAGTTTGCTTTGGTCGGAATAGGGTTGCCATCCCCCCGGTTAAACCCCATTTCTGATCACTTTTGTTGATTTTAATGCAAAAAATGGACAAGACAACATTTTTTCGATGGATCAACTATAGAGCTATCTAAGCCCGATCTCACGCACACTAGCTTACCATTTGTTTTTGCTGGCGTGTACAAATTTTAACCTAAAAACCCTTCGTGTACAAACACGCAATACATGCGCACAAAGATTACCGTAAACTGGGGTCAATCGGGACACATGGGGCGAATTGGGACAGCAGTTTTAACCATGTTGGAGCATAATATTGTGATTTTTCTGGTTGGTTTCGGTTAGAACAGACTCAGACCAACAAAATGTGTACATCCATTTCCAAATTTAAAAGCTTTAAGTGGTCTAAAAACTGCTGTCCCTATTCAGACTGTAGTCACGATTCACCCCAGATTACGGTACTCTATGTTCCCCTTGGAACGAGCTGTCAAATAGGGCCTTTTCTGTCAGGAAGGGCCGCAAATTTGGCCGCGAAGTTATGTATTTTTAAAAGATTTAAAAATCCATTTTAAATTCTTTGCGGTCGTACAAAGGGTCACTGTACTCAGAAAAATATTTAAGCTTTATCGTTGTGAACAATAATATCACAAATTTAGGCTTAATTTTAGGACCCAATTATGCGTAGAAGTGTAACGATGGGACAAGCAGACTTGGTGTTGTTTTCAAAGAGTTTCCTATCAAAGTACTAGTACTACTACTCAAATTTTAAACATGAAAATCTTACATCAAAAATTACATGGGAAAATTATGCGTAGCACGTCAGTTTAGGCAATTGCAAATGTTATTTCAGGTTTTTGTATTTTTAATCTTTTTTACAAATATTTAATTTTAGGACCAACATTCGGTACAAAACGTAAAAGTTTAGGTTTTTTTTTATAAATTCATTGATATTTAGCCTAATGTCAATAGTGCCATAACTGTAATGATGCTACTCGCATTTTGTGCTACTATTTGTTTTCCAAAATCCTCAGATTCAAAAATAATAAGTAATTCTATTTCTCAAGTACCAAATATAATAAATTCTACAATTCAAAAATTTTGGAATTCTAAAATTCTAAAATTCAGCTCCAAGATCAATAACTCCAAAATTAAAAAAAAAATATTTAGATATTTTAAATTTAAAAGGTTATTTAATAAATACTGAAATTAAAAATATCTTATACCGAATCCCAATATTCAAAAATTAAAAAAAATAGTCGAAAATTTATAAATTTTAAAAAAATTACAAAAATAACGTATTTTGAGCTTTTTAAATTTACAAATAAGGCCGATGTAAATATTTTTCCATATTATTGAAGTTCAAACCTGACAAAAAAATTAAAAATACTTGCAACAGTTTAAAAAAAATAGTCATGAAAAAGGGTAACCACACACAAAAAAATATTACGGTAATGACAAAAGTAACTTACTTTCGAATTAAAAAGTTGTTAAAATTTGCTACATTAAAAGTTTTTTTCTTGTTTTGAAAATGAAAACTTTTACTGCTACAGTTTTTGAAAATCTCATTGCTCACTGAATTAAAAGTTTTTCCTTTTAATTCGACTGTAAAATTTCTTTCATTTTGACGTTCTCGTGTAACCGTGTACGCCTAAGTCGCAAATGTAAACAAACACTTTGGTGGGTCGGTCCGGTGGTGCTGGTGAGTCTAGGACGCAAAGTAAAGCCGACCGCGGCAGCAGCCAGGACTCGGACGCGGAAACCTTCGTAAGCCAAACAGCAGCAGCGGAACGCCTTCGAAGGAGGGTGGTGCAGGAGCGGGACGATGTTGAGTGCTCGAAAAGGACAAGGCCAGCTTCCTGCAGGAACTGCAGCTGTTCCACGGCCGGAATGCGTAAGAAGGAAGCTTGGGTATTTTGGGGGGTTTGTGATTGATTTTGTTTGTTTTTGTAGGATGAGAGGTAGGAATGTGGATTCGCACCGGTTGTATTCGGTGGTGGTGGCCCGGGATTGGTGATTGAAGGTCAATTCCCGCGAGGACTGGGGCGAGATCATCGAGGAGATGGCGCTGCCGAAGCGTTGCGTGAACAACGAGATTGCGTTGAAGAAGATTAACTTCCGGTTTTTGGACAAGTACGAGAAAGTTTATTTTCACGGTGAGGAGAAGGATCCGACGAAGAGGAGAACGACGAAAAGCTACATAATCGGAGGTGGTCAGCGCAGATGTTGCACTCGGTGCCGGCGGTTTACAACACCGGTGAGTATTGAGAATGTGTGCAGTGGCTAACCAACTTCACTTACTTTCTATCTCTTTTAGCAACTTCCCGCCCACAAACACCTCGCGACGGCGCAGCTTCAGCCGAATGAACCTGGACAGTGAGCCAAAAAAAATCTGTGTCATTGCCGAAGTAGGATTACGTGCTCAAAATCGAATTCCGTTCCGAGGGCCTCATCAACTCCATGTTCCGGATGCGCTTCCAGGATCGGGAACTCCCCGTTCAGGCACTTTTCTTTCCAGCCGGAAAACGTCGACCACCCTTCCCGAATCAACGGCCAACTCCTCCAAGACTATCCTGATTGAGGCCGGAAACGTGACCATCGTGTTACACTGCTGTCGCGAGTCGAAACCTCCATCCGGAACCGTCCTGGGGTATTCGGAAGTGACCGGTGGCGTACCGTATGAATCGGTACAGCTTGGACTCGAATATTGGCCTACCTTGAGCTGAAGCTAGTGGAGAAGCGTTAAATACAATAAAAAATGTTTTTTTTTTTAAACCAAGCACATTTTTCTGAAATTAACCCTGTAGTGCTAAATGTTGTGTATTCTTGCCATAAAAGGTTTCTTTTCCAATTAAAAGTAAAATACTTTTACCAATACAACGATTTTGTTCCATAAATGCATAGTAGTATCAAAAACTTTCTAACTTTTAAATTGAAAAGTTTGAACTTTCTACGAATATTCACCAACGCGAACTTTTAATCCAACGAACGATCTTTTTAAATTTAGAGTAATTTTTCTTTGTGTGCACTAAGAAATTTAGAAACTTAAAAGTCGGCAGCGAAATTATTGGAAAGAAAAATAGGTAATGATATTGATAATATTTAGATAATTGAAATGAGCAAACTACCTTATTGTCAATGTGGCGAAATGAAAGCTTTATTTAACGTAAAATAACTAATCCAAATGTATTCATGGAATTCATCGTTAAATATCTTCTTAATATGTTATTGGCCAGTTCTGAAAATCTAACTCTGCATATCCTTCCAAACCAGCAGCACTTCCGCAATGCTTTTTTTAACCTCGCCGATCTTGGCACAGAGCTTCAAGTGCATTCCCAGCTTGCGCGGACCGGGCCAACCGCACCAGTTCCAGTTGAGCAGCGCCGCCGGAACGCCTCCGGCAAGCAACGCTTCCAGCAACTCGGGCTTGGGTTGCGCAGTGATAAAGAGCGGATCGCCGAGAAGCTGTTCCAAGATGTGATCTCGCATTTCGGACTCTAGGTAGCGTTGCTTTCGCCTTGGCTTGGTTAGGAAGCGAGCTTTACGGTGGATTTCTTCGGCTAGTCGTGGCAGGGTGGCTTCCAGTCGGTCACGCTGGACGTATTCGAAGATTACGAACCGTTTCTCGGGTCTGGTAATGCAGGAAATGTCCTGCGGGAGCGCTTCCAGGATGTTTTCTTCGAAGTAGGTTGACGAGATCAGCCGCGGGTGTTCGGCAATTTTCATCTGGGGCTGAAATGTGATCTCTGTTTGGCCGGAGCGTTCGGCGTCGTGGAAAACGGGCCGGCGCCCGGGGAATACGTTCAAGTAGTGACCGTAGTAGCTATCGCGGTGGCACAACTGGATTGCTTTATCGGCATCGTCCTGGGAGGTAAAATAAACCAACATGTCCAGCACCATGGCCTTCTTCTGATACCAAACAAAGAAGGGCTGTTTCGGAAGGTCGTGGATGAAGATTCGCGTGGCCAGCAGCCCTTTGGCGGCGAAATAGTTGTGGATCTGGTCGTTGCGAAGCGCCACGTTCAGCGTGTTGAGCCGGAAGTTTTCCACGTAAACCGGCCAAAGGTTCGCTAACGGCCAGCTGGGCTCGCAGCTCGAGTCGAGGGCTGTCGGTAGCAGATCTGCCGCCGAGTAGCTACGAACCGTTGGGATGACCGTGGAGGGTGGATACGTGATTGGGCCGTTAGGGGGTGGGATGTCTTCGTGGAATTGCTCCACACTTTCCGGCGTAGGACACTCCGGAAAGGGAAGGTGGTAGCCCTGCAAGATCGGAAGGGTTGTTTGAGATCGCTTGGTTACAGTTACAATTAGTAAAGCTTACCGCAAACAGAACCGCACTCGAGAGACCTTTCTCCAACTGAAGACAACCAAAGTGTTCCTCGCACTGCGGCAACAAATCCATCAACTCCTCTTCCAAGGCCAACATCTTGTAGAACAGATCCATTTCCTCGTTCGAAGTGCTTTTGGGCACCATTTTCCCCACCGCAGTCAGCATCGCTTGCCTTAGCATGATGTATTTGTTCCTCTTGTTCAGCATGGAAAACTTGAACCTGTCCGCTGCGGATGGACCATTGCCCAGGATTCGATCGACTTCCTGTTTAACTTTGGCTCGTTTATCCTTGAAGTTTTCCGCTTTCTTTTCCGGTGGAGCGCCTTCTAGCAGTACGTTGCCACGTTCGCCACCTTGGCGCTTTCTTTGGTAGTTCCGTTTCAATTGGTCCTTTTTTCTTTGTCTCGACAATTTGTATCTAGTCTTGATATCATCCGGAATAGCTCTCGGTTTGGCCGCATGCTCCCAAGATTTGTCCACGGCGGGGATCCTGCCGGTCAACAGCTCCTGAAGCATCTCCTTTGGTGGAACCATGTCCAGGAAGCCTGGATTATCCGCTATCATCTGCAGCAACTCCTGCCCAACGTCCCGTTCCAGGAAACGTTGCTTCTGGGTCGCCTGCGTCAGCACCTTCGGCATCCAAAACTGGGTGTAACGAATCGCCGCCCACATCGACTTCGCGTTGGCAAACTCCACGACCACATCGCACTCGCTGAACCTGGCCACAGTTTCGACGCATGGTCCGTGATGCTTGCGTAAAATCAGTTCGACGATCGTGTCCGATTTTTCCGCAACGTAATTTTTCATTAGCCCAAATCCAACCGATCGTGACACGTCGAAATAGACCGGCGTCCGACCGGGCCACACGTTCAGCAGGTGGCCGTAGTAACTCTCCCGGTGGCACAACCGGATCGCCCGGGCCGCATCCTCCTCGCAGGTAAAGTAAACCAGCATGTCCAGCAGCATCGACTGCTGTTGATATCTGGTGATCGATTCCCGTATGAAGATCATCCGGGTCAGCAAGCCCTTCGCGGCGAAGTAACTCGCTATTTGGGCGTTCCGAGGCTGTTCCGCTAAATCGTCCAGCCGGAAATTGGCGACGAAAACGGGCCAATAGCATGCCAGGGGCCACCCGGGCTCGCAGCTCGGATCCGGGATCGTCGGGTAGAGGTCGGCCTCGGTGTAGGTTGGAGGTGCGATCGGTTCCTCCTGCTGTGGTGGTTGGGTTCCTGATGGGTTCCAGCCGCCGAGCGGTTCCTCCTCGTCATCACTGTCAACCGGAAACTCCGGATCGTAACGGCTGTCCGGCGCAGGAATGAAGCGTTCCATTTTTTTAGGATTTTGGAACGAAAACGTGTAAATTTAATCCAAAACAGAAGCAGTTAAATCAAAACATCAATGGAATTTTTCTCCAGTAAAGAGACCTCTCGTGGCGAGCACTGGAATCCCGAAATTTTTAGTACAACTTTGCTATAAAAAGCTCGTGTTGAGAGCAAAAGTGCGTCTCAGATAAGTGATTTAGCCGAGGATTTAGCCAAAAGTTTAGCATATTGCATATCTCTCGGGCGCATTCGAGAGAGTCTTTTATTACGTAACTGTCAAACCGCGTCTTGTTTTGGTTGGATTCCCGCGCGTTTTTCGGAAAGTTTTGCTTCGGATCGAAACATGGAGCGCTTCGTTCCCGCGGGGGACAGCTACTACGATCCGGCCTGCCCGGACGAAAGTGACGACGAGGAGCAGCCGCTGGGTGGTTGGAATCCTGCCGGAACCGATCCACCGGAGGAGGAGCTGGTGGAACGTAAATCAGGCCCGACCCCAACCTACACCGAAGCCAATCTCTACCCAACGATCCCGGATCCAGAATGCCTTCCGGAGTGGCCACTGGCGTGCTACTGGCCAGTTTACGTGTCCAACTTTCGGCTCGACAATTTTGCGGAGGAAGCACGAAACGAGCAGATTGCGAACTTTTTCGCTGCGAAGGGTCTGCTGGCCAGGATGATCTTCATGCGAGAACCGGAAGGTTGCCTGTACTTTAAGAAGTTCCAGCGATCGTCGATGCTGCTGGACATGCTGGTTTACTTTACCTCGAAGGAGGACGCCCAGTGGGCGGTTCGAACCTGCCACCGCCAGACCTACTACGGCCATCGGCTGAACGTTTGGCCCGGCCGGACACCGGAGTACTTTGACAACACGCGGTCGATTCGCTTCCAGCTGCCCAAAACTAAGTGCGCCGCCATGTCGGAATCGGTCGTGGAGCTGATCCTGCGGAACAAGGGTCATGCCATCGATACGGTGGCCAGAATGTCGATTGTCGATGTGATCGTCGAATTTGGGAACGAGGAATCGATGAGAAATGCCGTCCGCGGTACGGAGTATTGGATTCCGTTTGAGTTGCAGGAACCGACCATGAAGCAGCGATTCCTCGAACGGGACGTTCGAATCGATTTGATGCAGGTGATGCGCGAAAAGCTTACATTCATGGCAATGACGCCGCCCCAGGAAGTGCTGGAAGCTCTGCTGGCCGGAATCCCACCCAGTGTGGATCGCTCCTGGGAGAACATGAACAAGCCGAAACCGCCACCGGAAGCAGTGGTGAAGCTAGTTAAGGCGAAACAAACGGAAAGGAAGCAGTTTATGGAAGAAAAGAGAGGCCAGGGCAAAAAGCGCCCCGTGGAAACTACTGGAAATGTCCTGCTCGATGGAGAACCGGCACCAAAGGCGATGACATTGAAACAGTTGAAAGGAGTTGTTCGCGACCAAGCGAATCGAATCCTCAACAAAAACAAATGGACCCGGGCGAACACGATGGACTGCCGGTTGGCCAAGCTGAAAGATAAATATCTGGACGCGAGAAATGACCTGCTGAATTTGCTGGCCCTCAAGAAATTTTCTGATCCGCAGAGGCGCCAGCAAGAAGAGCTATTCTACCAAATGCTCGCGATCGAGTATCAAATGATGGAGATGATTCCGCAGAGCAGTGGTGCCCTGTACTGTCCACCGTTGGAGCTCGGGCTGGCCAAGGCTTGTCTGGTGGCGGTGAGTAACAAAGCAATTTCTATAAGTACGTTCTACTAATATATCCCTATCTTTGCAGGGTGAACTGCTCCCGTTTCCTGAACCGCCAACTTTCGCCGTGGATCCCGAAAAGTACGTGGACGAAGTGCCGCCCGCAAACCCATCCCTCGACCCGCCGCCTCCTTTCATCCCAACGGTTCGTTCGTACTGCGCCGCCGACCTCAACCCGGCCATCCTCGATCCCAGCTGTGACCCGGACTGGCCCCTGGCGCACCTGTGGCCGGTGTACGTGTTCAACTTCCGGTTGAACGTGCTGCGCGGCGACCGCCGTAACGACCAGATACGGGAGTATTTCGCCGCCAAAGGCCTGCTGGCCACGTGCATTTTCATCCCGTACGATTGCGAAACCATTAGCAATCAGCTGATTGACATGCTGGTTTACTTTACCTCGCGGGAGGATGCCGCAACAGCGATCGAACTGTGCCACCGCGATAGCTACTACGGCCACCGGTTGAACGTGTTCCCGGGCCGGGAACCAGTTTTCTTTGATGTGACCGGAGGCAGAACGATCGTGGTGCCGATAAAACAGGAACGCCCAATTCCGCTGGATTCCCTCATGCGGAGCGCTATGAAACCGGACCGGGTGACCAGTTGCAATCGGTTTGAGGATGGCGTGGCCTTTTATGAGTACGGAGACCCGAACGATGCAGATCACGCGATCTTGGCCATACGAAAACAGAGACCCAACAAAGCCTTCAGGCCGTACCAGTTGAAGGAACTGAGAAAGAAGCAGCGCTTTCTCGAATCGGACAAAAAGGCCGACATTTTGGAGCAAGTGGCGCGTGATGGACAACCGCAGCCTGTCCTGCTGGAGGCACTGATTGCGGGAAGTGTTCCGGCGGGGTTGCTCAACTGGAACTGGCGCGGATGGACGGAACTCCGGTCCTGGCCAGGGCAAAAGTGTACACTGGAGAAGCAACAGATTCGCAATCGCATTCTCAAGGTTTTGGACATTTGGCGCCAGATGGTGAAGATCCCGTTGGATTGAAGTGGTGGATTGAAGCAGGATGAATTTGTACCTTGTCGAAGGTATCGTTACAATAAAATGACTTGAATTTCCCGATATTGACAACAATCAAAGTTGTTTTTTGAGGTAAGTGAGGCATATATTACTGATTTTTTTCATGGTGTTGTTGGAGCGTTGAAAGATACGATCCATTTACATCTGAACATCACAAAAGAAAATTAACGATCTTCCCAGCGCGCAGAAGTAGCTCATTTTACTCAGTTTTGGGCAATTTTGTATATGCGCCAAAATGTAGGCAACGTACACATCTTAATTTAAGTTCGTGCGAAATCATTTCCTTTCCAATCTGTTCCAATTCATTACGCTGCACAGTCCAGATCGCATAGTTGTTTTCCGAAAAAAATTAAGTTTTGGAGCTTTGGTCTCTTCAGAAAAATTGTTGTAAAATGAAAAGGGGCAACTTTTGGCTTGGTTCACGATTTTATAAAATCTAACTTTCCAGAAATATTTATTTTTCGGATTTTTTTTCTCTTGTAGATAGTTATTGGGTGTGCCAATCCTTTGCTTTGCTCTTTATTCAGAATCAAAACACATTTTTTTCAAAAATGTCACTTTTTGAGGCATTTTGGCCACTGAATCGTTTTTTTTTCAACATCATTGGCGTGTAGGCCAGATCCTTGCGCATCTTTTGGTATATATAACTTTGAAATTAGGAGCATCCTGGAGCTCGATACAGAACTTCAAAGTTACCCTCCCTGTAAAGGCTTATGAATTGATCTCAGTCGAAAGGTTCTCCAAATCTCTGAATTGCAAATGTTACATCTTGGAGCAGAAATGTTAAATTCTAATAAACACCAATTGAATTGAATTGAAAATCCAAATAAAAAAATCAATGGCCAAAAAAAACAAAAGTGCAAAAATTATGAATTAAAAAAATCAAGCAGAAAAAAATATTTAAAAAAATCATGGATTCAAAAATTCTAAAGCTTAGAAATTTAGAAATAAAGAAACCAAAAAATACAAATTTAGATTTTTACAGCCCAGACTCGATTATTCGGAGGCCTCGAAAAAAAAAAAAACACTTCGGATAATAGCATCTTCAGATTTGCCATTTGCATTTGATTTGCTAACAGGCAATCAACCACTAAAATTTTATTATAATGAGGTCGCAGAACTCGAATTTGATGTTACAAATCTTGGACATTTGAATTTGAGCAATTCTCTGAGATTTCGGTCATTCGATTTTTTTTGTATTTTTTAATCCGGCTGAAACTTTTTTGGTGCCTTCGGTATGCCCAAAGAAGCCATTTTGCATCATTAGCTTGTCCATATAATTTTCCATACAAATTTGGCAGCTGTCCATACAAAAATGATATGTGAAAATTCAAAAATCTGTATCTTTTGAAGGAATTTTTTGATCGATTTGGTGTCTTCGGCAAAGTTGTAGGTATGGATATGGACTACACTGAAAAAAAATGATACACGGTAAAAAAAATTTGGTGATTTTTTTTTTTGACTTTTTGTCACTAAAACTTGATTTGCAAAAAACACTATTTTTAATTTTTTTTATTTTTTGATATGTTTTAGAGGACATAAAATGCCAACTTTTCAGAAATTTCCAGAATGGGCAAAAAATCTTTGACCGAGTTATGATTTTTTGAATCAATACAGATTTTTTCAAAAAATTGAAATATTGGTCGCAAAAATTTTTCAACTTTATTTTTCGATGTAAAATCGAATTTGCGATCAAAAAGTACTTTAGTGAATTTTTTATAAAGTGCACCGTTTTCAAGTTATAACCATTTTTAGGTAACTTTTTTGAAAATAGTCGCAGTTTTTCATTTTTTAAAAATAGTGCCCATGTTTGCCCACTTTTGAAAAAAATATTTTTGAAAAGCTGAGAAAATTCTCTATATTTTGCTTTTTCGGACTTTGTTGATACGACCCTTAGTTGCTGAGATATTGCCATGCAAAGGTTTAAAAACAGGAAAATTGATGTTTTCTAAGTCTCACCCAAACAACCTACCATTTTCTAATGTCAATATCTCAGCAACTATAGGTCCGATTTACAATGTTAAAACATGAAACATTCGTGAAATTTTCCGATATTTTCGAAAAAAATATTTTCAAAAATTTTAAATCAAGACTAACATTTCAAACGGGTAAAAAATTAAATATTACGCCCATTTGAAATGTTAGTCTAGATTTTTGAATTTTTGAAAATATTTTTTTCGAAAAGATCGGAAAATTTCACGAATGTTTCATGTTTTAACATTGTAAATCGGACCTATAGTTGCTGAGATATCGACATTAGAAAATGGTGGGTTGTTTGGGGGAGACTTAGAAAACATCAATTTTCCTGTTTTTTAACACGCAGAAAAATAAGGCATATTTGAATCAACAAAACGTTTTGTTGATTTGAAAATCATTATTTTTGTTGAATCAACGCTAAACGTCAAAGCAGCTTTTTCGAAACAACAAAAAACTTTTGTGGAATTGAAAAAATCAAGGTTTGTTTCAACGCAAAATCGGCGTTGATTATATTCAACAAAAATTTTGTTGATTCAAACCTCGTACAGGCTGATTCTACAAAACATTTTTCTGCGTGAACCTTTGCATGGCAATATCTCAGCAACTATGGGTCGTATCAACAAAGTCCGAGAAAGCAAAATATAGAGAATTTTCTCGGCTTTTCAAAAATATTTTTTTCAAAAGTGGGCAAACATGGGCACTATTTTTAAAAAATGAAAAACTGCGACTATTTTCAAAAAAGTTACCTAAAAATGGTTATAACTTGAAAACGGTGCACTTTATCAAAAATTCACTAAAGTACTTTTTGATTGCAAATTCGATTTTACATCGAAAAATAAAGTTGAAAAATTTTTGCGACCAATATTTCAATTTTTTGAAAAAATCTGTATTGATTCAAAAAATCATAACTCGGTCAAAGATTTTTTGCCCATTCTGGAAATTTCTGAAAAGTTGGCATTTTATGTCCTCTAAAACATATCAAAAAATAAAAAAAAATAAAAAAAGTGTTTTTTTGCAAATCAAGTTTTAGTGACAAAAAGTCAAATAAAAAATCACCAAATTTTTTTTACCGTGTATCATTTTTTTCAGTGTAGTCCATATCCATACCTACAACTTTGCCGAAGACACCAAATCGATCAAAAAATTCCTTCAAAAGATACAGATTTTTGAATTTTCACATATCATTTTTGTATGGACAGCTGCCAAATTTGTATGGAAAATTATATGGACAAACTAATGATGCAAAATGGCTTCTTTGGGCATACCGAAGGCACCAAAAAAGTTTCAGCCTGATTAAAAAATACAAAAATTAAAATTAAAGAAAAAATACCGATTCCGTAGAGAACTGCTCATTTCTCGATTAAATTTTCAAAAGGTCCTATCTGCATAGGAAACCCATGAGGGATAGGTTGTTTTGAAAATTTAATCTAGATTTTTCAAATTCTGAATTTAAAAAAAATCCTAATTTTGAAAATTTTTGACCTTTCAAATCAAATTATTTGCTCTAAAGCATTGCCTTGGCATTCTCGATTGCGAGATTCCTACTCGAAACAAGGTGTCCGAAGGCTTGATTGTTGCGGCAATTGCAAACCGCTTTTTACACCTAAGCTGGGTGAGAGGCAACCACGCTTACCCCTACACCGCGGGTCGACCTTTAAAAGTTTTAAATTCAGAAATGTTAAAATTACGTTATTCAAAAATTCATGAAATAAACTATAAAACAACAAAAAATCAATATTTAAAAAATGCTGAAATAAGATAATTTAAAAATAAAATAAATAAATTTAAAGTTCAATAGATCATTTTTTTTATCCAAAATTGAAAATAGACAAAAATAAAAGTTCATAAACTAAAAATTTAAAAATCTCTGGATTTGAAAATTTTAATACAGCTCATACTTGATTATCCGTAGTCGTTGCCTAAATGTCATACCGGATAATCGAATCACGATTTTTTTTTTTAGGAATTTAAGGTCAGTTTTTAAAATGCATGAGCTTTTAAATGTTTGAGTTTTTAAAATTTTACATTTTTTTTAACATTAATTGCTAAAATAATATTGGTTTGAAAATGGTTATATTTAGTCAGTTTCATGTTTCATCAATCATCAAGTGTTGGAATTCGAGCGAGAAGAAGGAAAGCTTTGCATGCTCGCGAGCGAGGGAGAGAACTGGTAGTACTTTTCTCTCTTCGCTCGCGCTTCGCATTTTCGCTCGCGCTCTCGCCGTGAGCGCTCGCAAGCGCCTCGTGCTAGCCGTTCGTTCCATGCAGGGCCCCGGCGATGGCCTGATATGTGCTACCGAACAACATTGGCAATATGGCGTCGTTTGTTTACCAACATGAGATTTTTTTTGGCGAACCAAAAAAATCCTTTTTTTGTAAAATCTTCTATAACCGTTGTGTACTAATTTTAAAGTCATACATAATAAACTAAATTTCGTTAAATTCTAGAACAGAAAAAAAATATATATATTTTTTTAAAACTTAAACCGCTTATTACGTAACAAATCATTGTGCCTTTAGTTTATCATTAGTTTCTAAACCGGTTTGCTTTAGATTGTTGTTTACATTTTGAAATTTAGCATAAATTAAGATAAATTGCAGAAATTTCCAACTTCAGCCATGTGCAACAATTTCCATTTCGCCCGTTCGGGAAACCGATAATGGGGTAATTCATGCGTTCCAGACTGTCAAAATTCCAAAACGTCACACGAATCTTCGGTTCGCAGCTTTTGTTACTGTATGACGTTTCGAGGCGAGGCCCTGGTTCCATGCTAGCAATTGGTTTATCAGGCTTATGTATGCGATGGTATTGAGGTATAATTGTTGTGTTGTTTTTTCGTTGTCAACACGTTCTACTTCCCGCTCGCGGGCAATTCTGGCTCGTTCGCGAGCGGAGGAGAGCACAGACAATTGGCGAGTTGCTATCGGCAGCTCGAGACTCGTGGCGAGAATACAAACACTGATCATCAAAATACAAACATTGAATTATGATTTGATTTTAATCAATTTGAAAAATAATTTATTTTCACAAACATTATCGGGTAACCCCAACCCTTTTTACGTAAAATTTTATGTCTGTTTACGATGTGCAAATCGAATTATGTGATATTGTTAAATAATTACACTATTGCTTCATGTATAATACCTACAATTTATTGTTTCATTAGTTTGTCGTTAATTTAGCAGTGAACAGCGTGTGCTAGTCGTGTATAAAGTAAGGTTAACCACAGGGAACAAACGCCGAGCCATTTGGGTTTTTTTTTTTGCTCAGGTGTTTCAAATATTTACACATTCAAAATTCGAGAAAGAGAATTCTCCCGTCCTACAAATTGTTAACTGTTTAGTGCTTTAGTTACATAGTGAAAGGAAACCTCGACGTTTTACACTTAATTTAACGGCTTTGACATGGAAAGTTTGTTTTGTTTCATTTGATTTCACACAATACTAAATGCAACCTTTTGGAAAGCTTCAAGTTTGACTGTTTGTGCTGCTGTTCTATACTATTCTAATAGAGCCTAAATCGTAAGAACGTTTGTGACGCGATAGACGACGGGGATTTGGTTTTCAGCGTTAATACAATTAAAACGATGAGTTTGTTTTAGTTTTCTTCTTTTTTCGGGACCTAAACGCGAATAGCTTGCTTCATCATGAACGGCAAACGTCGTTATTCTAAGCCCTAAACGGTCTGATTTTGGAAAATTGACTAAAAGCGATAAACTTTGGAAAGTTTTGTCCAACATACTTTTTTTTTTGTTTTTGTTATCTAGAAATTTTGAAATTTTGCCATTTTCTCTTGTTAGGTTACTTGACTCTAAAAGGTGACATTTCACACACTTGCAATCTCAACACACTCACACACACACTGACACTCACACCGTTTCACATTCGTTCACCATTTTGTCCATTCATCTGAAATGTGGGGAGGAGGAGGAGGTCGTTCATCAATGACGCAACTGGCCGGCCAGCGTGCACGACTTGCAGCAGAACCGCGCGTAGTACTTGTGGTTGCAGAACCGGGCCTGCACGATCAGCGCGCACTTGGCCAGGAACGGATTGTCCGTGCAGCCGGGCGGGATGTAGACACCTGCGAAAGGGAGAGAGGTGGGAAGGTTTGGGTGAATCATGCTTGTGGTAACAATTTTGTTGGACACAGTTTAGAGTGTATTGCCACATGTCACCACATGTTAAACAATCTTGGTGAATAAGTTTGACAGTTCGGTAGGAGAGAGCGAAAACTCACCTTCGACGCGGACCGTATTTTCCTGGAACGCGTCCGAGTGTTCGTTTCGGGCGAGGCACCGGTACGCGCCGGCATCCGTTGGCAGCGCTCCAAACACGTGCAGCGTGTTGTCGTCCTCGATGTAGATCCGGTTGGACGGTTCCACGATGCGGCCGTCCTTATACCAGTTGACCGTGGGTCTCGGGTACCCGTCGGCGTGGCAGCGCAGCGTAATGTTGCTGTTCGGTGCGAACTGGGCGCCGTACGGAAGTTCCAGCTCAACGGAAACAGGCACTGGAGAGAGCGAGATCGTTTTGGAAGGTTAGCGTTTGGGTTGGGCAGAATGAGGTTAGGGTTACGGTTAGGATTGGCGGAATCCGAGCGAAGCAAGACAGCTCGTGCGCGTCGTCACTTACCTGGGTCGGGCCTGTGCACCGGTGGTGGTGGAGGCGGAGTATGGTACACCGGGGGCGTTGGCCGTGGATAACCGCCCGGCGGTGGTCTTGGTCGGTACGTGGGCGGTGGAGCCGGTCGACCGTGGACGATGTAACGGAGGTACTTTTCGTCCACTTGGTCGTCCAGTTGCACCGGTCCGTACGCCTTGAGCGTCACCGTCCGGGAGATACCCTTGCCAGCGCCTGAGTACGCCTGACAGACGTACGGTCCCAGATCACTGAGCCGGACGCGCGTAAACGTTAGCGAGTAGTCACGGTTGATTAGTTTGATCGGCATCATAAACGTTTCCCTCCACCAGGTTACGATCGGTTTGGGATATCCTCCGGCTGGGCACCGGATCTGCGTTGGTTGATTCAGTTCCACCACCTGGGTGGCGTTGATCTCACCCACAATGTAAGCATCCCGCGGAACGGGGTCTTTTCCGAGCGAAAAGGCAGTGAGCGTTAGAGGCATAGCGTTAGAGGTGTGCACCACAAACCAGGAATTCGTGTGTAAGTGTTAATCAAAAGGAAGGTTCACAAAAACCAAACAAAATTCAAGAGCGTTTTGAAAAGAAAGAGATAGCAATTAGAACAGAACAGAGCATCCTTCACCGGTGCGGGATACTTACCGTTGACCTGAAGTTTCACTTCGCGTAGCACCGGCTCACCGACTCCGTTGTCGGCGATGCACACGTACGTTCCGCTGTCAGTTCGATGTAGCTGCACGATTTGGAGATCTCCGCTGGAGGTCAGCACGAAGCGACCCTGGTTGGTGTTGAGCTGTTTAAAAAAACAATGATTACCGATCAACCTGCGCTGCTTCCACCTCTATCCTTACCACAACTTCACCCTTCTTCCACCGGATCGATGGCGGTGGGAATCCTGTGGCGTAGCACCGCAGCGTGGCGATACCACCCTCCTCGGACTTGATGTCCAGTTCCTCTTCAGGCACCGGTTCCAGCACCGGTGGCGCCGGTTCACCCTCTCCGTACGGCGGTCGCACTGTCAGTGGCTCCGCTGGAGGAACGCAAACCGTAGCACAGCCAGCCTGGCAGCACTTGTTATCGTTGCGACAGTCGGCATCGGTACGGCAAGCGTCCTGACACACGGTAGCGTTGACCAGCCGTGGGCACTCACCCGGCTTCGAGGTTGGTCGGCAGATGGCCACAAACACGGTGCCTCCATCGGTGGGATCACTCTGCAGATCGACGGCACACTCCGTGCCCGACGGACAGCGCTGCTGAGCGCATGGCTCCTCGCAAGAACACTGCTCACAGTTGTCGGCGTTGTACGATCGGGCCATCCCGTACGGGCAGTGCAGCCGTCGGCACTCGTCGTTGTAGCGTTCGCAGGGATCAACCTCGTTGTCGACTGTGGACGGACAGATGGCAAGCGTTAGCAGGTTCGTATAAACACAAGTATTCAACGAGTTAGTTTTGAAGAATCCGTTGCAGCAGCAGGGTTAGCACCAGCGACCTCTTAACCAACAAAACAAAGTGACGATCAAGCTTCAAAGGACAGAAACACCATCACGCATGGAATGTGTCGAGGATGTTATGAGTGAGAATGAGAGCGAATATCGATGGCGAAACGTGGAACGAAATGACGATGGCGAAACAGATAACCCAGCGTCCTTCTCCAAACAGCCGACGAGCCGACTTACACTCGATGTCTTCACAGAAATCGCGACACTCGTCGTACGAGACAAAGTTGTTCCGGTTGGAACCGGCCGTGCAGCCGCTGTACAAGAACGCAAAACAAGTCTCCCGCTCGGGGTCGTAGTACCAGCGCTTCCGGTAGTGTGGCCGCTCCCCATCGACACAGTTGCCAACTTGCGGCGGAAGCATGCAAACATCTGAACCAGCAACAAACACGGAGGTCAAAAACTGTTGGCTGTACCATGGTTTACAAAGAGAAGAAACTCTCCGTTCCAGAACTCGAAGATCTTACCTTGCTTGACGCACGTGTTCTGGCACTCGTCGATGGTCGCGAACCGGTTTCCGTTGCCTTCGCAGCCGCTGTAGTTGAACGGATGACAGCTAACCGTCCGCGAGTCGTAGAAGAAGCGTGGAATCGTCTCGTCACATGGTCCGGCATCCCTCGCGTCGACGCAAACATCTGAAAGACACAACCATTACGTCAACCCAACTCCTTCCATGATCGGTGTCCCAAAACTCACCAACTCCTCGATACTCTCCGCACAGGCGCTCGCACTCCTCTTGCGAGCCAAACCGGTTCCCGTTGCCGCCCTCTCCGCTGTAGTAGTTCTGTTCGCACGAGGCGCGTTCCTTGTTGAACACGTACACGATGACCGGCGAGTCGCCCGTTCCGTAGTCGTAAGGCTCGTCGCAAACACCACCGTCGGAAGGAGCCACCGGAGCGGGAGCTGGGGCCGGTTCGGGTTCTCCGCTTCGACACTGCTGGGAGCACTCCTGCTCGGTGTTGAAGTTGTTGGCGTTGCCGTGACATCCGCTGAAGGTAAACTCGTGGCATCGCTGGCTACGGCCGTCGTAGTACCACCGAGTTTCATTCTCCGAGCAGCGTCCGTACGCTGGCCGCAAGCTGCAGGCATCCTCCGCACGGCCACAAGCGTGGTCACACTCTTCGAAGCTGCGGAAGTTATTCTCGTTGCCGGCGCATCCAGTGTACGTAAAGTCCATGCAGGTGCCCGAGTTTCGGTCGTAGTGGTATCGGCGCTCGTACTGCTTGCACTCCCGATCACCGGCGTCCGGTTCCAAGAAGCAATACCGGATGTCGAAGCGACCCGGCTGCTCTGGTTGTGGCTGTGGTTCCGGAACCTGTGGCTCGGGTTTCGGCTCTCCTCCGTGCACACAACGCTGGTTACAGGCCTCTTCATCGACAAAGTTGTTACCGTTTCCGCCGCATCCTCCGTAGTAGAACTGCCGACAGCGAGACTCCTTCGTGTCAAAGTACCAATGAGCCGTGTAGTTCTGGCACTCGCCAATCTCCGCCGGTTGGAAGCAGACGTCCTTTTCTGTAAACAATTTACAGCGGTTACTCGTCAGATCCTCCCACAGTATTTTTAAAGGTTAGTTCAAAAATGCCAAAACCAATTAGTATTGTTCAGTAGACTAATTTTGGATCCACTTTCTCAGTTGGAATGCGCTGGTACAGATTCGCTGGAAATTTTGTCACCGCAGGCCAAATAGTTCTTTTTTTTTGCAAAAGCACATTCCATCCCAAAAGCAGGCTGTGCGCTTGAGTGTGGTGCTTCGTTCTGTGCAGCTACTTACCGACCTTCGGTGGACACTGCTCTTCGCACTCGTCCAGCGAGACGAACGCGTTATCGTTGCCAGCGCAACCGGTGTAGTAGAAGGGTACGCACTTGTTACCGTCCCGGGCAAAGTGCCAACGGGCCAGCTTGGCGTCACATCTGCCCTCTTCCACCGGCAGTGTACAGCTCGCTGGAGTGTGCATGCGTTTTATGGTTAGGGAGAAGAGTGTTTTGCAAGTCGTGCAAGGTTAAGGTTGAAAACACATAGAAAGATATAGCGTGTCGTTAGTGCCAACACCCAGGGGCCAAACCAATCCCGAATCGACGGTCGAACGTCTAGACGGTACTTACGCTTGTGTACTCCGGGTTTCTTGCAGTGGTAGTTGCAGGAACTCTCCGTCGGATAGTTGTTCTTGTTGCCCTTGCAGCCTCCGTAGTGGAATGGTTCGCACGTGTCTCGTTCCTTGTCAAAGTACCACCGTTCAAAGGTTCCGTTGCAGGGCCCGCTCTCCTTCGGTTGATCACATGGTGCTGGAAGGATGACAACCGTAAAGCTTTCCCTCAAACCCAACCAATAAACCCCCTCTACTCACGAATCGAATCATCCACCACGCACGAGCTCTTGCACTCGTCCAGCGTCTCGAACCGGTTCGCGTTACCCAGGCAGCCTCCGTACGTGAACTGTGAGCACGTGTTCCGATCGGTGTCGTAGTACCACATCGGGTAGTACCCGGTACAGGGTCCAGTGATCTTTGGCAGTTGACATTTGTCCTTTCCTTCCGGTGCTTCGCACACATCCTTGCACTCATCGGCCGAGTCGAACCGGTTCTTGTTTCCACCGCATCCACCGTACCAGAATCGTCCACAGCCTCCGTACTCGACGTCGAAGAAGTACTTGACGGTGTAGTTGTGACACGTGCCCATGTCCTTCTTGAGCACGCAAGCCTTCTGGGGAGACTCGGGTACCACTTCGCAGCCTTCGAACTTGCTTCCCTGCGCTTCGTTGACTCCATCTGGGCAGCATCCGTACTTGCTGGAAGCACAAGTACAACCCTCAAAGTTCGGACCCGTCGCTGGCGTTTGTCCATCCGAGCAACACTTGAACTCGCTGTACGAGCAATGGCAACCATGGTTGTGCGGTCCCTTGGCCGGTGTGACACCATCCGGACAGCATCCAAACTGGAACGCATGGCACGGACATCCCTCAAAGTTGGGTCCTGGAGCGTCAGTCTCCTTGTCTGGGCAACAACCATGCTCCGAATACTGACACCCACAGCCCTGGTTGTTGTGACCACGAGCGGCGGTCGTGTTATCCGGACAGCATCCGTACGGTGAATACTCGCACTCGCATCCTTCCAAATCCGGCCCACGAGCAGGGTTGATATTATCCGGACAGCATCCGTACGGAGTCTCCAGGCAACATCCCTCACGGTTAGGTCCATGCGCTGGTGTCTGACCATCCGGACAGCATCCAAACGGCTCTCTAGAACATACTGCACAACCTTCTCCATTCGGTCCGCTAGCTGCCGTAACGCCATCCGGACAGCAACCATGTGAAGAAGCACCGCATCCAGCTTCTTCCGGTTTCTTGCCCGGTTCAGTGACCGTTTCCTCTGGTTTAACCTCCGTCGATTCCTCAACTCCTGGACAGCCCTTATTGTCAGCTCCCTTAGCTTCGGTAACCCCATCCGGACAGCATCCGTGTTTGCTAATAACGCATCCACCAATCGTAGTGGTCTCCACTGGGCATCCCTCAAAGTCGTTGCCTTCCGATGGTGTAAACTTATCCGGACAGCATCCGAACAACGATTCCGCGCAGTCCGATTTGGGACATCCTCGATTCTTGGGGCCCTTCGCTGGGGAAACTCCATCCGGACAGCAGCCATGTTTGGTTTCTTTGCACGTCTCCGGCACAGGGCAACCCTCGTCGAACGGTCCACTCGCCTTGGTCTTTCCTTCCGGACAGCATCCGAACTTGGAAGAAGCACACTTTGGAGGTACCTTCGGCCTTGGTTTGCACTTTCTTGGTTTCTGTTCCTTCGCGATGATCGACGTAAGAGTGTATGGAGTGCTGGAGCTTTCGTCATCATCTCCTCCTCGCTGCCAAATATCGAACGTGCTGCTTTCCACGTCAGTCGATGACTCTGTAGAGGTGTCGCTAGCACCAGTGACACTTTCCGTTGACGATTCGGAAACATCGCTGACGGATGACTCAGTTGAAACGGCTTCAGTGCTCGAAGATTCAACCGTAGAAACAGTTTCCTCGGCAACCGTCGATTCTGTTGGTCCAGTGGATTGGGTCTCTTCCGTGGCATCGGTGCTAGAAGACTCTGAAGTAGCATCAGAGCTTTCGGTAACGTCCGAAGTATCTGTTGCATCACTCGAAGCATCGGAACTCGATTCAGCGTCAACGGTCGAGCTTTCACTTGCAGACTCGGTGGAAACGTCGAGAGAACTGGAGTCTGACGACGAGTCCGAGACATCTGTCGATGATTCCGTTGTCTCATCTGCTGAGGAAGCATCGGTAGAGCTTCCATCAGTGGATGCCTCCGAGCTGGCCAAGGTTGAAGAGCTTTCGGATGTATCAGATAGCGAAGAAGCATCCGTCGTTGAGCTTGCATCGGTAGATTCGGAAGTGGAGCTTTCTGTAGTGGCGTCTGACGTTGAACTCTCCGATGTTACGTCTGAAGATGAGCTCTCCGAGGTAGCATCTGTAGAAGAACTGTCTGAGCTAGCATCCAACGGGCTGGAACTGGATTCAACGGAACTACTGGCTTCTGTGGTAGCTTCAGCGGATACCGAAGATTCCGAAGATAGAGCGGTTGATTCCGTAGCTGATTGGGTGGATGACCCGTCAGCGCTGGATGCATCTGTACTGTCGCTAGACGAAGCTGAAGATTCTGTTTCTTTAATTGACGACAAAGCATCTGGAGTAGATCCAGTGGAATCAGCATCGGTCGAAAATACTTCAACAGAAGAGGATGACGAATCGGCTATAGTCGATGCATCGTCGCCAGATCCTTCCAAATCATCAACTCGAATGTCAATATCCATGCCGGATCCTTCAATAGTAGACACATCAGTTGCCGTATCGACATCGGTTGCTCCAGTCTCGAAACCAGTTGCATCGCTAAGCATCATTTCATCTGTTTCCAGAGACGACTCGGTAGTTCCTTGAGATGATTCCATATCAATGCCTTCGACAAGAGTTGAATCGTCTGTTATCATCAGCACTCCATCTGGTGACTCGGTAGCTTCCTCGTCTTCATCTTCGCACCACTCTTCATCGTCGTAATCGTCCTCCTCCAGCGGTTTGCTTGTGACATCCACCGGAATAATCTCATCCTCGGTACAATCGTGTTTGTTGCAGGATTCCGTACTCAGTTCGATGGTATCCACCTTGCAGTTCGTTTCAGCTACCACTGTCCCGTTGGCGATACACAGCACCTTTCTGGACTGTAGACCTCCTCCACACTCCTTCGAACATTCCGTCCACGGTCCCGTGAACCACTGCCCAGGACATTCCGCTGGTCCCTCGCATTCCCGCTCCGCTTCGGGCCTCAGTGCCGCGTCACACTTGTAGTCGTCATCGGCCCGCTTCAGCGACTGCCCGTCAAACACTCCACACACGACGGTCCGTGTCTGGACGCCTTTGCCGCAGACGGCCGCACACTTGCTCCACTGCGACGTGAACCACTGGTACTCGCACGGCGTCGACTTGCACTCACGCTTCAACTCGGGCAGCTCGCGGTTCTCGCAGAACTTGTTGTCGTACACCGTTCCCGACTTGGACGCACAGTACACCGTTCGCGTCTCGATGGCCGTTCCGCACTCTTCGCACTGTTGGGGGATGGATTGTGTTTTGGGATTAGTGATTTTGGGTGTGGGTCAAGTTACTTACCCCACTCCACGAGGAGGTGATGTAGTCGACTCCTTCGCACGGTCGCAGCATGCAGGTCTGCTTGACTTCGGGCTTCTCGGTGACGCACTCGCTGTCGTCCAGTACGGTGATGCGACCGTTCTCCTTGCGGAAACAGGTTACCTTGCGCGTCTGTTCGCCTTCGCCGCACAGTTTGTTGCACTGATTGAAGAGGTATGGTTAGAGTTAAGGTTCTGAAGGAGGGGGTTCAGGAGACTTACCGGAGACCACTTGCTGATGAACCACTCGGGACAGATGGTGCCTCGGTTGCACTCACGCTCTGTAGCCGGCTTGTTGCCGACCTGCTCGAGGCAAACGTCGTCTTCAACGGTTTCCGCCGCACCATCGGCGCCCACTCGTTCGCAGTGCACGTCCCGGGTTTGTTTGCCTTCTTCACCGCACGGTAGCGAGCAGTTGCCCCATTCGCCTTCGACCCACCGTGGTGGACAAGCTTCCTGACCGCACCGTTGAGTCTCGGCAGGTTTGGCGGCTGCGTCACACAGGCCGGGCTCGACCTGCTTCAGCGTTGATCGACTGTTGCAGGTGACGTTGCGGGACTGAGTTCCGCCACCGCAGCTTGCCGAGCATGGTTCGTACGCGGTGTACGTCCACGAGTACGTGTCTGGTTCGTCGACGGGAGCGGTTTTGGACGCCACGCTGTATTCGTAGTTGACGCCAACGTTGCGGTCTTGTGAGAGTAGTACAAGGTAGACGGACTCGGTGGTTGGTCCCAGACATGTTAGCCTGTCTGGAGCGGCGAATCCTTGCGGCCGTCGTTCGTAATGCCAGTCACAGCCAGCGAAGTGGATGGCTCTCGGGAAGTCGATGCGGTAGTTGCCGTTTAGGTGGTAGAATCCGGTGAGATTCCGGATCGCTAGGTAGTTGTTCGAGGGGCCTCGCTCGTTGATGACAACGTTGGTGGCTCCCGTTGGGATCAACAGCAAATCGTTGTACCCGACCTGCAGATTGTTCATGTCCAGCAGTCCGGTTACGGTCTTGCAACCACTGCCGTCACCTTGGCAGGTTCGACATTTGTCCTCCTTGGCGTTCGATCCGAGCATCATGTCGCATCCGACCGCCTGGCACGTTCCGTCCACGCAGACATCGAACGACTCGTCGTTGCAGCGCGTTCCGTCCGTGACCTTGGCCTTGTGACGGTAGTAGAATCGCTCCCCAATGGGCATGCAGTTCAGCTCGCACGGGTTGGGGGCCTTCGTGTACGGTACCCATTGGTAACGGTGGCCCTCGAATGGCACGTCGTTGTACTCCGAGCATTGCTGCTTGCGGAAGTCTCGCTCACCTTCCGGACAGTCCTGGTGGTTGTAAGAAAGGGGAAGAATTCAATTTCATTGAGTGTGTTCAGGCGTGAAAAATCGTCATCATTAGTCATCTCTTTGGAACGAATCTAGACACAATAGATGGGAGGGGCAGAAGCTGCACTTTCTTCTAATAAACCAATTCTTGAAATTGTTTCCAACCCCTTCCCGCGCAGTGTCTGGCAGGGTAGGCAAATGGCAAAAAACCATCGCGAAGCCCTCGTTTGATTTATTACCTTCCAGTTACAGAATTCACTATAATGATGTATGAAGCAATTGTAGATTTTGTACAAACGAACAATTTTGTAGAACATTGTTTTGTTCCAAAGTGAATGCTGTTGACACTAGAGCGTAAACAATGTCTAAAAATGCCACCATCGGCGTCCCTCACTCGCGATGGTGAGGGGATTTTTGTTTACGCTCTAATGTCAACAGCATTCAGTTTAGAACAAAACAATGTTCTACAAAGTTGTTCATTAGTAAAATATCTACAAGTGCTCCATACATGATTATATTAAATTCCTTAACTGGAAGAAAATAAATTTAAAAAGCTTTTTGGAGGCCCATCGGCAAATACCTTCCCTGGTGTCTGGTGATGTAATGTAACGCTTCAAACGGTCGACCACAAAGATGGTCGGATGATGGAAACGAGAGTCCTCGGGTAATGGAATCATTTTACTCGTATTTTTTTTCCTCTGCTGATGGAATCGATTCCGGAAAAGCTGGTTCAGCAACGGGCACCCAAAAGTGGATTGCAGACAGTTCATATTGACGCCATTGGCAGCCATTTTAATGCAAAAAAAAATGACAAAACATTTTTTCGATGGATCAACCACGGACCTCTTAGAACTGTCAAGCTGTCAAGTAGGACCTTTTCTGTCAAGAAGGGCCGTGGAGTTAATTTTTAAAAATTGAATTAAAAATTCATTTTATATCCTTTGCGGTAGTTTTACAGGGTAATTGTACTCATAAAAATAAACTTTATCGTTGTGAACAATAATATCTCGAATTCAAGCTTAATTTTAGGACCCAATTGAGCACCTCACGTGACGCTTTAGCCATGAGTGCCAGCATTCTCAACCCCAGAGAAAAAAGGAACAAAAAACTGCAAGACTGCTCCCATTCCCATGGGGCACAATCTTCAGTGTATCGCGTCGGTATATTTTCACTCTACCCGGGCGTCTGCATTGTTGCAAACGTTCGTAGTTTTGCGAGAACTCGTCCCCCGGTCAGGGTGGTTCCCTGGGCCAATAGACTGGCAACACTGGCCCTGTCACAGGCACGTGGAAGCGAAGCAGAGCAGTCCGGATCGAAAGCCATTGAATATGTGTCTTTGACATAATAAAATTTATCGACACAATTATTGGCTTTCCGCTTACCTCGGTTCCACCTGTCCTACCACCGTGGACAACACCGGGTTGACAAGGAAATACCGGGGAAACCGGTAACTGATATGCGATTATTTGTTTCCACCCCGGAAACAGACGATGCGGTGATTCTGATATGAAAGGAGGATACTTTTTCCACCTCGACGTCCTGCTCGAAGCCGGCTGGCAACACTGCTGGTTGTCTTCCTTCTGTTTTGTTCCAACGAGAGCGCGCCAGTGCTGAACGATAGCTTTATTTTGGTGACTCTTACAGGGCAAACATTAGTCAGCAAACTGTTTCAGCTTTTTTTTTGTTGGGGGTTTTGCCGCGTTTGAGAATATAGTTGCTCGCGGTCCGCGAAAAAAAAATCTTCAAATTTAGATGTTTCGCGAGAGGGCGGTCCATTGCATTGTGGGTCCAGATTTGTTGGAAGCAGATTTAGCTCTTTTTTGTTGGCCTGCGCTGAAAAATATTGCCAAACTTTCAACGGGGTATGATCGTCATCAGCGGGGGCATCGTGGTGGAAGCAATTTAGTGTGTTAGCGCGAGCGGTTTTTTGTTTGTCCAGTGAGATGGAATTAAGGTGAGTGCGCGTAGCCGGCATTCAGGCGCGTTCGAATCCAGCAGAGTGGAGTGAGCTACTGAACACGTGGTTTTGGGGTTTGCTTGTAAAATTTGTATTCAGGCGTTTGCAAATTTCCTTACAAGTTTGGAGAGAAAAAAATCAGCAAAAAAAAAATCATTGGGCAAACATATAATTTCTGCTGAAAATTATATTTTCCATTGAATAAAATAGTACAATTGATTGTAAACAATTTAAAATACAATGCATAACGATTGTTTGTATTTTTATGCAATTAGAATTTAGGGACCACAGATCGGTAAAAGATACGAAAATTAGTTTTTTTAAATTTCATTGACATTTTTGAACTTTGTGGTAGTAGCATTACTGTAAAAATGTAATGAGTACTTTTTGCTACTTCTTACTGCAAAATTTCAAGTCAAGCTTATTTTTTTTCAACAATTTTTATTGGCACTGATTCTTTGAATATGAAATGCCTATTATTTAAAGTTCTGGAAAAGTCTGGAATTCAAAATAGTAGTTTATGCAACAAGTTGCAAAGAGAGGATTTTTTCAGCACGAGTCGTACATTTATCCAACGAGGTTCACCGAGTTGGATAAATACGAAGAGTGCTGAAAAAATCAAGTTTTGCAACGAGTTTCATACAACATTTTTTGCAATTCCGAAAAACAGTGAGTTTTAAGTTAAATTTTCATGTATTTTGTCAAAAAATCGTTTTAATCAAAAAAATGTTGAAAAGTGTTACTTTTCGAAACAAGTGCTGAAAAGTTCAACTTTTCAGCATCCATTTCAATGCTGAAAAGTAGAACTTTTCAACATTTATTTTGAAAAGTGTTGCTATTCGATTCTGTTATTTTTGGTACAGAAAAGTAGGCTATTTCGTCGTTCAAGAATGACAGGAAAAGTAAGTAGTTTCACGACGGAATTGCAAAAATTGTATTTGAGTGGCTACTCTGTTAAAATTGAGCTTTTCATTGAAATAAATAATAAAATGAAAAGTTTTTATGCTTTATTTAGAAAACTTTTGGAATTTCAAAGAAAGCCAGGAAATTGAACAATATGAGGTTGAAATTTTTTAAGTGGAGTTCAATTATGGGCAGAGTCTTTCAATATATATTTATGAGAAAGTTTCAATAGAACCCCCATTGAAATATGACTTTCAAACCCCCTCTTTAACCTGCGTTTTTATCCTAAAAATCTTGTAAAAATACATCTTGTAATTAATTAATTTTCAATCCTCAAGAACAAATCTGTGACTGCAATTTCTTGGAAATTTCTATGAAATATATTTATAAACATAAAAAACGACACAAGTTTCCAAAATCATTCCATCTTGGGACGATTTTTTCAAAAGACCGGAGATTATAAGAGAACCGCGGCTCTTTTTTTGTTCGTTTGCTCTTTTTAGTGAACCGGCTATATGAGCGGCTCACTCTTTTTTGCCCACCTCTTTTGTATAGAATACCTTGTATAACGTTTATATACACAGTAAAAAAATTCTGTGTAAAATCGCATGCAAAAACATGCACATCACCTTTGTGAGCAAAAGCATGTAATATTTTATGAGAAAACGTGTACACAAAAAGCATGTACAAAAGAAAAATAAAAACATTTTGCACACCCCAAAAATAACCTCAATCTGGTGAGAGTTATATCCAGATTACCAAGTCCGCGCCCCTACCATCTCGGCTATCTCGCCGCTGTGATTATTGTTGGATCAACAGCGATCAAGCTGTACGTTCCCCATACATCGTATACAGTTAATTCAGTATACGACGTACGGGAAACCTACTGGTATATCGGCGTTGAACTCAACATTTTCAAGACGGTGAGATAGCCGAGACGGTTGGGGCGCGGACTTGGTAATCTGGATATGACTCTCACCAGATTGATGTTATTTTTAGGGGTGCAAAATTGATTTATTTTTCTTTTGTACATGTTTTTTGTGTACACGTTTTCTCATACAATATTACATGCTTTTTCTCACAAAGATGATGTGCATGCTTTTGCATGCGATTTTACCATCGGATTTTTTGCTGTGATAGCATTTATACAGACCTTTAAAAAATGATTTTGGAACTACAAATCTAAAAAAGACGAAAAAGTCGAGGATTTTTTTTTAATCAATAATATTCTGCAAGTTTTTTGATAATGCAGTACCGTAAACTGGGGTCAATCGGGACACATGGGGCGAATTGGGACAGCAGTTTTAACCATGTTGGAGCACAATATTTTGATTTTTCTGGTTGGGTTCGGTTAGAACAGACTCAGGCCAACAAAATGTGTACATCCATTTCCTAATTTGAAAGCTTTAAGTGCTCTAAAAACTGCTGTCCCTATTCAGACTGTAGTCCCGATTCACTCCAGATTACGGTAAACAGTTTGCTGCAATTTTTTGTGGTGAAAATTTAGAAATCATGGTTGAAATTTGTAATTTACTTTTTTTCATTTTATTGCAACTCCCGCGGGACCAGCCCCATCTGTGAAATAGACAAAAAAAAAAAAGTTTCTTTCAAACCCAAATAAGGGGGAAGTCTCATTTCATTGGCAGATTAAAAATGTTGTTCAATTGTCATCCAATTTGCTGATTTAAACCATTGAAATAGTTTTTTTTTGTTAGAAAATTGATATCAGCTGAAAACGTTTTTAGGTAATACAACTCACAACTCACATAACATTGGAAAAAGCTCGTCCTGATTATTTTTGTAGTTCCTTCTTGGGCAGGTGTGATTAACAAAACAAAGATCTTTCAATAGCAGTCAAAAATACCTTTTTTTGCTTTCGAAAAATCATGACCATCGGTATAAACCGGGGGTGAGAAAGAGCCTTTCTTACTAAAGAATATAACAATGGTAGAACTTCTTTCAATTAATAACATCGACTTTGTTTATTTATAACGTCAGCTCAAAAGAAAGTCTTATGATGAAAGCAATGTATTATGATGATATTATGAGTATTATGAATGATATGATTTCCAAAAGAAATTAAAAACGCAATTTTCACCAAAAGAATATTTTAAATCGTACAATATGTTTGTACGTTTCTAATCAAACAAGCGATTATGACAAACGCGATCATAGCAAGCTTCCCAACAACGCACACCGCGGTTTTGGTTTTCTAGTTTCGGTACGAGTCCTTTTGTGTGACTGTGTTGGTGTTTTGGTTCATCGTACCAGCGCACCAAGACAAGGTACAAGTGAACCGCGTGTGCCGCACGGTGCAGGGAAGCTAGCCATTCAGCTTCTACGAGAGTGACAGAGTCAGAGATAGCTATTTTTAACAACCGCACCACTACACACTCAATCGCGAGAACCTAAGGAAGAAAGCCATTGGAGTCGCCAGCATTGAACACTTTGAAAACGATATAAACGATGAAAAGCTTAGAAAGCTCCTATTATCCTATCCGATGAACCCTGTTAAATAAACTTACGAAATCACGAAAAAATGAAGTCTACATTTAGGCGATTTTAGGAGCGCACGGGAAACAAAATGATTGTATCCGGATGAATGTCCTATGTCACAAAGGTTTTTGCATAAACATTGGACAGTTATGCAAAAACGGACAGAGCAAAAGAAACCGAAAAGCTACGATATCTTACATATTGAAGGAAACATCGGTAGACAAGCTACTACAAAACGAGTATAAGTCGAGCCACAAAATATATGGCCAGCATTCTCGCGCCAGTATTCGAAGCTCAACTTGACAACTTGTCGACTTGGCGACGAAGCGTCGAAAATCGATGCAGTGTGATTTTTTGACGATTTTTCCGGTTAAAATTGATGCTGTATCGACATATTTACGAAGATGGAAATGACGTCCTGCCTTCAAGTAAAACCTATACCTTTCTTTAGTAAGAAAGGCAAAAAGTAAATCGTTCTAAAAATTGATCGGGATTGCCGATCGATGTCGAATTTGTTTCAGATGCTCACTCATGGTCTGTACTATGAATGTAGCAAGAAATTTCGAATAAAATCAGAAATGAAAAATGTTGGCGAAGGTCACCAGGTGGGCTTTCACCTTTTTTTAGGGATTTTTTTTCTTATGGTAGGTCAATCAAACGGCTCTAACTCCAGAACCATATTATGAATCTGGATGAAAATTTGGGAGGTTGTAGGGCTCGAAAAATACAATTTTTGAGATAAATAAAAGATATGAAAATGAAAAAATTTCACCATATTTTTATTTGAAAACTGTGTATTTTGTTGAAAAGTCTGGCCGCATCCGAAAACAGATGGATATTTCGAAATTTGCGCGGCAACTCGCCCAGGTTCAGCACACTAGCTTTCATCTGCATTTAGAAGAATCGAAATCGGATATATGGGAACTGAGAACGGCGCGACACAAATTTTTGCAAAAAATTTCCACATACGAACATCACTCGACCTCCACGGAATTTATTTTCTCAAAATTCGAGGGTTGGAGATAGACGAGTTCTGTCAAGGTGAATCGATAGAGCGTCGAAAATCGATGCAGTGTGATTTTTTGACGATTTTTCCGATTAAAATTGATGCTGAATCGAAATATTTACGAAGATGGAAATGACGTCCTGCCTTAAAGTAAAACCTATACCTTTCTTTAGTAAGAAAGGCAAAAAATAATAACATCTCCAAACATAGGTTGAAATTTGTTATAAGAGAATGCCAAATAGTAAGAAAACAACAACTCAAGTTATCACCATATCTTACTAATAACAAATTGAGTTATCAGAAACATTTTTTCAAGTTAGTGGATTTGTGATAATGTTTGATAACAGTGATTTTTCCTGCAAATCTCTGGTATTACTGTGGGTGTTCCAATATCCTAACATCCTGCCAAAAACACAACTTGCACATTTTCAGTTATTTGCACCTAATCGGGAATAACATCCCACCAACAATTACCCTTCCACGTGCTCCGGACGCGTGGTGATTCACGGCGAATTAATTATCCACCGTGCGTCTCCACATGGTTCCACAGGCAACCCCGAAGGAAAGGGGCTGGTCGATGGGGTCCATAAAACACATGGTTCACGCGCTAAATTGCTCCACTAAATCTTTCTTCAGCTCCCCCTTCCCTAACGCCGTGCTGTTCGGAGGCGGTTGGTGCTGCTCGATTAGCGTGAACATAAACATTAATCCAACACTAGCGCCGCGAAAGTGCTAAACGCGGCTCGGAATAAACATCATTATTCCGCCATTGCTGAGTTAATTTAAACGAGATGACTAAACAATCTAACAGATATTATACAGAAGATAGGAACATTTCTTAAATAAAGATTAATTTCGGGAATTTTTCGAGATGACCATTCATGTCTAGAACACATAACGAAGCGTTTGTTAACTTACCTGAATGTTGCAGGAGAAATACTTTCGACTTCCCCCTCGACACCGGGACTGACCATCTGGACTGTGGTAGGTCGTTCCGTTGAATTCACGCCACGCCGAGTTGTGTTGCAAAATCGATGAAAATGTAAACAGAAAACATAATTTTAGCAGCTGAAACTTGAGATCGGCCAACTGCTGAAGGAAGAGCTAAACATTTGGTACTGCACAAGTGCCTCAATGCTGGTTTTTTTTTTTTTTCATAAAATTATTTTTATTAGGTCCTTTTCGGTACTGGGACCTGGTTAGGACCGAGTCGGCTTTTGTAATTACATTTGACTTAATAATTACAGAGGATCTTGTGTGTAAATGTTAGAGGGAGGGAAGCCGATTACCCGCGGCCTACTCGGGGTTAGTAGGGAAGGGATTGATGTTAAAGACAAGGCGTGGGAACCCTCAATGCTGGTTCTTATTTGAAAATCTCAATTTCCAATTCTATTTGTCTGTCCAACAAAGTCGCCGACGGTCTAGGTCTAGGTTTCGGTCCGTAAACAAACCAACCAAACCACAAACAAACAAAATGAAACGGCGTGTTCCGCCAGGTTGCCTACCCTAGATTGTAGCACTCGCGCGTCTGGTGGGCCACTCCGCCACCGCAGGTCCGCGAGCACTCGGACGGGGCACTCCAGGGACCCCACTGGTCGTCGTCCTCACCGCCGCCGCCGCCACCTCCTCCACCGCCGCCGCCGGTGCCATCGCCTGGAATTATGTAACTCTCCGGGAGGTACAGATTACTGCCATACTGCCGTTTGTGGCGGACGTAAAACTGTCGGGGTGAAATTCACAAACAAAGGGAAACGTTACAAATGTTTCATCAGCGGGAACACAATGGAACGTTATGCATCGAGAAGCAAACCATTTCAGGTTGAAAATGTTTGATTATTGGTAACAAAGAGTGTTAATCAACTATTTCAATATGGACTGAACCTAAAAACAAAACCATTTTGTTCAGTTTTCAAGTACAACGAGGGAGGTCATTTTTTCGCATCACTTGCGAATCATAGTAGGTCACATGGCCATCGGCAGAACAACAGTGGAATCTCGCCCACCCCTTTTTGAATACCAAACAATACATGGCCTTCCGAGATGCACTAAGCACACGTGGAATTGTTTACAGTCAACATGTTTAGTGTTTCACACGTGGTGCGTTGCGATCCGGATGCGGGCGCTTGCTTTGTTATTAAACGCTGCTGGGCAAGGGAAGCGTTTTCCAGGGATTCCGGTATGTGGAATAGTTATAGCGGGATAATAGTGCATTTAACTGAAGTAAAATAAGTGATGTAAATCCATAAAAGGACACCATTTAAAATGATATTTTAATAAACGCGCATTCAAAAGAAAGACACATTGAAAAGCATCTAACACATTGATTTCAGATTTTCATAGGGAAAATCGGACCATGTACTTTATTTTATTCATTTTTGCACTGTTGATTACTCGTCAACTATTCAAAAATTGGTCGAAAATTAATGTGTTCATTAAACAATGTGATCTAGTTTTAAGCTTTCTCTATTTCTATCCCCTTTTCCTAGCAAGTTTAGTGAGTTTTTTTTCTTAATTTTTCTTACTCTTGGCAACACCTTTATTTACAAGCAATATCTGTTCCAAAATGGATTATGATGTAACACACAGCTGAAAGGAACTCCAAAACTCTGTTTTGTACCTCAAAAGAACTTATTGTATCTGATTATTCACCAATAAAACCGAATTTGAATTTGAATTAATGTGTTCATTAGGGTGGCTCGAGATGATTCGATTTTTCAGAACCTGTTTTTTTTGGTTGATTTAAGGCCCCTAAACAACTCCCCAACATTTGGGAGCGATTGGTTGCGTCCACACTTTGCGCGTTGCATTTTAATTTTGTGATTTCTGAGCAAAAACACGTTTTAGATTTAAAAAATCCACTTTTCACGCTGTACTAAAACCGGATTCATATTCGGATGCTCTGGAAGGTGCTCTACAACTTTCCCGAAGAGAATATGGTGCTAGCTTGTCACTGAAAGAAGATTCAGCGTCCTCAAAACTCGTCTAAAACGTGATTTTCGAGCAAAAAACACGATTTAGACGAGTTTTGAGGACGCTGTATCTTCTTTCAGGAGCAAGTTAGAAACATACTCTCTTCGGGAAAGTTGTAGAGCACATTCCAGAGCAACCGAATATGAATCCGGTTTTAGTACAGCGTGAAACGTGGATTTTATAAATATCAAAATCAAAACAAAAATGGTTTTTCCATACAAATTTATATGGAAAATTAAATCGCTTTGCGCAAAGTGAGGACTAAACCAATCGCTCCCAAATTTTAGGGGGTTGGCTTAAAAGGCATCAAAAGAACTTTGTTCTGGTTTGATTTGATATTTTTTTACATTTTCCATATATATAACAAATTTCAGGTATAAATGCTACGGTTTCATTCTAACAAGCCAAACGCCTCCATGGATTTATTCTTCGAAAGGGATATTCGAGGAAGGCGCTTGGTTTCTCAGAATGATGACATAGCATTTACATTTTTAATTTGTCATTGAAGTGTGCCCAATTCTTACTGTACGTGAAACGAAATTACAAAATAGTTCTAATATATAAAAACTGTATACTGTTAGTAGATATTCAGGAAACCGATTTTTTCGTAAATATTTTAAATGTCAAGACTATAAATATTTTATGAAAGTAAATATTTTGGGAAAATTAAATTCTCAAAAACAGTTATTTTCAGCGATTCCATATCTTTGTTGAAAATTTAATTAAAAATTGATTTTGAAGAGTGTAACTAACTCGGTGAACCTTGTTGGATAAATGTACGACTCGTGCTGAAAAAATCCTCTTTTTTTGCAACTTGTTGCATAAACTACTATTATAACGGTAGTTTGCCGAAAGAGGTCAAAAGTCAATGTTTTAATTTACGACATCTGAGCAGGAACTGAGGTTCTGCGCAAATGGATCTTTTTTTCGCCTACTTGAATCGTCTTTTGTGTAAAACTTTTAAAGCACTTTATCAAACTTAATTATTTTCAATAGGGACTTATGGAACCTCAAATTGGACCGAATGAAACAAATTTGGTTCTGATTTTTTCAACACTCTTAGTTCTTAGCCGATATTTATACTTGAAGGTAGGTCTAGCAGGTGTACTTAAGGAGATTATTTTGCGAGTGATTCCACGACCTTTCCTTTTTGAGGCAGCCATATATACAAAATATAGTTGTTTCAAAGTTTGTTTTACCATAATAACTATTTTGGTTGGAGATATGCATTATTTTTTGGGGGGCTTGAAATGGCTTGCTTCTCAGTTTTCTACACAACACTTTAACGCAAGCAACTTACCCGTCTTGAATAGGATAAACTAATTTGGTGCGCTACTATAAATACTATAATTTGTAAATATCTGTAAAGAAAGAAAAGAAGAAAAAAACAAAGTTGTATTAACCAAGTTCAGGTGCTAAAACCCCGCTCACTTAAAAACTAATTAAAATTTTCACATTCTTGACAAGTTTTGCTCAACACTTCTCAGCAACCCGGAAAACAAAACCAAAAAAAAAAAGATTGGTGAAGATTCTTCTCCGGAACCACCCCACCAGGCTGCGGGGGTTAAGCTTTCCTGGCGCTGGGATGTCGAAAATTTTGCATACTCTTCCGGAAAGGGGGAAAGTTTACACAAGAGGGAATTCTCCGACACCTTTGAGATTGAGAAGGTTGTGCGTGTGTGGGGAGGATGAAACAGTTGGTTTTGTGGTCCATTTGGCCGAACGCTTCCCATCGAGGATGTTTTTCGATCCTCTTTTAAGGACTCCTTAGGCCGGAAAATTCCTGAGATATTCACTTTGAAGTGACTTTTAAGCTTGAAAGATTTAATTTTAAAAATGATGAAAAAAATACTGTGTGAGTTTATCAAGCATCGGAAATTCAATTAGTTTTAAGATTTTGACACATTTTCATTGATCATTCAATAAATTTCCCAACTTCCCCTGACTGAAATGGGATAGGTGGTCCATATGGAATTAAAAAGAAATATAAAACCATCAGTCCTGTCCCAGAAACAAGAAACGTGGGTGCCTGTGCTTTGTCTTGCAGGCACGTGGGATTTGGTTGTCGAAAATGCAGAAACAACACACAGGACAGGACCAGGAGTTGCCAGTCACCAGCGCGGGTCCTGGGACAGAAGGTGGAGTTTTTCAATTATGTCAAGTGCTTTTATTTACGCTACTTTGCCCTAAATAAATTGCTTTCGGTTCAAGTTTTTGGCGTCGGGAGTACCAACCAGGTAGAGGCCCTTGCACGCTTGTACTGCCAGCACCGGACACAAAACGCTGGAACTCTCCGCTTCCGGTTACGTGGGAAAAGTTGCTGAAAGGGGGGAAAATGTGACCGGAGAGAGATAGAGAGGATGGTGGTCATTGTTTGGTTTTGTTTATTTGTCCCTTTTTTGTAGTGATTGTTGAGAAGAGTGTAAAATAGATACATCCACCTGTGGAGGGTGCTTTGGGGTCGAACTGTATTAACAGTGAAGTAATTATGCCAAATATGGTTTTGTTTTCCAAGAGTAATTTCGTTGTATAAAGCTCAATCAATCAAGCTGGATGACGAAAACCTGGTACAGAGCAAAGTCGCTATTCTCATCATTCTTTTCACAGCTGATTTTGACTTTTGAGTGCTTTTTGATCCGAATAGTTTCTAATTAGCGAACATTAGAGGCAAACAAATTCGAAACATTAGGACCCTTTTAAATTTTAACTTTTTTACCGTGTACTTTTGATAGAATTTTATGGTTATTATTTGAATAACTGGGAAAAAATTCCAAATGATATTTGGTCGGAATAGGGTTAATTCAATTTCAAGATCTAGAATAATTTTGATCGCTTTACCCCACATTGTCCAAAGTTCTCATGTCATCACCTGGTCCATTCAAAGCCTACTGCCATCCATGTACAGTAAAACGTGGTCCTTCTGGTTCAGCTTGTTTCCCGTAAAGTTTCGAGAGTCAACGTCTGCTTTTGGTCAGTGTGAAAATTACAGGGGAAAACCCATCCACAGAAAACTTCTGAACGAGCACCTGGGAAAACAAATTCAAATCAAATTACATCAAGGGTCCTCGGGTGAAGGGGACTGTACACCTGAAACCGGGATGAGATTTTCCAAAACGCTTGACCAAACAGAGAAAGTCGACAACTTTTTGGGTCAAGTCTTCTTCAGAAGTAAAAATTTGCGGAAATCGCTGAAATTTTAAATGAAAAGCACGCAATTTTCCAGTTCATCAAACCTACTAATCTGGCTGGGCTAATTATTGATCATCAACCTCGCAAACCCGCAATCATCGCGCACAGATTTGTTAGTCTAATCACGAAATTTGCGATTTTCCCTCCCAATTATAAATTACACCCTTTGACCACCAGCTTGACGAGTGATAAATCCGGGGATGGTGGGGCTGTGGCCTGGTGAGTAAAACAAACGTCATTTTACGGTTTGTTAGTTTCATTGACAGACTGAATTCGAGCGAACCACGCACGTTGTTACGTAGTTACGTAGTTTTTACCCTAATTGTGCCATCGTGAATTAACAATCAATGGCACAAGGAGGGAAAACTGCAGTGGTTTGGAGGATATCAGGTTAGGTAAAGTACTAATTGAGAAACTTTTGTTGCAGTATTGTTGTTAGATTTGGGATTGGAGTTTCAATTTAGGTTCAGCTGAGCGGAAAACGTGGCTGTCATTTGATTGGGTGCAGCGAGTGTAGCCAGCATTTTTATGTCGGTAGAAAAGGTCACATTTAACCGCGGATGCTCAACAACCCAAAACATTTCGAATTTTTAAAAATCTACCAAGGACTCCACGAAACCGAGTTATTCTGTTCCATGTGCAGCCAATTAGTGTAATGGAAATTTTAAACCCGCTTTTCCGCGAGTCCGCGGTGCTGCATTAATCCCGCCATTAATTAATACAATAATCGTTGCACCTCGTTATAATGCAATTTGACATTCGTGGAAAAAAAATCATTTCATCAAATAAGCTCGATCGAGCGCTCCTGCACAAAAAAAAAAAAAAAATGGTGAAATTTGTGTACCTCGTTTTTTACATCCGATTGCACCACAATCCGGCCAAACGCACTTCCAGCCACCTCTGCACCGATGCAAGGGAGTGATGATTAAATCAGCCATCCTCGTCGAGTTTGAGCCGCGGAAAATTGGGTTCTTGAAAGCGCGTGTAATTTTCCTGATTAAGGGTGGAGGTCACGGGCGTGGGGATCATTTTTTTTTTGCCTGCGTGGCACATTTTATCTCGCTTAATTTAATACACAAGAGGTCGGATCGAGCTGGGTGCAAGTGTGGAAAATATGCTACCGCGGATTGGCGGGTTAATTTGATTCAGGGAAAGCTCATTTTTCATGTCAGCGCGTAGGTTGTAGTAACTTTTCTCATGACGAGCGTTATTTTGAATTTTTAAACTAATTGAAGATTGCCCAAGTTGTATTTAGTCTTTTACTTGATTTCATTTTGATAGCGGTAAAACAATCCAAATCATTCAAATCTTGTCTAGATATTCCCGGTAATCTTGTCTAGATATTCCCGGTACTGGTGTTGTTAAATGCAAAGATTTACGATTTTCCTTTGGTGACTGTTTAATTCAAAGCAATGCTCCCGATTGCATATGAGCAACTCTCTACGAAATCGGCCGATTTCGACCATTTTTATTTATTGTATTTTTTTATTTGGCTCAAACTTTGTGGGGGCCTTCCCTATGACCAAATAAGCTATTTTGTGTCATTGGTTCACCCATACAAGTCTCCATACAATTTTGGCAGCTGTCCATACAAAAATGGTATGTAAATATTCAAACAGCTGTAACTTTTGAGTGAATTTTCTGATCAATTTGGTGTCTTCGGCAAAGTTGTAGGTAATGTTGAGGATTCTTGAGAATAAAATAGGTACACGGAAAAAAATTGCAAATTTTTTTATCAACTTTTTTTTCACTAAAACTCAATTTCCCAAAATACGTATTTTTTGATTTTCGAGATTTTTTTATATGTTTTAGGGGACAAAAATCCGCAACTTTTGAGCCATAGAGAAACATGGTCAAAAAATCTGCCGCCGAGTTATGAATTTTTGAAAAAATAGTGATTTTTGGAAAAAATCGAAGTTTCATGCAAAAACAAGTTTGACATTATTTTTTAATGCAAAATCGAATTTGCAATCGAAAAGTACCTTACAGATTTTATGATAAAAGGCTCCGTTTTCAAGATATAGCCACCGAAAGTTTGATTTTAGCGAAATATTTGCAGTTTTTCAATTTTTAAAAATTGTGACCATGAGTGACCATTCCTAAAAATATTTTTTTTTGAAAAGTTTAGAAAATTTGCTATAAAATTGTCTAAGAGACATTGAAGATTGGACCTCGGGTTGCTGAGATAGAGCCGCTTTAAGAAAAAGAAACACGAAAATTGAAGTTTTCTAAATCTCACCAAAACAACCCACCATTTTCTAATGACGATATCTCAGCAAATAATGGTCCGATTTTCAATGTTAATACATGAAACATTCGTGAAATTTTCCGATCTTTTCGAAAAAAAATCTTTTGAAATTTTTTAAATCAAGACTAACATTTCAAAAGGGCCAAACATTGAATTTTACGCCCATTTAAAATGCTAGTCCTGATTTAAAAAATTTCAAGTTATTTTTTTCGAAAAGATCGAAAAATTTCACGAGTGTTTCATGTATTAACATTGAAAATCGGACAACTAATGGCTGAGATATCGTCATTAGAAAATGGTGGGTTGTTTTGGTGAGACTTAGAAAACATCAATTTTCGTGTTTCTTTTTCTTAAAGCGGCTCTATCTCAGCAACCCGAGGTCCAATCTTCAATGTCTCTTAGACAATTTTATAGCAATTTTTTGAAATTTTCTAAAAAAATATTTTTAGAAACGGTCACTATTTTTAAAATTGAAAAACTGCAAATATTTCGCTAAAATCAAACTTTCGGTGGCTATATCTTGAAAACGGAGCCCTTTATCAAAAAATCTGTAAAGTACTTTTCGATTGCAAATTCAATTTTGCATTAATAAATAATGTCATACTTGTTTTTGCATGAAACTTCGATTTTTTTCAAAAATCACTATTTTTTCAAAAATTCATAACTCGGCGGCAGTTTTTTTGACCATGTTTCTCTATGGCTCAAAAGTTGCGGATTTTTGTCCCCTAAAACATATCAAAAAATCTCGAAAATCAAAAAATACGTATTTTGGGAAATTGAGTTTTAGTGAAAAAAAATTGATTAAAAAATCTGCATTTTTTCCGTGTACCTATTTTTTTCTCAAAAGTCCTCAACAATACCTACAACTTTGCCGAAGACACCAAATTGATCAGAAAATTATCTCAAAAGTTACAGCTGTTTGAATATTTACATACCATTTTTGTATGGACAGCTGCCAAAATTGTATGGAGACTTGTATGGGTGAACCAATGACACAAAATAGCTTATTTGGTCATAGGGAAGGCCCCCACAAAGTTTGAGCTAAATCAAAAAATACAAATAAAATCCATTTCCGGTTTTGGTAGAGAATTGCTCATATACTCTTTCTCTTCACTCGTGAGTACAAATCGAACGCGACGCAAATCTGCTCTGATGAATTCCTACCATTTGTAACTACAGCATCAACCGATACTAAAAACTTTCACCCCTCCCTCTCCCTCTCTTAGTTCAGCTTATGGCTCAGAGAGGCCGATTGCTCTATGTCGCTGAAAGCTTACTCAAGGGTAGTCTGCGATCGGCTTCGTTTTGATCATTGGTAAAATTGCTTAACATCAATGTTATCAAAAGCATTTTGTATTTTTTTTGATTACGCAATATCAAAGGCACATTTGACAGCAACTTACATCATGTATTATTTAAATCGGCGACGGGCGGTGTAAGCCAAGCTGTTAACGAAGGATTTGAATCGTTGTGTGAAACGATCGGAACAATCGCTGGCTGCTAGCGAATCGTGGTGGCTCACGATTGGTTGCCGAATTGTATCGCCACCGAGTGAGTGATTTTTGATTTCGACTCACTCTGACCTTTGAAATGATAATCAATACCCTTGATTTAAAATAATGTTAGTTTTATTTATTTTGCTTTTTATTTATTTCAAGGTAAATAATATTTTTAATCCGCGACGAAATACCAAATTTACCAAAAAATTCTCAAATCTCAAGTATCGTTTCGCATCATCTCGTTCTGTTTTCATGACGCAATTATGGCAAAAATTAACCAAACAGCCGGTCGTTAATTAGGTTGAATTACGCGTCTTGCAGGGTTCTGCAGTGCTTTAAAAACAACATTTAAAAATTTGTTTGCACAAACCGGCGGCAGTGCGTGTTTAATCGGGTGTGTGTCAGCAAACAAACATACACACACGCGCACGCATGGTGGTGCGTAATTTCGGTGTTTAAATTTGGAGCGGAAAATTGGCGAGTGGAAAAAAGATGCGATATTTAGTCTACAAGATTAATTGCAGGAAATATTTAGAAAACTTTCAAAACTTTCAAGGTTAAGCGGAAATCTGAATTTTTTGAGCTGTTATGTATCTGTTATTTGACCATCATTATTATTTTTTTTTTTGTTGAAATGCAACTTTGATAAAGTATTCTCCTATTTAAATGAAATGTAAGGATGAAAACATAATTTTAGTTGCAAACCGTTGACGTTTTCATCATTTATTTACTCAAAATTCCTCCCAATGTCACCGTCTTGTCTACTTGATGCTCCAAATTAATTTGACTTTCATCTCTGCATCGTAGTCGTTGCCAGTCTAAACACTCCCAGATGATTGTTTACATTTGAACTTCATTCAACCACAAAACCACCCACCCACACATGCACACAAACTTCCGCGACAGTGAATGTTATCGCGACCTCTAATTTCGCAGTGATGAAAGGCGCGGGTGCGCTGCTGTGATATCTAGAGTGCGCACGTGACAGGATGCCAATAGAAATGGGAAATTAAACTTCATTGTCACCACGCAAAACCTCAAATTTGGTTGAATCGATCGCATAACATCTGCCTTAACTTTTTCATCAGCTTTTAAATAATTTGTTTATTTTAACAGTTAAGCTTAATTGATTTTCAGTTCTTTGTTTTTATCTCATTTGTGCTGTTTTTATTATATTATTCAGAATTAAGTTCTCACAAAATTGACTAAACAACATGATTTTGATGAAAGTTTTTAGTATTTATATTTGCATATTTGAATGTATTTCAATAAAAAAAAATCATATTAAATCAGTTTTCTTAAGGTACACATTTCATTCACATTAGTACACCGATTTCCAATTTGAATGCTGTAACACCTACTGCCCCTTTTCGGTAGCTCCATTCAGCCCAAGTTGGTGTTTGATCAATGTTATATGACCAAAATTTCCGCAAGGATCTAGCCTACACGCCAGTTATGTAGAAAATGAACACATAATTGGCCAAAGTGCCTCGAAAATTGTCATTTTTGATAGAATGTCTTTTTACGGGTTAAATTCCATTAAAAATTCAAATGCAAAATGCCAGCTCATTTTACGACCAGTCAAGCATATATGGGATTTGGGCTCAGTACACTAATTGGAACAAGCCCCTCAATGCCCGAAAAATGTAATTTTTGTTACATCCTAACGGACAATCGCCAAATCTCTCCTCAGCAGTATCCACGTGATTTTACAGAAGGACGAAACCTGTTAAGTGTTAAAAATCAATTTTATTTACATATACTGCCCGTGTTCGCATAAATGTCCCATATGCAAAAACAGCAAGCTGAGAAAAACGCAAGACAAGTTTGTACCACACATGAGGCTAAGTGTTAAGTTATCATTAAAAAACTGGATTTCCTCCTGATTTCTAGAACAAAGTTTTGGATGTTGTAGGCTTTTCTGAAAGGGCACACGATTCTGAAACAAACTGCATCATTAACTCAAAAGTGATGAAAATGCATATGGGACATTTATGCAATCAGGGGCAGTATATTTAATTTCAAACATATCCTGTCTGAAACCAATTTAGAACGTTCAATAAACACGGATTGAAAAAAAAATCTGTTTCATGACCTGACAGGATTATTAATTATTGTTGACAGATTGACATTCCCACTTTCGAATCGCAATTAATACTCAAATGAAATCATCAGTTAGTGCTCTCTGTACTTCCAAGAACTGAAAATTGACGTCCCTATTTGAAGTAGCATTCGCTCATAACTGCCGTTCCAAGAAGAGTTCTCTAAAGTATCGCGATTTGTTTACACGTTCAATGTAGCAAAGATGTAAACAAACAATCAGAACTGCATCAGATACCACACCCGGTGCAGATGCATCAAAAGTGAATTATAATGTTTTTTGGCGTGTGTTTGGAACAGAAAAATTGCACGTTTCGGCGCAGAGATGAGTGAAAAGGTTAATAACAGGGTTTTTGGGGGGCAACATTTGGTACCAGTACAAAGCCCGCCAAAAGAAACGGCAATCGTTCTTCGAGTACATACGCTCTTGAGTTGAGATTTTGCAACCGAAGCCATAATCACTTTAGTAATTTCAACTGCTCGTGTGAGACGTGCCCCAAATTTGGGTCGGTGTGTCGAGTAGCAGCAGCGCCCATCCAGAATTTATGGGTCTTCCAGCCCCTCTCCCAAAAAAAAAGTGTTGTGCTGCCCCAAATTGATCCCGGAAAAACATGGCTCATAAAGATATGAACCGAAAGCAATTATGATTTCCCCAAACCCTCTGGTCCATCATGCCACTTCGATGGCATCTGCTGCCAGCTTCAATTCCGGGGTGTGTCGTAACAATTCCCGATTATTTGCTTCATCGCACCACTATGGGCCAGCTGCAAAATGGAGTGATTTAATGCTGTTTCCCCTCTCTGACCGTTATCCGCCGCCCATGCTTTTCAGATAATGGAATAATTGAAAGTTGCCCTCCGACCCCGATAAACGATAAAAAAGCGTCCATTGTGAGCGGACAAGGGAACCTAGGACATGATTTAAATCTACTGAAACGTACCTCATATTGCTGCTAGTTAAAAAGAAGCGATGCTATCGTCGAAAGTCGTCCATAAAACTGATTCCGAAGAAGGGGAGGGGGTTTGGGGTTGGACCTCTCTACGCTGCTAAGCTCAGCTCATAAACGCTCATTTGGAGCGGCGGGTCCAGTTTCGGCGGCAGCCAGCATTATCTGCAAAGGGGGAGAAACATAAGCACAAATCGGTTATTAAGTTTACATCTTGAATTAATAAATAAACAATCTGCAGAGATAGTATGTTGAATTTAGCGGCGACGCCTCTCGTCACCGAGATAAACACATGACGTTTGTGCAAACATTAAAGAGCCGTTCGCGAACCGACCACGATGTCGCTCGGATTGGCACGGAACGATGAGTTCGTCTGATGTTTGGTCTTGGGAGTTCAGAGCAAGTTGAATTATAAAGATAGTATATGGAGGAGGAGTTAACCCTGGGGATGCTCGATTCATTACACTGACCAACAAAAATTGACAAAAATGACTGCGCAGGCTCAACTCAAAGTAGTTAAGGATCCCCAAAAACACGTACATTTTAAAATTTTCAAAAATATTTAGACTGGGACGTTGTCTTTTCCCAAAGTATGTATGGAGAATTAGGGCGGTTCGTCGCTCTTGCATACAATTAAAAATTGCATAAGTGGGAGTAGAGAACAGCACTAATTCTACATTAGGGTGACGATAATAAAAATGACATCAGAGATACCCCCTGATTCAATTCATAAGGGAAAAATAAAAACATTTGAAAATTTTGAGCAAAATCGGTTAAGGGTTAAGGGTTAAGGGTCACTTTTTATCGTTGAAGTTGATGCTAAAAAAATCTTTTGTTCGTGCAAGTCGGTATTTGTGTCCGTCCCCTGAATGTTTACTTCTGTACCCGTATCGAGAACAATAAACCTTTATTCTGCCTCTTCGCGCGCTGACCATCGTCCGAGACGGTTGGCTCGGCAGTCACCACAAACTAGTTGTTTTATTTCAATCAATTTGGAAGATTCTACGCGCCTGGACAAGTAAAACACAACGTAGGGAATTCAAAGTCGGCCCCCCCCCCGGGCAGACGGTAATAACAAAATTAATAATATTTCAATAACAAATCCTGTTAAAATAACAAAAAGTGTAACTTCAAGAAGAAAAATTTATAACAGTTTCTGATAAAATAACAAAACTTGGTATTGAAGTGATATTACATTGAAAATGTTTAATAACACGCTAATAAGAGGAAATGATAGTAGTTATGCTCTCGACTGTTACTCTACAATTTTGGATTTGGTTTTCGGCTTTCAGTGAAAACAATGTATTGTTTCAATTTCCGACGTTTCGGCAAATTTATTGCCTTTTTCAAGGATTAAAAACGGTTTGTTTTCTGGTTATTTTTGGGGTTTTGGGTAAATTGATAACTGTCTTTTGTTGTTGTTCCTCAGTCTTAGTTGGTGCATAGCAGCACATATTATGCTGGTAGCTGCTGGTTTCGGTTTCGAAAAAACTTTTTGTGTTGCACTGTCCACGAAACGGTCAATTTCAATCGAACGGAGCGGTTTGTTTTTTTTTGGTAAACAAACCGCCATTAAGCTGTTACAGTCGACTCTCTGGTTGCCAATATCCAAGGGACCGTCGAGGAAGAGAATCATCAGTTTACAGAATGATGCAAAATGAGGACTCGATTGAAAATATGTTTTTCTTGGTACCCAGCTATGGGAGAGAATCATAGCAACGTCCAGAAAACAAAAACTAACTAATGTCAAACACCCTTCAAAGCTTCGTTTTGCAAAGAAAAATGTCTATGCAAGCCATGAGATAGTGACAATATTGACAACCGGAAGAGATTTTTAAAGCAAACAGAATCCAAGGGACCGTCGAGGAAGAGATCCTTCAAGCAAGAGAAAATATCGAGGAATAAAGCCAATCGAAGTATGCAGTTTGAAGGGACTGAAAAATTCATCGATAGATGGAGCAATATTGATATCGAGAAGATCGACAGCCAGAGTGTCGACTGTATTAAGCTGTTATTCACGAGACTAAAAAATCAAGTCTGTCATACAGAAATTGCCAAAAAGCATCGAAAACCCAGTTTTTTCGGCATTTTTATTTTTAAAACCGCTGTAACTTCGCAAAGATTAGACTAAAGACAGTGTTCAATTTAAGGACTTTTATGTAAAATTGTCTGCAAAATCGATTTTCCGTATTCGGTTTTTGAAAATTTTGACGTTCTCAACGCACTTAAAAAAAAAAACAGTTACAGTAAATGATTTTTGTATATTTTTAGGTGAGTTGCACCATCCTGCATTTTTCGGTGTATTTTTTTCGGAAAGTCCGTAAAATTTCTTACAAGTTTGTCTTTAACCAATTTTTGATATGATGCAACGGCTTCGAGATACAAATTACAAAAATATTTAAAACACTTACGCTTTTCTCGAAAGTCATTATCGAGTGGAATTAGCTCCATATACACAAAAATGGCTTACATAAGCGTAGGATAACATGTCTACAAAGTTTCAGTGAAATCGGAGAGGGTCGAGAAAAACGTACCTAAAAATTTCCTGTTTTGGGCTGGAATTGCTCTATGATAAATTTAAATTTGGTCATTTAAGGTTATTTTATAAAAGTATCTTTTGTATCTTGAAGTCCGTAATAAAAAAATAGAAGCTTGCTCTAGTGTTCAATAATAGATTTGAGCATATCCAACGATATTGCCCAGGACACCAAGCGTAATAAATTCATGGGTTCAGGTGATGAAATATTAACAAGAAGCATTCGCTAGGGCTTCTACGAACCGCGGTTCTGTGATTCGTGAAATGTTTTCCCACTACTAGCAGCGGTAATAATTCCAGTCTATTGAGCTGATTGGCAAACGGTTTCAAACCAGCGTGAAAAGATGAAAATTGAGCAGGAATTGTGACACCTGGTTTGCGCTCGTGAAGGTGAATTGTCAATTCTACAACTCAACTTTAAATCACTCAGATTTTTTACAACCAGCTTTACTAAGATCGGTTTTGAGGTAAATCCTGGACTTAGTGAAGTAAATCTGACATTTTCCCCCAAAATCCTTGTTTTTGTGCGTATGTCATTTTGTCGTAATCTATTAGAGGATGATCTAAATCAAAAGAAAGCAAGGCCTATTAAAGGTGTCGCTACCTTGAAAGATTCCTTCTAAATACATATGATTTTCGTGTGATTGAGGATGCTCTGCACGTCACGTGGAACAGGAGATGACGGCTGATGAGCAAACATTTCAGGTGTGCAAGGGGCAATCAATTATGTTCGCGCCTAATTAGCGATCAGTAACGCGAAGCTGTCGGTGCGAGTGAGCGCTGTCGATTTAATCCGATTTTTATTCCGATTGAAGTGGGATTGATTTCAAGTGGTTGGGGATAATATTTATTCAGTGCTGATGAACGATCAACGAATAAAGTGAAATTGATCCCTGGAAGTGATTTCCGAATTAATTGATCAAACAGTCAAGTCAATTGTTTGAGATCAGCTCAAATTACTTAATTGAATTTGATTTTACATGAACTTTGAAACATTTTCAACAGATTGAGATACGCTTGTACGAATTTTACAAACTCTTCGGCGACAACCCTCTCGTAAGCTTCCACTACCCAAGAACGTGGCCTCTCATCACTTGTCAGACAGCGTCATGAATCTTCCCCGAAAGTGCCTGTCACGTCAACGACCTGCCAAAGATGCCTCCCGCACCGTCGTCGGCGACGACGCCGCCCCTCGTAATTGTTTCCAATTTCCGGGAAAACTGCGAGACGCGTTTCCCGCCCATCCATAAATCACCGATTTCAATTTTCCAGATTTTTCCCACGTCGGCTGTCACCAACGTGCCTCTCCGGGGTGGCCGGTCGGCCTGATTTCCACCACAAACATGTCGTCCATATAGTGCGTTCCATGGGTGAGTCCCCAGAAAGTCAAGTGTGAGTGATGCACTTGAAATTTAATTACTTTTTACGCTCTATAAAACACATACACACAGTCTCTCTCTTTCTCCTGGGGGCTTGTCGGCGGCGATGGAAAGTGCGTCTGTTTGCATGTGTGGAATGGAGGAGAGAGGATCGGTGGGAAAGAAAGGGAAAATGTGTCGACGACAGCTAGTGATTATCGCTTTTCCAACTGTCCTTTTCTCAGTTGTTCCAGCAGTTTTGGAACGGAAAGTTTGAAGTTTTGTGCATTCCATGGTTGACAGATTTTTTGGATGACAAGATTGACAGTTGACATAGTTGACAATTATTTTAATTCACTTTGTTTTCTTACAATTGATAATAACTTCTTACAACACTGGTAGAGTGATATAAAAAAATATCATTTTCTGATTCCTGCAACGAAATATCAGAGAATATAGCGCCACTACAACTTGTGAGTTCTCTTCATTTATCTCGTACTTTCAAGAGCATTTTCTTTCTATCAATCCTCCTCTTTTCCGCGTTCACGCACACTCGAAGATTCTGTTGTTTTCTCAGAAAATTGCAATAAAAGAACGTGAGAGGAAATTGGAAACCGATCATGTATTAGGGGAAATATACCCATTTTAATCACACTAAGCCGTTCGACCAATTCTCATCACTTTTGCCATTTTTCGCTATTAAATCAACATTTTCAGATGTATCAACAATGAAGAGTTGCTTGCTCACTTTTATTTGAGCTATTTATTACTTTGGAACAGTCAAAAACACTTTATTTAAGCTGTAATTCATGATCAAAGTGCTGATAGGCCGATAATAGAAATAGGCTGAGAAAGGGTATAGTTCCCCTACGTCCCGTTAAACTGCGTTAACAAATTTTGTTTGTGAACACACTTTAAATCCCGCCTACTCGATCAACTAGGAAAGCTTTTGAAGTAGAAAATGTTCAATAATGTTATTGCATTTAGAAAGGTAGTTCATTGCCCAAGTAGCACACTTTGTTCGCCAAAAGATTTCCGAACTTGTTGTTGAACTCATTTACTATGTTTTCCCAACGTCCCTGAGAACTCTTGAACGCTGGAAAAAGCGCACGTTTTTCTGTTGTTGAACTCTTAACCTGTTAGAAATGTGCGTGGTTTAATATAGTTTTACCAGCGCACGTCCTACATGCATAGAGAACGTTTGTTGAACATGTCATAAGAACTCTTGACTATAAGATTCTGAACCGGGTTGGATAACGTCGTTAGAACCGTTTAACAACATTCTGCCTTTAAGATTCAGGAGGAAGTTAGGCAAACGTTTTTATAATCGTTCAAGAACATATCGTGGCAGACAAGAATGTTAAACAGGCTTTTCATAAAATACGTCCAAGGTTTTCGCTCAAAAGTTGTTTTTTCTTTATTTAATCCTTTATTTGTGAGTAATGTCGCTTTACGATACTTTAACTACTAGTTTTTTGTAATTTATTAGTTTGGACAGGGATACGCCATTTATGAATAATAATAATATGAATAATGGATAATACAAAAATATCAACCATAAAAAATCATTCAGTTTCCTAGTTATGCCTTTGGGGTTTTTTTTTCAATTGGGTCCTAAAATGAAGCTTAGATTGCTGATATTTTTGTTTACAGCGGTAAAGCTTATTTTTCTAAGTACAATGACCCTTTGTACGACCACAAAGAGTTTAAAATGGATTTTTAAATCAATTTTGAAAAATTAACCTCGCGGTCCTTCTTGACAGAAAAGCTCCTACTTGACAGCTCGTTCCCAAGGGGACCATAGTTGATCCATCGAAAAAATGTTGTCTTGTCAAAATTTTTTTTGAGTTAAAATGAAAAAAAAAAGATCAGAAATGGTTTTTAATCGTGTTTTTTACCGTTGTACATAAAAATTGACACAGGGCTTTAGTACCCAATTATGATTGAGTGCTAATGAACATCGCTTGCTGCTACTACTCTACTACTGCTGCTGGTTCCCGGTGCTGCATTTTCAGTTTTCCTTTTTGATGAAGAATGCTCAGGGCAAGTATCGAATCCAGGATCACTCCAAATGTCAAGTCCGGGCGCGCGTCTGCTTCTTTCCACGAGGGGTTATGTTGGATGAGCAGGCCTAAACGTCAATAAGAAGTCTGCGGTCATCTAGGTTTTACCAAGTTCACTAACAGTTTGCCCAAACTTCTTTCGAACGTAAGCTGTTTCTATTTTTAGAACTATCCTTGCTTGTTTCGTCAACATGTCCTTGCTCGGATTTTAGAACACGAACGCGAACTTCACATAAACAACTTGTTTACGAGAAATCTCTGCCGAAGAGAAAGGTCACATCTACTATGTTATCACGTTCAGCAAACTGAAATGAAACACCATGTCTGCAAATGTCATTTTGCTTTACGAGTTCTACGAGCATGTTTCATTGAGGTCAGAATAAACTTCAAAATGAACTATTCGTAATCCGTTGCTAGATTTGGCATTTGTGTTACACAGCCATGTTGAACAATGGTTTTTTGATCAAAATGTGAACAATTGACCAAATGTGTTGCCACTTGTTCAATAATTAACGAATAAAAACACTTATGCAGCAATTGTTCAACAAAAAAATAAAGAGCGATGTTTTTCTTGCTACTTGGGTGAAGTCTGTAGTTGAGAACCTCGGGAAATAAAAATTTGCTTAAAAAAAGCTTAAAAACTGTTTTCAAACAATTTTAATCAGTTTTTTCCGTGTCACACCAGGCCGTATAGTGCGTGTGTATGTGTGCGAGTGTGCGTCCGTAATAATGATATGCAAGCATGTTCAAATGCATGTCCCAGGGAGTCATATTCCCAGCCATGACCAACTCACAAACCTACACGGTGCCTGTTGTGGGTTTGTGTGAAGTTTACACTCTCTGTACTGAGCCGCCCCGGTCACTTTTATTTTTTATTTTTGCGAGTGCATGTGTCCACGTGGGTAATCCTTGTCATGTGGCGGCAACAGATTATGGGTCGGATTTTTATCTCAGTGTAGGACTAACGTTTTTATTTTCGCCTGTTTTTTTCGTTTCTGGTTGGTTGCAGCTGTGGAACTTTATAAAATGCATCACTACACCGCCGCCACCACCAGGGAGGGAACACGTGTTTTGGGATGGCGCGGCATGGCCCGTTAACGAGACTCATTCATTGATGGAGTTTTCGAGCATCAGCTTGAAGGGAGATGAAAGATCTATTTATGGATGGTTGGTTCCCCTTGGAGAAGGAATTCCTGGAAGTTTGTTCTTCGGTTAGTTGAAACTATTTATCTTTTCAAGTCAAGATTGACCTGGGATCGATCTTTGCGGGAGTCGACGAACTGAGCATATTTTTTTCTTGAACTCCTTCAATATCCAGGAGATATTAAGAAATAGTAATAACTAGGTATTAGGTGCCTTACTGAGAAAAACTTTGTCTACTTCAAAACAATCCCCGGCACTATTTTTTCCTCCCTTCGAAAAACATAATCTTCAGCAAAACAAGCTCTCAAAGTTATCCCATTCTCGATGTAATCCTCTTTGGAACGGGTGCCAAATCTGTTGCCATCGATAAGAGGGGCTTTAGATTCAATTTTCCCGTCATGCTGCAACTAAAGAGCTCCTAGTCAAGTGTACTCCCAAACGACAACTAATCCTCTTGTTCCATGCTACCCGGTTTAGTTATTTTGGCATGCAGGCATACTGTAGTTTCGCCGCGGAGGAAATATTATTTTGTTTATCAATTTCCCTAATGTGTTTTAAATGTAGGTGGAATCAATCGTGGAGGCAGGTTGCACGAAAAAAATCGCTTAGATTTACATACAGGTGAAATTGTAGGGTTGTTGCCAAGAGGAGAAGGATCAGCGAACAACAAAGTTGTTCATCTATGCCAAAGAAAAAAAAACAGTACGCCACCAAGAAGTGTTGCCAGCAACGGTGCACGCTCTATCGATGGAAGATTGTTTTTCACACGATAAGTGAATCTAGCTCGAAGTTGTGAGGCGAAAGTGCATGAAGCATGGCACTATTTTGCAACGGATTGGAAGAACATGTGAGCAACCATTACCAATTGAAACTCGTGCACACCTTTTCGAAAAGAAGAACTAGAAGGAGCTTATAGATGTGACGATATCTCTACCTGTTAAGAGGTGGATCCAAAGAAAAGCTCTGGTGTTTTGTTGTTTTTTATGGACAATTTTTTTGGATCGTTAGGGGAAATATACCTATTCTAATCAAACACCTATCTTCGCCATGTGTAAAGTTTGTCGCTCAATTAAAGCTCCGTTTCACGATATTTCAAAATGTTACAAAAGAATTGTCACTTGATAATTGAATCGATAATCGAATTATAATATTTTTAAAATTATTTCCTTGTTAGAAGAAGCTGATGTTCTTTGATGAACTCTGGATATTCAATGAAACTTTGGATAATCGAAACAACGCATAATCGAGACGTCGGACAATGGAGAAAAATACTGTTAAAAACGTTACTCAATCCACCTTTAAATGGTTCGTGCCTTTTAAGATCTTCCGCTTACAAAGCGGACAGCGTAACCATTCGGTCAAGCATGCTGCCTGATGAATCTGTACATATCTAAGGATCCGTTCTGAAACATGAAGAGAATCTCTAAATTTCATATTACAGAAAATTTATTAAATCTACTTTACGGAAAAAGTGAGTTCTCGAAATCGTGAATTGTGTTCATGAATTTGAGAACCACGAGGTGGTGCAAATGCACTATACTCATGATTAAAGTCCTTCGTATTTCTGATATTCATGAACACAATTCACTATTAAAGGAATTGTTTTTTTCTGTGTACGAAGATTTCTATTCAATTCAATAATGATTTATGTTAGAAGCAGACGACTTAAACTTAAAATGTTGCCAAGCACAAAGCGGCTTGTTAAACGTTTTTCTCGTAACACCGCGATGATTTACGGGTGCCACGATATCTCGAAATTGGATGGACCAAATTAGATGAAATTTGTGGTGAAGATTCTCAAGACACCGTGTGCACCCTGATTTTGAAATTTTGTTGTCTTTTTAAATACAAGAATCAAAAACTGAATATATTTTTATCGTTTTTTAAACATTTGTTTGAAAATTCGGCCTTCGTCATTAAACGAGACTTTTAAAATCAAAAAATCAAAACCATCCACATTAACGACCCCCGGGTCTTTTGTGGTTTCTATTGCAAGTTTCTGCTCGAACCTAGGAGTCCGAAGGCTTGAATGGGGAGAACACTCAAACCTCTTTTTACTCCAAGGAACCTTCCACCCCAGTGTTTGAACTGACGACCTTTGGATTGCGAGTCCAACCGCCGTCAGCGATTCCACCGGAGTAGGCTTGGTTTGGTGTGTTGTTTGTACTTATGGCATGGAGACAACTCCTACACCTGGAATGACTTAACGGCCTAACAACCAAGGCCGGGACCGACATTTTACTTCCTTATCCGATGAAAGGTAACTCACTTTTAAAAGGAGTATTTACCAAAATTTTGAGCCCATTTGGTCAAAGCACTGCTGAGATTAATAAAAAGCTATATCTCAGCAATAAGACAACCAAATATCTTCAAATTTGATTTGTTTTAGAATTGAATCGATTTCTTTGCGGTCCCATTTTTTATGAATGTGGTTCACGTTTTTGCGACGTTTTTGCCTTTCTTACTAAAGAAAGGTATAGGTTTTACTTTAAGCCAGGACGTCATTTCCAGCTTCGTAAATATGTCGATTCAGCATGAATTTTAAACCGAAAAATCTCTAAAAAATCACACTGCATCGATTTTTGACGCTCTATCGATTCACCTTGATAGAACTCGTCTATCTCGAACCCTCGAATTTTGAGAAAATAAATTCCGTGGAGGTCGAGTGATGTTCGTATGTGGTAAAATTTTGCTAAATTTTGTGTCGCGCCGTTCTCAGCTCCCATAAATCCGATTTCGATTCTCCTAAATGCAGATGAAAGCTAGTGTGCTGAACCTGGGCGAGTTGCCGCGCAAATTTCGAATGATCCATCTGTTTTCGGATGCGGCCAGACTTTTCCAGAAAATACACAGTTTTCAAATGAAAATATGGTCAAAATTTTTCATTTTCATACCTTTTATTTATCTCAAAAATTGCATTTTTCGAGCCCTACAACCTCCCAAATTTTCATCCAGATTCATAATATGGTTCTGGAGTTAGAGCCGTTTGTTTGACCTACCATAAGAAACAAAATCCCTAAAAAAAGGTAAAAGCCCACCTGGTGACCTTCGCCAACATTTTTCATTTCTGATTTTATTCGAAATTTCTTGCTACATTCATAGTACAGACCATGAGTGAGCATCTGAAACAAATTCGACATCGATCGGCAATCCCGATCAATTTTCAGATCGATTTACTTTTTGCCTTTCTTACTAAAGAAAGGTATAGGTTTTACTTTAAGCCAGGACGTCATTTCCAGCTTCGTAAATATGTCGATTCAGCATGAATTTTAAACCGAAAAATCTCTAAAAAATCACACTGCATCGATTTTCGACGCTTCGTCGCCAAGTCGACAAGTTGTCAAGTTGAGCTTCGAATACTGGCGCGAGAATGCTGGAGCATATGTTTCGGCTCGGCTTATACTCGTTCGTAGTAGCTTGTCTACCGATGTTTCCTTCAACATGTAAGATATCGTAGCTTTTTGGTTTCTTTTGCTCTGTCCGTTTTTGCATAACTGTCCAATGTTTATGCAAAAACTTTTTTGACATAGGACATTCATCCGGGTACAATCAATTTGTTTCCCGTGTGCTCCTAAAATCGCCTTTAAGTAGGCTTCATTTGTCGTGTCGTTTTATTTAACAGAGTTCATTGGATTCCAATAGGAGCTTTCGAAGCTTCTAAGCTTTATATCGTTTTCAAAGTTTTCAATGCTCGCGACGCCAATGGCTATCTACCAAAGGTATTGCGATTCAGTGTGTAGTGGTGCGGTTGTAAAAATATCTATCTCTGACTCTCTCACTTTCGTAGACGCTGAATGGCAAGCTTCCCACTGTGCGGTTAACTCGGTTTTGCTTTTCGCCTGCTTTGTTCGGTTTTTGGGCTCGTACCAAAACTAGAAAACCAAAACCGCGGTGTGTGTCGTCACTTGCGCATTGGAAGCTAAGAATTTGTACGATTAAAAATTTTAGATAGGTGAAAATTGCATTTTCAATTTCTTTTAGAAAACACATCATTAATAATACCTTGCTTTCATCATAAGATTTTTTGTATCAAGTCGATGTTGTGAATTGAGATATGTTATATTCTTTAGTAAGAAAGGCTCTATCTCACCCCTGGTGGGATTAAATCGGGTTTTTTGTGGGAATGCTATATAGGTTTATTTTATTTGTGTTTCTAAAATGTTACAAGATAATAATAGTAGTTTATGCAACAAGTTGCAAAAAGAAGATTTTTTCAGCACGAGTTGTACATTTATCCAACGAGGTTTACCGAGTTGGATAAATACGACGAGTGCTGAAAAAATCAATTTTTGCAACGAGTTGCTTACAACATTTTTTGCAATTTCGAAAAACGCTTCTCTAATGGAATTTTATGTCAAACATTAATGCGGTTAGTAATTTCATCGTTCAAAAAAAAAAAAATTACAATGTTACTTTTCGATACTTGTGTTGAAAAGTTCAACTTTTCAGCACCCATTTCAGTGCTGAAAAGTAGAACTTTTCAGCACTGTTATTGAAAGGTAATAATTTTAAATTCTGTTATTTTTGGTAGGGAAAAGTAGGCCGTTTCGTTTCTCCAGAACCCGAGCATGGGTAAATAACAAGGGAAATGCGTAATAATACCTTTCTCTGGTATCAATACCAAATTTTGGTATTCCTGGACCCTTTAAAATTTGTCTTAAGGATTATGCAAGAGCAAAATGTGGTATCATACCAATTTAAGGTATTGTTTTGATATTGCAAAATTGCAGAATTTGTCAATGATCGAACACCACATTTTGGTATTCTTTTGGTATTACAGTATTTTATCAAATTCCTCTGCAACTATGGAAAAATTTTGACCAATTTTGACAAAATAATTAATTTTGCGCTAAAATGATGTCTCAAAGCGAATGCTTTCATTCAAAACCGGAAATTTCAAACTTTATTTTAAACATTTTTGATATACCCCCTACAGAAATGACTTGAAATTGTGGAAAATTGTCTAAGTCAGGATGGCACATTTTGGTATTATTTTGGTATTAAAGTGTTTTATCAAATTCCTCTGAAACTATGGGAAAATTTTGACCAGTTTTGACAAAATAATTAATTTTGCGCTAAAATGATGTCTCAAAGCGAATGCTTTCATTGAAAACCGAAAATTTCAAACTTTATTTTAAACATTTTTGATATACCCCCTACAGAAATGACTTGAAATTGTGGAAAATTTTCTAAGTCAGGATGGCACATTTTGGTATTATTTGAATATTAAAAGGTTTCATCAATTTTCTCTGAAACTATGGGAAATTTGTTAAAAAAAATTTACGAGTTAATTAATTTTGCGCTAAAATGACTTGAAACCCAAAAATGTTAAAGATGATTTAAAAAATTAGTGTGATATACCCACTAATATTTTTTTCAAAAACGTTGAAATATCTCTAAGTTGGGATAACCAAATACTTTGAAAAACGAGCCAATCGACAGATTAATGAATTTTGGTGAATTTCAATTCAGTTTCATTTTAATAATACTTATTTTTCAATCTTGTTATTTTTCAGAAGCTTCAAGAACTTCAAGCACAGGCCGTTCATCAATGACAAATGCATTCGGTGTGGTGAAGAATATCACTAAGAACAACATGGAATCATCAGGTGAGTAGATTTGGCTGTTGCATATGAATAATTTCCGTTTTTTCACTAACTGCAACTGCTGCACTAAAAATGGTATGAAAATACCAAATTTTGGTATTACTTGTTCAAATACCAGCGACCATAATGTGCTCTTGGTTGCCCAGTAATAGATGGTAAAATACCATGAAATCATACCAAAATCATGCATGTGAAAGACCACAGAAATACCAAAATATGATTTTCCAAGGGCGCGGGAATACCTAAAAATTAAACCATGGCAATACCAAGTTTTGGTATTCAAGCAATGTTCAAAAATCCAGAAGACCTCAACTTGGTATTGAAATGGTTTTATTTTGAGGTATTATTTTACCCTTGGAATAACATGGTTTGGTATTGTTGTGCCCTTACACATACAAGATTTTGGTATGATTTCATGGTATTTTACCATCTATTACTGGGCAACCAAGGGCACATTTTGGTCGCTGTTATTTGCCCAAGTAATACCAAAATTTGGTATTCCCGTGTTATTTACCCCTGCTCGGGAAGGACAGGAAAAGTTGTCAGTTTCACAGTGAGATTGCGGAAATACTCTCTCCGAATTCCATTTCTCGAATCAAAATTTTAGCAACCTATCATTATGCACCATTTTTCAAGCCAATCTTCACAACGTTTCCGATGTCAAAACAATCATAAATAATGACAATCACAAATCGACCGCAAAACGCCTCAAAAGTTCATAATTCAGAAAAAAACGCACCTTCAAGTGCCGAAAGCATAACAAGAAATGCAAAATAACTTCCACATTGCATCCGCAAAAGTACCAGCTTCCAATCAATTGCCGGCGAAGATCTTTCCTTTAAAGCAAACCGTAATTGTAAGAATGAAGAAAAAACGCGCAGATGATTTATTGACCCAAAAGTCTGGCCCGAGAGCGACTCTTTGAGTTGTTATTATTATGCAGCCGCGAATCAACGCATCCATTCATCGTTGGGTTTTTTTCCCTTCTGTTCACATTATTAATGTTTGCTGTTCGTTTGTTAGCATCTTCTTTTTACTTTGTCTCAGCGGTTTCGATTTTTGTTTTGGTTCCACCCTGTTTTGCCGGTTAACCCTTTGTTGACTTCTTCGTTTTTTGATCTCCTTTTTTCCGATTCAAGATTTGTGGAAAACAGTGCTGAAAAGAATACTACTTTTAGTGTATTATTTTTTTTATTATCAAAAAACTTTGTAAATTTTCATTTCCAACTGCGTTTAACTATGTGTGATTTGTATTTTAATTGTACCGCATCAGTAAAGCAAGGGTTAGTTGCACTTCTTCGGCAGCTCGTTTATTCCACCGGCAGGCACCACACCAATTAGTCACGGCTCCAGATGAGGCGCGAAGAAACGAATCGTCTTCGTTGGCGATGGCCGGTGATCTTTGACGCTGCTCGTCTTCTTCCGTTGTTGAGTTTTTGATTCTTTTTTTTTTTGCTTTATTTAAATCGCGATCAGTATTTAACGCTTTATGAATGGAACTGACTGGCTAGGGGTTTGTGCGTTTGCATACATTATTTAGCTTGCTTATTAAACGGTGATTGATGCTGGAGCTGCTTGGCTTTTTTGTGGCCGATTTTGGGGTTTTAGAGGGATTTTTAATAACTGTCGTTGATCGTCTTTAAATTACTCTCAATAATGGAGAAATCATTAGTGAGATAACTGAAGGTGATGTTAAATCCAAAACAATTCAACTGGTTTCAAACAATTTCAAGTCAACTTCCGTTGCAGTGGAACTCGAACCATAAAATGGGAAACTCAAAACCCACCAAGGACAACCCTGACCTAACTCAAAAACGCATCAAGCGTTTCAAAACGATAACTGCGTCAAAGCCAGGCTGCACAAAAACGCTTGAAAGTGAAACATGAGCAACCATATGGTGGCATGTTTTGTTCTTCTCATCGTAAATTTGTCACAAGACATGTCAAACGATGACTGTCATGGTACGGACGGCTGATGGGTCTTTGAGACAGCACAAGTGCCGAACCGAAAATGGTGTCCCAGCAAGGGAGATGAATTTGGCCAAAGAGATGAGAAGACTTGGAAGTGATTTTTAAGGGTTGAGCAGCAAAGAACTCGTGATTGAATTTAAAATTAGACTGTTTGGAAAATGAATGGTTGATGAATAGATATGGGCATTATTGCGAATAGTTGAAGAATCCAAACACCGTTTTGAGAGCAGCTTATTTCAATCAGCTTCAAAGCTGTAATTTATTCAAATTTAGTACTATTCAGGGTAAATGTAAGGGTTTACAAAATTTTAGCGGTAAAATAACACATTTTTTCAGAAATTAAAAAAAATGCTCATTCCCAGATGTAATATCACCAAGAATTTTTTTAACTTGTAGAATAGCAAATCTAAAGTCTGATTCGACAAAAAGTTGATAATTCTTGCTAAATTTTAATTTGCAAAAGAGCAACTCTCTACGAAATCGGCCGATTTCGACCATTTTTATTTTTTGTATTTTTTTATTTGACTTAAACTTTGTGGGGGCCTTCCCTATGATCAAAGATGCTATTTTGTGTCATTGGTTCACCCATACAAGTCTCCATACAATTTTGGCTGCTGTCCATACAAAAATGGTATGTAAATATTCAAACAGCTGTAACTTTTGAGTGAATTTTCTGATCAATTTGGTGTCTTCGGCAAAGTTGTAGGTATTGTTGAGGACTTTTGAGAAAAAATATGTACACGGAAAAAAAATTGCAGAGTTTTTTGTCAACTTTTTTTCACTAAAACACAATTTCACAATTTTTTGATTTTCGAGTTTTTTTGATATGTTTTAGGGGACAAAAATCCGCAACTTTTGAGCCATAGAGAAACATGGTCAAAAAATCTGCCGCCGAGTTATGAATTTTTGAAAAAATAGTGATTTTTGGAAAAAATCGAAGTTTCATGCAAAAACAAGTTTGACATAATATTTTAATGCAAAATTGAATTTGCAATCGAAAAGTACTCTACAGATTTTTTGATAAAGGGCTCCGTTTTCAAGATATAGCCACCGAAAGTTTGATTTTAGCGAAATATTTGAAGTTTTTCAATTTTTAAAAATAGTGACCATTTATAAAAATATTTTTTTTTAAAAAGTTCAGAAAATTTGCTATAAAATTGTCAAAGAGACATTGAAGATTGGACCTTGGGTTTCTGAGATAGAGCCGCTTTAAAAAAAAGAAACGCGAAAATTGAAGTTTTCTTAATCTCACCAAAATAACCCACCATTTTCTAATGACGATATCTCAGCAACTAATGGTCTGATTATCAATGTTAATAAAGAAACATTTGTGAAATTTTCCGATCTTTTCGAAAAAAATACTTTGAAATTTTCAAAATCAAGACTAACATTTTAAAAGGGCCAAACATTGAATATTACGCCCATTTAAAATGCTAGTCTTGATTCAAAAATGTTCAATGTATTAACATTGAAAATCGGACCATTAGCTGCTGAGATATCGTCATTAGAAAATGGTGGGTTGTTTTGGTGATATTAAGAAAACTTCAATTTTCGTGTTTCTTTTTCTTAAAGCGGCTCTATCTCAGCAACCCGAGGTCCAATCTTTAATGACTCTTAGACAATTTTATAGCAAGTTTTCTGAACTTTTCAAAAACAATATTTTTAGAAATGGTCACTCATGGTCACTATTTTTAAAAAATGAAAAAATGCAAATATTTCGCTAAAATCAAACTTTCGGTGGCTATATCTTGAAAACGAAGCCCTTTACCAAAAAATCTGTAGAGTACTTTTCGATTGCAAATTCAATTTTGTATTAAAAAATTATGTTAAACTTGTTTTTGCATAAAACTTCGATTTTTTCCAAAAAAAAATCATCAGAAAAATCACTCAAAAGTTACAGCTGTTTGAATATTTACATACCATTTTTGTATGGACAGCAGCCAAAATTGTATGTAGACTTGTATGACGCAAAATAGCATATTTGGTCATAGGGAAGGCCCCCACAAAGTTTAAGTCAAATCAAAAAATACAAATAAAATCCATTTCCGGTTTTGGTAGAGAATTGCTCAATACAACATTTAATGTTTTATTAAAACCACACAGAAAAAAAATGTGTAAATTTGGAACGTGTAATTTTGGAAGGTTGAGTATTACCTCTTTTATGATGTAAATTATTAAATGATGTAATTATGATGTAATTTTACCAAAAGCGACATTACAACAGAAAAGTGGTAAAATTACACAGTTTTTCTGACATAAAAGATGTGCCCCTTCCAGATGTAATTTTACCATGATTTTTTCTGTGCATATATTTAAAAAAAACAATTTTCTTTGAAATTTGTTTCAGCGTTTCAGCAGAAATCATTTATGTGAATACAAAGAGACGAGTTCTACACAGTAAAAAATTATGTAAATTGGGAAGGTTGAATATTCTATGTTTTCTGATGTAATTTTACCTCAATTTAGACTGAAAATGCGACATTACAACAGAAAAGTGGTTAAATTACACATTTTCAGTGGTAAAATTACACTTTTTTTTTGACAAAAAAGACGTGAAAATGAAAATTTTGTTTGTTGGAACTTTAAAAAAAACTCCAGAGTTTTTCCTTTTAATATTACTTGCATATACTGCATCAGTCTTCTGTTCTCGGAGTCGACAATAGGACACTCGAAGTACTTATTTGAACTGCATAATTTTCAATAGGAACTTATGGGACCCCAAGTAGGATCGAATAAGACCAAAACGGACAAAATCTGGTCTGCCAGTGGCGAGATAATCGAGTTACAATTGTTTGATTAACATCCCACCACACAAAGAGACATTGAGGAATGCAAAACAGGAATTGGAATTTTAACTTTCAGTGATAATGATTGTATTGAATATTTTTAAAATTGTTCGTAATTATGTTCAGTAATTGAACGTTGAATCAAATAAGTTCAACCTTAATCAGTAAAAACATTCTAAATTGTGCGATGAACTTAAGTGATGAATTCGTATAATTTTGTATTGCGAGCATTGTGAACTTCTCAGTTTATATGTGATTGATCCAGCATTTCGTAACACTGTTTGTCATGTTAGTTAACTAAAACGTCAATCTTGAGAAATCAATCAAAGCTTACGTCTCTTTTCTACTCCAAAACGTTTTCAAATCATGACTTGGGATATGCAACACAGCTAACGAAAGCATTCCGTAGCTCTCAAGATGACACCGATAGTTTGTTGGCCCATCGAAAGCTACACCTTCGTGCAGAGGGCCTTGTTTGCACTTTTCACTCGAGCTGTTCCATGTCAACATTTCACCAACATCTCGGACCCCTCTCATCGACTGCAGCTTCATCGGCGCAAATGATCTTGTGGATGCTGCAGAGTTTCAACACATGGACATGGACCCGTGCTGGACTAAACTCGATGACGATGCTGGATAATTATTATTCATAACATTGACAGTTGGAAGCGGCGTTGTGCGTCTTGCCTGGGATCGCAAATTGAAGGGAGAAGGCATCTTCAATCTGGCACGTTTCGACGAAACGGCAGTCTGGGGGAACGTGTGAGAATTGACATGTGGGACTAATTTCCTCCGTCATTATCATATCTAGCGATGCGCACACGGCTCTGTAATGGGCTGACTTGAACGGTGGCGAAACTTCTACGGGTTGATATAGTTTTCCGTGGATTCGCAGTCTTCATGGATGTAGTTGGAAGAATTTCTTTCCAGCTTAATTATTCGCGTTATTCATGCCCTATTCCATTAGTTTAATCCAGCATGAAAAGTTGAGCATGTCCGCAATAAACACATTTAAATCTTCAGGCTTCATCCCTGTTCCTTCATCATCTGTCCACGATCCCAGCGCATTCCCCTGTTTGTTGACGTTACAATTTGATGTGAGTCTGTGTGTGTTATGTTTGTCCCTTCTCGGTTCGTAAGTGCGTGCACATGGCAACATATGCACTTGCACGCAAACACGTTCCACGGGAAAGTTGCACCTGATATGTTTTGGAGGGCTTCAGCTTTAGTGTTTACAGTTTAATTCATCTTCAAACATATAATTTAGCGGGGCTTTTGCGACTTCTATTCGGATCTGTGGAGGACTGGCGTAACGTTCAGAAATGTTTAAATTATTTATTTCTCATCTAATTTTATTGTCAAAGCGGCACAATATTAAAAATAGTAAACAGTTTTTCAGTAAGCCGTTTCACCCTTTCTGAATGTTCTGCGTGGGATAAGAAATGAGCTTTCCTTTCCGAGGGAGTACACCTGATAAAGGCAAATAGACTGTTTAGTGTTTATCTAGTTTTATTATTTGTTGCTCTTGTGAATTTACACGCACAGTTGGCAGGTAAACATATGAAAATATGCCCTCTTCCGCAAGTGGAATAATTGAGAAGGTAAACAGTGACGAGCCCCTCGACTTTATGAGCAGATAACGTGGCAAATAAGGTCCTAAAGCCCTTTGTAAATTTATATGTACAACGGAAAAAACACGATTAAAAACCAAAAACAAAACAAATTCAGGGATCCCATAATCCTCAAAATAAAGAGGTACATATTGTATTACAATATGGATAATTAAAAAACAGTCCATAGAGTTATCTCCGTGCGCATGTATTGTGTGTACGTACACGATGGATTTTTAGGTTAAAATTTGTACCCGCCAGCAAAAACAAACGGTAAGCTAGTGTGCGTGAGATCGGGCTTAGATAGCTCTATAGTCCCTTCTCTCTGCCATAGATATGGCAATCAGCCGCCATTTTGGATATCATATTCCCAGATCACTTTGTTGTATGTTTGGGATCACACTTGGGCTCAACAACTCAAAATGAGACAACAAAAAAAAAAAAAATCCATCACTATCCAAAAGGAAATTTTCCTAAGAACTTCGGTGAATTTTAAATTTCAATGTTTTCAATGGTTGTGCATTTTCAGCAATGTTTAACTAAAATGTAATCATTTACCATTTGTTTCGTGATAAGGCAGCGATGTGAAACTTGTGCCCTTCCACGCTGAACTTTGGTTGAACGTGTTCATGGCACTCCCAGATCAACAGCATGTTGTCAACGCTTGCTGCAATTAACTCAACACCATTAATAACCCCAAAATATGTCTTTTTCATGGTTTTGCTTTATTTCATCTTAAAAATGAAAACATAATCAATAAATTAATGTGAAGGGATTTTACGAGGAGAACGGGGTTTAAGGTACGCGCTGTAACAGTCTTTCTTCGAAGGGATGTACACCATTTAGTGGTGAGCAACGATGGTCTTGGTGGCCAGAGGAGCCGAGTACGAGGCAATAGCTGGCTGAGCAATGACGGTCTTGGTGGCAATGGCCGGCTGCTGGACGATGGTCTTGGTCACAGCTGGGGCGGCGTAGGCGGCGATGGCAGGTTGGGCAACAACGGTCTTGGCGGCGATGACTGGGGCAGCCAGCGCTTCCTTGCGGACGACGGCGTTGAATCCATGGATGGGATCGGCGGTGTAATCGACGATGCGACGAGTTCCGTCGGCTTCAACCAGCGAGTAAGATCCCTCGACGACATCTCCGTGACGGGTCTCGTGCTGCTCCTTCTGGTCTCCGGTCAGCTGGTCAGAGATTCCGTACGAGAAAGAGTACTCTGGGTTCGGGTCGTACTCATCGGCAACGACGGTTTTGGCCAGAGCCGGAGCGGCAACAATGGTCTTGGCCACTGGGGCAGCGTAGGACAGCGTTCGGGCGATTGGTGCCGAATACGACAGAGCCGGGGCGGCGGCGTAGGTTGCCAAAGCCGGGCTGGAGATGACTCCGGCACGGGCCACGGCCACCAGGGCAAGGAAGACCACAAACTGCAGGATGAGTACAATATTAGCTTCACAAAAAATTAAAAAAATCTTCCCCGAGAAACATACCTTGAAAGCCATTGTGATTAGGACGGGTTGGGATAGGACAGCGAAGCTGTTGTTCACGGTACAAAACAAACGATCGAACTGTACCTTCAGCAAACCCGCGGGAACAATTTATACCGGTCAAATATTCTGAACGTTCCGGTTTTTTACACATCGTCTCGTCAGACGGACTCGATTTCAGGGTCAACGGGAAACCCATCGGGAAAAGGGCCTTGAAAAAAGTGTCACTTTCGTAGCCGTTTGGGCGATTGAAACTGGAACCGTCTTCAAAAAAAATCGGAACATTGCGGGGGAACCAGAGCGTTAAAAATTGTAGCAAGGAAGGAGAAAAGGAAAAAAAATGTCGTGAAATTAAATGGTGCCACTTTTCGAGTAAACGTGGAAGACCTTTCTATAGCAACGCATGGTTGGATTTCGCGTTTTTGAACCGGCCAATGTGCCATGACATTTTGGGATGGAACATTATTCTCAGTCGAGTGCTGTGGGGGCAAAAAATTGATATTCTTGTAGGTCAGGATTACCGAACAGCACCATTATTTTTGTGGTTTAATCTGTTTTAAAGTTAACACAAAATAGAACAATAAAACATGGTTTTTGCTCGTATGAGAAAATTGTGATCTAATTATATAATTGTAATTAAAATTCACAAAATCATAACCGTCAAAAAATTATTAAATATACAAAATCATGAACACATATGAAAAATCTTTAAAAAGTTAATTTTCAATTAATTGATTAATGTGAACCGAAATTAAATCGATGAAAATGTACATAATTTGAATAAGTTTTCATGTTGTTAAATTTTCTATGTTAATTAATAATAAGAACTCTACGTCCACTTGATAAAATGCTCCACTCGCCAAGAGGCCCCATTTTGTCATCACGCTTGTTCCACCATCCAACTGACCTCGACTCAGAACCCGGCGCAATGTTGGGGTAGGTTCGTCGGTGTACTTTCACTTTTCTGATGACATCCTGACCAACATTTCTGAAGAAGGAAGCTGGCAACGCCAACGCCACCAGTCTGGATTCAGGTTCCACCGGATCCGATCACCAGATGAACTTGAGTCGAGTCTCGTTTCATGGCGATGTTGCGTAACGTTTGGACCGATCAGCTTGGCAACAGAACAGGCTTGGGCGTATTGGTCAAGGTCTTTCTGGATGCAGCGGGTCCAGAATCTGGTGCAATTACTTGCTGTGGGAACTTGGTCGGTCAGTTTGCAAAGGGAGTATAAATTGGGCGCGACAGTTTCGGTTAAGGCACAGTTCGATCGCTTGTTTAGTACTGTGAACAACCAGCTCTGTCTCCAATTTCAAGCAAAATGGCATTCAAGGTAAGTGTTAAACGTGCAGATTATGGCGTGGGAAACGAAAGTGACTAAATTGGATCGTATTTTTGCAGTTTGTGACCTTCCTCGCCCTGGTGGCCGTTGCCCAAGCCGGAGTCATCTCCAGCCCAGCCCTGTCGTACGCCGCTGCCCCAGCCCTGTCCTACGCCGCTCCAGTGGCCAAGACCGTGTCTTATGCTGCCCCCGCCCAGTACGCCTATGCCGCCCCAGTGGCCAAGACCATTGTTGCTGCCCCGGCTCTGACCAAGACCGTTGTCGCCGATGAGTACGACCCGAACCCAGAGTACTCTTTCTCGTACGGAATCTCCGACCATCTGACCGGAGATCAGAAAGAACAGCACGAGACCCGTCACGGAGATGTTGTCGAGGGATCTTACTCGCTGGTTGAAGCCGACGGAACTCGACGCATCGTCGATTACACCGCTGACCCACACAACGGATTCAACGCCGTCGTCCGCAAGGAAGCCCTGGCCGTCAAGGCTGTCGCCGCTGCCCCAGTTGTTGCCGCCAAGGCCGTCTATGCCCAGCCCGCCTACACTTCCTACGCCGCCCCAGCTGTGACCAAGACCATCGTCCAGCAGCCAGCTTATGCCACCTATGCCGCCCCAGTGGCCAAGGCCGTCTATGCTCAGCCAGCTTACACTTCGTACTCGGCTCCTCTGGCCACCAAGACCATCGTGTCCCAGCCAGCTTATGCCTCGTACGCCGCCCCAGCCCTGTATCACCACTAAGCTACTTTCCCTTTCCCTTGTGAACAAGTTATTGTTACAAACTGTTACGACTGAATGAAAATAGAAACAGCTAAAAATTAATGCAAATATGTTTATTTTATTATTTAAATTTGTTCACCTCTAACGGTTCAGGCTGTCAGGCGTTTCGAATAATCAGGAGCATAATTTGTTTTTTATAAAACTTTAAAATTTTAATTTATTTGTACATGCAATTAACTGAAATCAATTTAAAGTGCATTCTCCTTGCATTAATTATCATTTTTGACAAGTTTGAGTTAATTTAAAAAAAATGTGTTTTTGTAAAATTCCGTTGTGCAAAAAGTTTTAATTCCGCAAAAAAATCTTTAAAACATAGAACTTATGGTTGCAAACCGACTGAACTTACTGTATTAAGCATTTTCCATGCTTTTTGCATTGAAATGTTGAATTACTGGCATGTCATTTCATTTTTTATATTTTTTTCCAAACCTCTCCTCCTCCCGCTCCGACCACGGTCAGAGCCGAGGGACAAAAACTTTAAAAAATATTTGCATCAGCCTCAGAAGCTTTACATCAATATTTTACTCAAGATATGAAGTCTTACCAGAAAGTGGTCGAAATCGATTTAGAATTATTTCCAAACTCTGCAATCGTTACCTGAAAAGAAAATTAAGTTTATTTTAGTGTTGTGTGATTATTTATCATCATTGTGTGATTTCAAATTATATTTTATTTTCTGTAAAAGGCTGGAGTAAGCATTTTCAGCTGAAAACGCTCTTGAAAAGCTGCTATCGCGCGTCACAGCTAGCCCTAGGGTGCATCACTCAACATTGAGTACATCATGATAATTCATGTTTTCCTCCTAAACTGTACGAAAACCTCCCAAAAAAAATCATAGACATGCTTTTTTTCAATAAGTGAGGAACAACCCCACAAAAAAAAGTAATAAATAAATTATAATCAAATAAAAACGAATTTCTATTATTTTCTAATAACTTTTCTATAGGACGTAACCTTGCTTGTTTTTTCCCCCAAGGTAACGCCCAAATTCGGCATTCAGTACCTATGTGTATGGATTTATTCTTATTTTGTTATAAGGTGTAATCATGGTTTCACTTGTGTAATCATATTGCTGCTGTAATTAAAATGAGCTTAATTAACTTTTATATGATACTAAATAATTAAATAAAAGCAGGCATGATTTGAGCACCTCTGTTTTGAAATAAAAACAAGTAATTCAATTTGTTGATTGCTTTGAAAATTAATGTTTTATTCTTTTCGTGCCATCGAGTTCTTATCAATTTAGGGAACACAGTCAACAAACAGTCGATAACAGTTGATCAGTCTATTGCTTAGTGGTACAGAGCTGGGGCGGCGTACGAGGCATAAGCTGGCTGGGACACGATGGTCTTGGTGGCCAGAGGGGCGGCGTACGAGGCATAAGCTGGCTGGGACACGATGGTCTTGGTGGCCAGAGGAGCGGCGTACGAGGTGTAAGCTGGCTGAGCATAGACGGCCTTGGCCACTGGGGCGGCATAGGTGGCATAAGCTGGCTGCTGGACGATGGTCTTGGTCACAGCTGGGGCGGCGTAGGAAGTGTAGGCGGGCTGGGCATAGACGGCCTTGGCAATGGCGGGCTGAGCGATCACGGTCTTGGCGGCAATAACTTGGGCAGCGAGTCCTTCCTTGCGGACGACGGCGTTGAATCCGTTGTGTGGATCAGCAGTGTAATCAACGATGCGGCGGGTTCCGTCAGCTTCAACCAGCGAGTAAGATCCCTGGACGACATCTCCGTTGCGGGTCTCGTGCTGTTCCTTCTGGTCTCCGGTCAGTTTGTCGGAGATTCCGTACGAGAAAGAATACTGAGGGTTCGGGTCGTACTCATCAGCGACAACGGTCTTAGTCAGGGCCGGGGCAGCAACAATGGTCTTGGCCACTGGGGCAGCATAGGCGTACTGGGCGGGAGCAGCATAGGACACGGTCTTGGCCACTGGAGCGGCGTAGGACAGGGCTGGGGCAGCGGCGTACGACAGAGCCGGAGCAGCAGCGTAGGACAGAGCCGGGCTGGAGATGACTCCGGCGCGGGCAACGGCCACCAGGGCGAGGAAGGTCACAAACTGTTGAAATGAATCATTCATGTTACAAGTGTCAACAAACGCCCCAATCACGAACGCCGCCTCGACTTCTTACCTTGAATGCCATTTTTTCCGTTCCAAGGCAGTTGTTCACTAAACAATGATGCTGATCAAACTGTGCTTAAGCCAAATCGATTCCTCCAATTTATAGCAACTGGTTTGACACTCTCCGGCAGTGCCAAAAGTCGAGCAACAGCAGCAGCGCTGGCAATCAGAATCTCGTTACTCGCACGAGTTTCGCTTTAACTGTTTCACCGACTTGTTCCGGTTTTTTGCTGCTACTTGGTATTATCCTTTCCAGTCCTCAAATGCCAACCAAAAGTTCGTTTGTACAATTTTATCACTTAGTCGTCATGAGTTAAAAACAGTTCTACTTTAAGGAGAAGGAAGAAGTAGGAGCTTTTGCATTAAATATTTCAACCCGTTACTAATTTCAGTCCTGATTTTTTTTCTTTTTTTTTCAAGTTAATTTACATTAAAACTGAAACACATGAAAATAAAAGGATCGATTCAGGAATAATGATTTCTGGGTGTATGCTCCGTACGGATTGAAAGGGTTAAAGGTGCTGGTTGGCCTTGGTAAATGGAAGCATTCTACCGGGACTGGTAAAGGTCACGGTAGGAAGAGCTTTTTTTTTCCTTTCTTGTAATCGTTTCTGGAATAATGTGCGTGATATTGTGTTGACCTTTGCACACCGAATTAATTCTGATCTGGTAAATTTTGAACAGCAACACAAAGGTGTTTTTTTTTTAAATTTTATTATATATTTGTTTTTTATTCTAGTATGATATGTTCATAATTTGCAATATAAATATAAAGCAAAACAATGTAAATGAGACAATTTGTCATGTATATTGTTTCGCTTGAATTGATCAAATGAGATCAAATTATAGCTTCTTTAATTGATATTTAAATCTAAAATAAAATACGTTGAATGCGAAATTCCTGGATGAACCAAATTTAACCTTTAAAATTGTCGTGTACGTGCACGCAATACATGCGTACGTAGATAAAATTGGCTTTTATTAAAATCTCGTTTTACTCTAACATTTTGATTTCAAGAACAAGACTGCGATTTATATTCTGTTTCTTAAAAAAATACAAACTGATGTAATATTTATCATGCAATCATAGCATATCAGGATAATATCAGCAGCTTTTTTCCAAGTCCTACTCTTAAAATTGATCCAGAACATTTATTGTTTTTGTTATTATTAAGCTTCATCCATCATGCAAAGATATTGCATCATGCTTCAGTGTTGTTGATTCAACCTGCATCGAGAACATAATCCTTCGTGAAACAAGTTGCTAAAAAATCGTGATGCAATCGGCCGATTCAATTTTGCAACAACAGTTATTTGATTATTCGTTCTAAAAAAAAGTGTGTCCGAAAGCCACCACCAGAAACGACATTTACGGCACGTGTCGGAGTCGTGCGTAAGAAATTTTGACTTAGTATAAGTGTCCGGAATTGCTCACACACGCGCGAGGTGGGCTAAACTCTTGCGGTAGATTCTTGCCGATCGTGCAAAGTGAATCTGAAACATTTGCTGCTGACGTATAAATTGGTCGAGATAGTTTCATTCAGGCACAGTTCGATCGCTTGTTTCAGTAAGCAAACAGCACCTCCTATCTGAAAATGGCATTCAAGGTAGGTATCAAAGAGAAGAATTGGTGAACGCGCCAAATATCCAATCAACGCATGGGCGGAAGTAAGCAATCGATCTTGTTATTAATTGATTGTTATTTTTTTTTGAATTTTCAGTTCGTGACCTTCCTCGCCCTGGTGGCCGTTGCCCGCGCCGGAGTCATCTCCAGCCCGGCTCTGTCGTACGCCGCTGCTCCGTCTTATGCGTACGCCGCTGCCCCAGCCCTGTCCTACGCCGCTCCAGTGGCCAAGACCGTGTCTTATGCTGCCCCCGCCCAGTACGCCTATGCTGCCCCAGTGGCCAAGACCATTGTTGCTGCCCCGGCCCTGACCAAGACCGTTGTCGCCGATGAGTACGACCCGAACCCTCAGTACTCTTTCTCGTACGGAATCTCCGACAAACTGACCGGAGACCAGAAGGAACAGCACGAGACCCGCAATGGAGATGTCGTCGAGGGATCTTACTCGCTGGTTGAAGCCGACGGAACCCGCCGCATTGTTGATTACACCGCTGATCCCATCCACGGATTCAACGCCGTCGTCCGCAAGGAAGGACTCGCCGCCCCAGTCATCGCCGCCAAGACCGTGATCGCTCAGCCCGCCATTGCCAAGGCCGTCTATGCCCAGCCCGCCTACACTTCCTACGCCGCCCCAGCTGTGACCAAGACCATCGTCCAGCAGCCAGCCTATGCCACCTATGCCGCCCCAGTGGCCAAGGCCGTCTATGCTCAGCCAGCTTACACCTCGTACGCCGCCCCTCTGGCCACCAAGACCATCGTGTCCCAGCCAGCTTACGCTTCGTACGCCGCCCCAGCTCTGTACCATTAAGGAGATCCGACTGATGCTATTTTCCAAGGCTGTTTGTTAACTGTGTTTACTAATTTATAAACGAAAAAAAAAGTATTGAATAGATGAAAAATCATCCAAAAATCAAACCTTTTGCTTGTGTTTGTTTTTTTATTATTATTATTTTTTCAATGTGACGTGAAACTTTGATCATGTTATCATTGAAAGTAAGTAGAGCACTTTGAAAAATAAGAAGTAGAATCGATCCCTTCGTTGGTATAGAACATGAAACAAGAAACACCCAACCGAGAGTAATTTTATTAATCAGTTCATCTCCACTGAGTGTTATATATCGGATTTTGACCTTCGCTACATCATCATCGAGTAGTGGTAGATGAAGGCAATAAATGTTGGGTCAAAGGCCTCAGGATCAATTCTCGAAATCGAAACTTTTTGTCTATCGAGAGGAACTGATTTAAACAAATGCATTTTGTTCTCATGAAAATCATGAACAAGCTGTCGCACCAAACCTTTATTTCCCCATCAACTACATATTACAATTTCGATGCCTCTGTACTCAAAAATCAAAAATTCAAAAATTTGGAGCCCAACACATCCTTTGACTACCTTACCTTCAACTGCCTTACTTTATAAGAGAACGCTCTGCTCAAACACCACCCTTACCCCCTGTACTGCCCACCATTGAAAAAACGGCTAATATCCACTTTTGGGAAAAACGAGATATTAGCACCAGGTGGTAGAGGACGTTCCAACGCATCTTCTGGAACTTGAATTTTACTGAAATAGTGTCTAGACTTGGCTGCCGATGCGAAAAACCAAACGGCTAATATGCCACTCTTATGGGAAATTACCTTGACGGAGATTTTGTGTCAAACACTAAAACGCGTTTTTCTCGGAATACTTGATTTGGCATAATAGCCGAATTTTCAATTATGGGCAGTGTAGCCTGACGTACTTTATTGATGATGCTCAATTTCTATAGATGACGGCATATATCTTTGCCGATTTGCTAGACCAAGATTACTTGATCGGCGTGTTGATTGATTTTCGGGGGGTCATTTCGCCTCAACTGTCCACAAAAAAGTACAAATTCAAAATCGACTTTTTCTGTTCAAGCTCAAATTTCCTGGATCTGTTGGTACCATCAAATCATGCAAGAATCCCGATTTTGATCCAAATTTGACCACCCCTTCTTTTTTGGCACCGCCCCAAAGTTTTGAGATCTTTTACTGGGCAACCAAGGTCACATTTTGGCCTCTGTTATTGGCCCAAGTAATACCAAAATTTGGTATTCCTGTGTTATTTACCTCTGCTCGGGATGGTCCAGACGAAACCTTGCAAAATAACCGGCAAAAGCTTGGGTCAAATGTGGCTAGATTGTTTGGCGAAGTTTGATGAAACCTGCCTGAAATGCCAAATTTCACCCTTTAGACGGAGTGACATTAGACCAAATGAAACTATTATTAAGTTAGTATGCATGCATGTATGAATCGTATTGATAGTTATGCTACAATGTTGAAAGTGAAGTTTTTCAAGCACTAAGGTATGTTTCGAGAAATTATTAAACATATTTGAAAAGGTGGAATTTTTTGTTTCTTGACGTTTTCAGTTTGTTAGCTTATTCAGCCTCCTGCGATCAAAATTTGATTTACGTAAATTTTCCCATAGAATCTGCAGATGCTCCGGAATCGGTCCCAGAGTGGCCAAAGTGGGATTTTTTAGCATATTAACCTTCCTTGGGCTTATACGAACCCAACGCAACAAAGATCACCTCTTTTCGACGCTCCGTATTGAACTGATTCACGTTCGAACAAAACCGTCGAAATTTTTTTTATATATATAAAGATAGAAGATAAATAGAAGATAGAAGATGTAATTTTTTTAGCAAAGTTTCTTTAAATTGTCCCAATCCCAATCTTCGAAGGGTTAGAGTTCAATTGCAACGATAAGACCCAATGTACAAGAACTAACGAAGTTAATTTTTCAATTATTCCCTGAAGTGTCCATGCATTTATGGATCTATGCAATTATTTCAGGATTTGATCCGAGAATGCAGCAATAGGAAGATGATGAATACAAATTCCCAGACAGATGTGTACCCTTAAACAAAATCTTAAGTAAGCAACTAGCACTATGCTCTCTGCTCTAAGTCATGATGCAATCGGTCAGTGACATTTTGCAATATGACAAAACCTTGCGCCATGCGTTCTGCCCAAAATAGTTCACTGGCCAGGATAATGCAGACCAGTTTTTTACTACTTTGCACGGCACGTGCCAAGTCATGCGTACAAACTTTCATCTTAGTATGTGTAGCCGGAATTGCTCACACCACTGCGAATTCAGCGCGAAGAGGTCTAAGCTCCTTCGGTAGATTCTTGCCGATCGTGCGAAGTGAACCCAAAACTGTCGCGACTTACGTATAAATTGGCCGAGATAGTTTCATTCAGGCACAGTTCGATCGCTTGTTTCAGTAAGCAAACAGCACCTCCTATCTGAAAATGGCATTCAAGGTATGTACGAATTAAAAGAATTGGTGAACGCGCCAAATATCCAATCAACGCATGGGCGGAAGTAAGCAATCGATCTTGTTATTAATTGTTTTTGTTTTTTTGATTTTTTAGTTTGTGACCTTCCTCGCCCTGGTGGCCGTTGCCCGCGCCGGAGTCATCTCCAGCCCAGCTCTGTCCTACGCTGCTGCTCCGGCTCTGTCCTACGCCGCTCCAGTGGCCAAGACCGTGTCTTATGCTGCCCCCGCCCAGTACGCCTATGCTGCCCCAGTGGCCAAGACCATTGTTGCTGCCCCGGCTCTGACCAAGACCGTTGTCGCCGATGAGTACGACCCGAACCCTCAGTACTCTTTCTCGTACGGAATCTCCGACAAACTGACCGGAGACCAGAAGGAACAGCACGAGACCCGCAACGGAGATGTTGTCCAGGGATCTTACTCGCTGGTTGAAGCTGACGGAACTCGTCGCATCGTCGATTACACCGCTGACCCACACAACGGATTCAACGCCGTCGTCCGCAAGGAAGCTCTGGCTGCCCCAGTCATCGCCGCCAAGACCGTGATCGCTCAGCCCGCCATTGCCAAGGCCGTCTATGCCCAGCCCGCCTACACTTCCTACGCCGCCCCAGCTGTGACCAAGACCATCGTCCAGCAGCCAGCTTATGCCACCTATGCCGCCCCAGTGGCCAAGGCCGTCTATGCTCAGCCAGCTTACACCTCGTACTCGGCTCCTCTGGCCACCAAGACCATCGTGTCCCAGCCAGCTTACGCTTCGTACGCCGCCCCAGCTCTGTACCATTAAGGAGATCCGACTGATGCTATTTTCAAAGGCTGTTTGTTAACTGTGTTAACTTATTTATAAACGATAAAAAAAGTACTGAATAGATGAAAAATCATCCAAAAATCTAACCTTACCATGTTTGAACGCAACGGGTAATTTGAAAGAAAAATACAATTAAGTTTTTATATGCGGGAAGACGATGTATCGCAAAATTCAGACCAATTTTAAGCAGATAACTTGTGGTTCAAGTTTTACAGGAATGTTTATGTTTAAAGGGGTAATTTAGGAAATTCTTTAAGGTTTTTTTTTCTCATGATTAAATTGAATCTATCACTTTCGGCTCTTTGCATGTTCTTAGTTAGACTTCAGCACAGAGCAGATTTAATTTTTTTTATTATAAAAATATTTTACCTAGTATTGAAGTATTGATTAAAGTAGGGTCCATCCGTAACGAGTTTTGAAGAGAAACAATCAATTTAGCGAAGCTGGTTACACGGACGATCCGTGTAAGATGATGTTTTAGCCATTTTTAGGCACAATTTAATTTTAGTCTAAACTGACACTGCACAACAAAGTTAATACATCGATTTACAAATTTGAAGCTTATTAAGTGCTCTAAAAATGCTGTCTCTGTATAGAGTGTAACCCCAATTCACCCCAGTTGACGGTTCTTTTAAGGATCTGTCTACCCATTTTTGAGACAAGAGTTTCGAATTTGGCGTCATCCATAAAGTAGGTAACGCTTTATGTAGTGGAGGGGGAGAGGTTCTGAGCAAGCGTGGTTTGTATGTTATATGTATAGGAAAAGTTTGAGAAGGAGGGGGGGGGGGGGGGATTTTGGCTGATTTTAGCTTGTCGTACGTTATGGATGAAAGCTTTGCAAATTTGCATTTAGTCCAGCCTAGCCACAACGTACAGATATTTTAGCACATAAAAAATGCTCAAACGAGTTTAAATCTAAAACTAAACATTATTTTTCCAAGCTGAACAATGCAAAATAAAAGAAAATGATCCTCTGTTCGGTCCAGAAATCAATCGTTTGATTTATTGAAAAAATTAAATGATTTAGTTGATGAACAATTTGGGGATCACATGAAAACCTTTCATATTATCGATATAGTAAATCATTTTGTTATAATATTGAATTAACCTAAGGTTTACAACATTGGCAAGCTCCAATTGTGCCGCATTCGTAAAATATCTAACATATCAGTTGTGTGCACTAGTTGCGTCATAACTGATGCAATATTATGTAACAAATGAAGTAAGTGAACTGGATTCAAAAATTGCATCATAAACCGGCAGCATCCACCTAGCATCGCACCAGCAGCTCAATCACCACGGCATCTGGTCGCTCTGCAACTTCTCTGCACTGCAACCGCCCAGCCAGAGCATGCAGTTTCCCAAGTTCACCGTTCAAGTTCACTTTCAACGGCAGCAGTTGTTAAAAAGCAAGCGATCAATGCGAGTGACATTAAAACTGACTACCGGCCAGGCAAGTTTTGTGCGGGAAAAGAAGATCAATGCTGAAAATGGCCCCGATTTTACAGGGTTGGGCTGAGGACATACACTTTAGGACCTTTACCTATTCCTGCTATAAATTGGACGGGCCACGCTCGGTACAGGCACAGTTTGATCGGTTCCATCGCTTGGTGAACATTGCACAGCTCAACTGGCGTCCTTTTCCTTCTCAACTGTAACAACACCAGTTCAATCATTATGGCTTTCAAGGTGGGTAATTGTACCTGAAACTTTAGCCGATCCTTAAGCAACATTTTAATTTCTCTTTTCCTTTTCCCCTTCGCTGCAGTTTGTGACCTTCCTCGCCCTTGTTGCCGTTGCCCAAGCCGGAGTTATCTCCAGCCCAGCTTTGACCACCTACGCCGCTGCTCCGGCACCACTGGCCTATGCCACTCCCTTGGCCAATACCATTGTGGCTGCCCCAGTGGCCAAGACTATCGTTGCCGCTCCGGCTCTGGCCAAGACCGTTGTCGCCGATGAGTATGACCCCAACCCAGAGTATTCGTACTCGTACGGAATCTCCGACCACCTGACCGGCGACCAGAAGGAACAGCATGAATCTCGCCACGGAGATGTCGTCGAGGGATCTTACTCGCTGGTTGAAGCCGACGGAACCCGCCGCATCGTTGATTACACTGCCGATCCCATTCACGGATTCAACGCCGTCGTCCGCAAGGAAGGTCTCACTGCCCCAGTCGTTGCCGCCAAGACTGTCGTCGCTGCTCCAGTGACCAAGACCGTGATTGCTCAGCCAGCTTTGGCCAAGACTGTCATTGCCCAACCTGCCATCGCCACGTACTCGGCTCCTCTGGCCACCAAGACCATCGTGTCCCAGCCGGCCATTGCCTCGTACGCCGCTCCAGCCCTGTACCATCATTAAACAATGAAGCATAAGCTTTCTGCCCCACTGACTGATTGTTGATTGTGTTGATTAGGATTTTGCAAAGAACTGACATTGAGGATAATAAAAAAAACAAATTAATTTTTTGTTTGTTTACCATTGCTTTGAATTAAAAAATATCGTCTAAAAAAATATTAGCTTCACAAAAAACACTCGTTTTGAACTTGTGGAGCGAGATATTCATTTCTCACGCCAATTTATATAAATATGGCGTGAAAAAATTGTTTAACGATAGCCGGTCCGGTTGCCGATCTCTAAGAAATACAAATAGACACGGGTTCGATTCTTGCCCTGTATGCTTTTTGTTGAATGTTTATCTTGTTTAGTGCAAGTATGAAGTCGGTGTAATTTCTAATGAATATTTTAAAAGTGCAAAAAAGGTGTTCATAATTATATCACAACAACAACACTACTTTACAGCAATGATTTTACAAGCTTTATTGTTACAAGTTTTACATTTTGTAGCATTGTTCTGTAATTTGGTTTAAATAGAATTTTTCCACATGCTAAAATTTTGTAAATATTTTCAAAAATCCTCATTTTTTAGTTTGACGTCAGTAAACGTTTAATTTTCGTCATGGTATGATAGATTTGGGCTTCCAAAACATTTTCCAATTGACAGAATTTAATGTTAGTGAATGTCCTGCCAATAAATTAAATATTAGATTTGGGGTATAAATGGTATAGAATCATATTAAGCAACCATGCCCACCCACGTTTATCGGTGAGGGAAAAGGGTGTCCGCACATGGTTGTCTATAAATCGTCAGTTATGTGCTATCTTGTGACAACGACCATTTAGTACTTTTCGAGAAAAGTTTGTTGGTAAATAATTTTAAAACTATGAATGATAGAGTCAAACTTCTTAAAGCAATCTGTTCGTATACTATCGCATAACAAACGCTCCAAGTTTCAACTAATTTGGCTACACCAGTTAAAAGATACAGTAAATAATGTAAACAAAAATCTGAAAAGCACAAGTCATAAGTGTATTTCGAAAGTAAAATTGTACTACGTGTCACAAGTGTGCACCGAATTCCCATACAAACTAAAATAAGCTCAAATCAATGGTTTAATCGACTTAATCAGTATATTTTTATAAACAAAAGGTTGCATTGCCTTTAGAAAGTATGTGTGTACATAAATTTGTGAAAAACAAGAATTTTTTTCCACATTTTCCAACAACATGTATGACGTGTCACAAGTGTGCACAATCATTTTGATGATAAAATGGTCTATGTCACAAGTGTGTATTGCGATATCCGGGAAACGGAAGCGAGTTTCCAAAATCGGGTTAAAGCATGTTGTAGTGTTTGTTAAGTATAGCAAAACGTCATCATTAACTCATTTTCGACCAAAATGGTCTATGTCACAAGATAGCACACAGCTGACGAAATATTAAATTTTCGCATGGTTGCTTAAAACACAAGCTTAAACAAACAAACTCGAACTATTTGACAGTATGACATTTTGCCTGCCTTGTTTGTTTGCATGCATTTGCTTTGCAGACTCGTCAACCTGCATACATTTTGCTTTGTTTGTGAGTTTGTTGCAAACTTTTCGCCATAGTCTAATACCCTCGCTAATACCTGTTTATGATGATTCCGTAAATTTATAGTCGAAATTTACAACTTTATTTATCGACAGGGAATTTATCAAAACTTAAGTCTGTCGATTGGAGTGTGTTCAAACAGCCCAATTATATCATACCTTGACGAAACGAATGCATTTACTGACATCAACATCAAAAATGTCGAGTTGTTTTTTACAATATTTAAGGTGTATGTACGCACCCTTGAAATTTTCGATACCAGATTATTTAAAGATTTTTTTTATCACTGACTTACCATAACTAATGGTCAACCCCTATAAGATTAATAAAACACATTTGTTTTTGTCACCTGTTCCAGTTTCATATTTCGGTTCAAAAAATCAAAAAAATAAATAAGGAACAAAATTATAAAAAATGATAACAGTTGATCAGTCCATTGCTTAGTGGTACAGAGCTGGGGCGGCGTAAGAAGCATAAGCCGGCTGGGACACGATGGTCTTGGTGGCCAGAGGGGCGGCGTACGAGGTGTAAGTTGGCTGAGCATAGACGGCCTTGGCCACTGGGGCGGCATAGGTGGCATAAGCTGGCTGCTGGACGATGGTCTTGGTCACAGCTGGGGCGGCGTAGGAAGTGTAGGCGGGCTGGGCATAGACGGCCTTGGCAATGGCGGGCTGAGCGATCACGGTCTTGGCGGCGATGACTGGGGCAGCCAGAGCTTCCTTGCGGACGACGGCGTTGAATCCGTTGTGTGGGTCAGCGGTGTAATCGACGATGCGACGAGTTCCGTCAGCTTCAACCAGCGAGTAAGATCCCTCGACGACATCTCCGTTGCGGGTCTCGTGCTGTTCCTTCTGGTCTCCGGTCAGTTTGTCGGAGATTCCGTACGAGAAAGAGTACTGAGGGTTCGGGTCGTACTCATCGGCGACAACGGTCTTGGTCAGGGCCGGGGCAGCAACAATGGTCTTGGCCACTGGGGCAGCATAGGCATACTGGGCGGGGGCAGCATAGGACACGGTCTTGGCCACTGGAGCGGCGTAGGACAGAGCAGGGGCAGCGGCGTACGACAGAGCCGGGCTGGAGATGACTCCTGCTTGGGCAACGGCCACCAGGGCGAGGAAGGTCACAAACTGTAATAAAAAGGTTGATTAAGTTTACTCATTGCACCGAATTTCTTGAACTCCTACCTTGAAAGCCATTGTCAAAGGAAATAGGCAGTTGTTCACTAAACAATGAAATCGATCGAACTGTGGCGATACCAAAGTGCCCCTCCCAATTTATAGCAGCTGAAGTTTCGCCAAAATTGGCAACCGTCGTCAACTGAGCTCAGAACTTCTCCACGGTCTGATTCTCCCAAAACTCGCCAAGGTTCCAAAAAAGTTGTACCAAACCAAAGGCAAAATGTTGAAACAGGTCAGTTTCTGGATACCATTACGCCAAATTCTTTCGGTTCACATAGTTTAGCGAATCGTCAACGCCGCCGAAAGGATAAACGCGGAAAAAGTGCAACTGGTTCGAGGCTTTGAAGGTCGCAAACAAGTTATTTCGCGGTGGCCGCGTGTTTCGTGGTTCCTTGTCGCACTGTGAACAATAATTTACTATAAAACGAGCCGGATGGTTTGGAGAGAACACACTTCAATTGATTCAATCGTGCAGCCAACAACTGGAACAAAATGGCATTCAAGGTAGAAACAGGTTAAAGCACATACGAGGACCTTTGACTAAGTTAAGTTTAATCCTTTTCGTTTCAGTTTGTGACCTTCCTCGCCCTGGTGGCCGTTGCCCGCGCCGGAGTCATCTCCAGCCCGGCTCTGTCGTACGCCGCTGCTCCGTCTTATGCGTACGCCGCTGCCCCAGCCCTGTCCTACGCCGCTCCAGTGGCCAAGACCGTGTCTTATGCTGCCCCCGCCCAGTACGCCTATGCTGCCCCAGTGGCCAAGACCATTGTTGCTGCCCCGGCTCTGACCAAGACCGTTGTCGCCGATGAGTACGACCCGAACCCTCAGTACTCTTTCTCGTACGGAATCTCCGACAAACTGACCGGAGACCAGAAGGAACAGCACGAGACCCGCAACGGAGATGTCGTCCAGGGATCTTACTCGCTGGTTGAAGCCGACGGAACCCGCCGCATCGTTGATTACACTGCTGACCCACATAACGGATTCAACGCCGTCGTCCGCAAGGAAGGACTTGCTGCCCCAGTCATCGCCGCCAAGACCGTGATCGCTCAGCCCGCCATTGCCAAGGCCGTCTATGCCCAGCCCGCCTACACTTCCTACGCCGCCCCAGCTGTGACCAAGACCATCGTCCAGCAGCCAGCTTATGCCACCTATGCCGCCCCAGTGGCCAAGGCCGTCTATGCTCAGCCAGCTTACACCTCGTACGCCGCCCCTCTGGCCACCAAGACCATCGTGTCCCAGCCAGCTTACGCTTCGTACGCCGCCCCAGCACTTTACCATCACTAAGTGTTCCTAAGTACCTGTTGAACCGTAATTAATTATGAAGAGAATGTAAATAGAACAAAAGCATCCAAAAATCATTCGCAAGTGCACTTTCAATATCATTAATCCGTTACAAAAGTTGCATCATCCTCTGCTGACCATGGTCAATCTCCCAAGTCTGCAACTGGTTCACCTACATATTGCCAATCACCAACGGCCCAGTTCTAGCTGCATGATGTAATTTCGGTACCATTCGTGTAACTTCTAGCCTTTAAAGAAAACAAAACTCAGCCACGATCGGTCATTGGCACCGAGCCCAGAAGTCCATTTCGTTTGCAGATCACCCTGCTTCTCACCTGACATGACCTGTCAAGGTCACACGCGAGTGGGGTGCTCTCCAAATGGTTCGCATCTCCGAAAACGGGCTCCGAAATTTACGATCTTGTTGGTAACTTGGAGTGCGCGCCATTGACCCTCACGTGAGCTCACGCGCCAAAACAAGCTTTCCTTCGATCTCTCACCGGCTGATGCTGTTCGGATCCGCAGCAAGTTGGACCAGTTAATGAAGCATGTGCTTTATATTGTGGCGGAGGTCCAAATGTGATTAGGTGCGATGACAAGGTGAAGGGTCCTACAAATGACTCTGTCGGGGTTTTTTTTGGTGTCCGTTATTTGAAGCTACGAAATTTTTTTTTCTCTTTTGACCCCAGCTTAGGCAAACGTTAGTTAAGGGTCATAAAATTCAAGTGTTTATGTTACTTCCTCAGAGGTGCCAAAACCTTGATGTCTAACGGTTTGGGTAGTAAAAGGGGAAAATTGTCGTCGATTGTGTGCTATCTTGTGAACGTTATGGTCGAAATGAGTTACTGCTATACAACTCGTTTTTCAATAGTTTCTCTACCTGAACTGATACAGCATTGAGGATTTTCGTGACGTTACAATGATGGCATTCGATTCAGCAGCCAATTTTAAATTAAAAAAACATGAACAAGTCTAGTTTATGTTAATAACCATAGCAGAATCATAGCCTTTTCGAAAAAAAAATATAAAAAAACCAAAGTCTCCACCATTGTAACGTCACGCTACATAGGGGAAATATGCCCATTTTAAGCCTAATAAGCGGTCGTGTTTGAATGATGCTGGATAATCTGGATTGTTCCTTGAAATTCACTAAAACCAAGTACACTAACGAGTAAAGCAACTTTTTGTGAACATTTCTGTTTATTTTCACTTTTATTAAAAGTTATGCTATTCCTTTTACAAGCATTTAAAAAAAATATTTCAAAAATGCATTCTAATCAGTCGAGTGCATTGGGCCACGCCCATTTTTCTATTTTCAGCTAAGTTCTTTTTTTCTTCCAGCGCTCTTTTGGGTCTGCTTAGTGCTGCCAAAATTGATGAAATTTTAAGCGAACACTCACGAAAATTAGCATTTATAGCCAAAGTTTCCTGGCAGCACTTGCTCACTCCAAAAGGCGCTGCCCCAGCATGTTGGTGGTGTTGGTGGCCACCTTTGTTCTTTATTTGCCTTTGCGAGGAGCTCGATTTTCTTCAGCCTTCGATTAGAATGGATATTCAAAATTGAAACGTCAAAAGACTTAGCGCGTTTGTTTTTTTGATGGTGCTTGCTAATTATCTAAATTTTTCGGAATTATTTTTCAAGTGAGTGACTAAGTAATGGTCAAAAGAACATGTTGCCGGTAGTTGGAAGCAATTTTATATCTTAAGCGCTTTGAAATCGTTAGCGCAAGTGAAAAGATATTGATGGCGACTTTCGTTAAGCAGTTAACCTCTGATCTTGCGTGTGGATGTGTGTGCCACCAAAATTATTAGAAATGGTCTCGTAAAATAGAAATTATGATCAAAAGTGCATTTAATATGATCTTTTTGGCCAGTAAGTGGCATAAATTTGCGTGCTTACTCGAGGTGGTGCTGTTGCTGGTAAGTTTATAGCCTGAAAAGTATTTTTTGAGCTTTAATCGAGCATCAAACTCTCCATATGACGAAGATAGGTGTTTGATTAGAAAGGGTATATTTCCCCTATTCTCTCGTAGAGCATAAACCAAAACGTAAAATCCTAATCCCAAAGTTGATTCTTATGGCACATTTAACGTATTTTCAGAATTTGTAATAATAAGTGTTTTCCCTTGAATTTCCGAGTTATGGCCGAAAAAACTGAAAAAGAAAACGTCAAACCGTTGTAACGTCACTGCAGAATGTGTCAAGTATTTTATTTAAGACCATATGTCACCGTTTGTTCACTTTAGATTATTTTCGAAAGATTTGATGGTTTTCCTATACAATTAAAATTAGACTGAACCAATTAAACAAATCACGATCTTGTTTTTCTGTCTTTTTTACAAAAACAAGTCTGTGTAATAGGATGGGTATTTGTAGGGCATTCCCATAGGAACTCTCACGACAAAAACAGCTTATTTGGTTGAAATTTGGCTTGTCTTCAGAGGGTTAAACAATTTCAATTTATATGGAGATTACTAAGAATAATAAGGATTTTTTGTTCAATCATTCTTTCATGTCGGATAATACAGATGGAAAACTTTTGGTAAGGTATGATATCCAGTTGCCCCATCAAAAATCCTTTCTTCAAGATGAATGCACCATGCAGATAGGGTAGGGTAGTCATCAATGAGACACTTTTGGTTTTCAACTTTCAACGATTTTTCTAATTTTTTCTTCAGCATGTCTTAATGAGCTTTTAGTTGCATTATCTTTCTTTTAATGTGTTCTATCATTGACCAAAATATGAGATCGATCCGACATCTACAGCCAGAGTTATTCAACTGTCTCATTGTAGACGCACTTGGCAGGAACAATGAGACAGCTGGGGAACAATGAGACACTCTTCGAAAATCAACATTTTTCTAGCAAAACATCATGTTTTTGTATTGTTCCATTGCAGGTGACTTGCCTTGAACATTTTAGAGCAATTTTGCCAACATGAAACTTTTAATAACAAAAGTTACACTAAAAAGTATTTAAATTTTGTAAAATCCATATATTAATACCAAATAACTTTGTATTTTTGGTAAAATGAAGTTTAAACTCTATAAATATGCCAAAAATCACTTTTAATTCATGTTTTGAAAGATTTCCATCGATTTTGAAAAGTTTATTGAAGAAAAATCAAAGTGTCTCATTGTTACCCATGGGCTGAAATGAGTGGGGAACAATGAGACAGTCCTGGATTCTGGGTGTATTCTAAATTTTGGCCAAATCTAATGAAAGGACATTGTAGCCTAACTCAATCCCTATGGAACGTAGAAAGAAATTTGAAGAAATATTAGATCTGGTGTAAATGGCAGCCTACGAGCGAAAAAGTATTTTTTGTCCATGATTTACTTTTACACCCCAGAATCAAACATTTATGAATTACTTTTCTAGGGAGCGTCCATAACCAAAGCCACTTATATGGCAGACGTGTATTCAGTAGATACACCTTTCCCCCAAATATGAGCCTGATTGGTTGAAACTACAATTTGTGAGAGCCATTTTATCATTGTTCCCCGTGTCTCATTGATGACTACTCTACCCTACAATGCAAATTCCCACGTGTCGTGAATTTACCATCCATGATCCATCACTCGAAGATACCTTCAAAAGGGGTCACGTCGGTGCAACACCGCGTGGCGCACGTCCGCCGTATTTAGCACTCTGATTAAAAACAAATCAATTCGAGCACGCAAGAACAGCCTCAAGAAAAAACCTTCCACCCTTGTCCAACAGATCATCAGCACGGCTAGCGTTTGGCTTGTCATAGCCGTTTCGTCATAATCCATCAGTGTCAGGCCGCGGTCAGCAGCCCGGGTCCCCTCCCCCCAAAATGTGAACTTCACGCATTCCGCCATGAGTTGAACCGACGGTGACCGCCTTTGAACTAGATTGAACCATCGACGGTCTTAAGACCCCGAAACGCACCTGGCCAAATTTGAAGTGAGTGAGTGATTAGTGTAAAATAAAACTGACACCAGCATTAGGCAGTGGGCAAATAAAGGTAACGACTAAGCGCTAAGCGCAGGCTAAGCACACTTTAGACAAGATTTTGGACACAACTTTGACGCCCTCCTCTAATGCTGTGGTCCACCGAGACATCGGTCACGTGCAGTTCAAGAACGCGCGCTGCTGGTCGTTGAAACCGGAAAACTAGACTCGCGCGATTTGAACCAATCAACTTTGCTATAAATTGACCGAAACATTTCGATTAAGGCACAGTTCAATCGATTGTTTAGTGCTGTGAACACCAACTCCCCAAGAAAACATCCCCAAAATGGCATTCAAGGTGTGTTTGAGAGTGATCTTTTAGTGAGCTATTGTGACCGTCAAGAACTTTTGAACGATTTGAATCTTGTCAGTGATAGGTGGAAAGTGTTCTAAACTGTTGTGTTTCTCTTTTGCAGTTCCTGACCTTCTGCGCCCTGGTGGCCGTTGCCCGTGCCGGAGTCATCTCCGCTCCGTTGGGTTACGCCGCAGCTCCGGCTCATGTGGCTTACGCCGCCCCAGCCCAGCTGGCCTACGCCGCCCCGGTGGCCAAGACCATTGTGGCCAAGCACGTCGTTGCCGACGAGTACGACCCGAACCCTCAGTACTCGTTCTCGTACGGAATCTCCGACGCGCTGACCGGTGACCAGAAGTCCCAGCAGGAGTCTCGCAACGGAGATGTCGTCCAGGGATCGTACTCCGTCGTTGACCCCGATGGTGTCAAGCGTACCGTTGAGTACACCGCCGACCCCGTCCACGGATTCAACGCCGTCGTTCACCGTGAGCCGCTGGCTGTCAAGGCCGTCACCAAGGTCGTTGCCGCCGCCCCCGTTGTCAAGACCATTGTCCAGCAGCCGACCTACGTCCAGCAGCCCACCTACTACGCTGCTGCCCCGGCCCTGACCAAGACCATCGTGTCGCAGCCAGCCTACTACCACCACTAAGCCAAGCGATTAGAACTGTCATCCCTCAAAAGTTCCCTTTATTGTTTCCTGTGTACATAACCTACAAGTTACAAGCTGTTAACTATTGAATTATTTTCGGAAGAGAATATAAAATAGATTAAAAAATACTAAACTCTCAAATCAAACAACTTGTTTTTATTTTGCCACGGCATGGTTTTGGTTACATATGTTTTAAAATGTTTCCAAACTTTTAAGGTTTTACTCTCGTTTGACTCTTATTAATATGTATCCCGATGGTTTGGCAAAGTCAAACTAAAAAGTGACGAACTGACACACTGTCAAACTTAAGATGAACTATGATGGTTTGTTAACAATCCATGTTTAACCATCGGGGGTTTTGTGCAAAATGTGTGCTTTCAGTTTCATTGAATTCAACTTGACTTCAAAACTTTTATGAAGTGAGGCTATTTTTGGATAGGCGAAGTCTACACTTAAATTTCCAATCGAATTTTTGTTGCTTTTTGTAGGGTACGTTATCCATTAGTAGACCCCTTTCCTATAGTGGACAGGGTTTTTGATGAAAAATTCAATAAAATCACTACAAATCATTTATTTGGCATGTTCAGCATCATTTAAAACAATGTTGACAGACATTGAATTGCCCTTTTCACCAAAATAAGTGTTTTGAGTGCGACATCTGAAATCAGCCATGGCCACTAGCATTTTCACAACAAAACTGCATTTATATATATTTTTTGAAAAGATCCAATAAACCAAATTTCCAGTTTTTGGTTTTAGGGTCTTTTTGAAACCGCCTTGAGTCAGGGGTTTTAAAAAACACTCAAAAAGCAAAAACTGAAAATTTGGTTTATTAAAAGGTCAAAAAAAAAAAAACTCCAGATTTTATGATTGAATTAACTATCCAATCATTTTTTCACTGATTATTTAACTTCAGCAGATCGAAATAATGTTATAATTTTAAGGAACTTTACTAATATAAAGCAAAGAACTGCTAATTTTCGAGCAAAAATTAGGGGAGGTCCAACATAGGACAACGAAAATCCAAACTTTTCCAAAAGTGGACCCCTGTTAATTTAACCTTCAAAAATGAAGAAAACTGTGCATTTAAGCAAAAGTTTCTCTTAAACATACAATATTGTCCGTTTCTCTCGAAGGTATACGCCGCGCGGCATTTCAGAATGTGCCGCAGACACTGTTGCCAGCGATTTTCTGCACTTTTGGTGCAAAAAAAAACATTCCCGGCAACAATGCCATGCAATTCGAAGAAGAAGATCAATAAAAACAAAACGCACAGTATGGGATTTGACAGCGCGCATTTGCTGAAAGTGCGGCGCGTCGTTTCGAGGCTGGTATGCCGCGTGTCTTTTTCGGGAATACGCGCAATAAATGCTTGTTGTTATCAACCTGCCGTTCTAATCTAGTCCGTCCCATATGTAAAAACAGCAAGCCGAGAAAAACGCAAAACAAATTTGTCCCGCCCATAAGGCTACGTGTTAGAATTTCAGAAAAAAAGTTAAATTTGCAATGGTTTTCTTGAAAAAACTACCAAATTTTATTGATTTTTTTGATGGTTCACATGATTTTGAACCAAACTGCATCATTAACTCAAAATTGACGAAATTACATATGGGACGGACTAGCTTCGAGCGGCAGTAAACGCATATTTTTGTCAATTATGAGTATAAATATAGCTGTTTATAAGTTCAACTTTTCAGCACCCATTTGAGTGCTGAAAAGTAGAACTTTTCAGCATTTATTTTGAAAAAGTGTTGCTATTCGATTCTGTTATTTTTGGTACAGAAAAGTAGGCTATTTCGTCGTTCAAGAATGACAGGAAAAGTGAGTAGTTTCACGACAGAGATGCAAAAAATATTTTTTGCAATTGGGTACTAAAGCCCTATGTCAATTTTTATGTACAACGTTAAAAAACACGATTAAAAACCATTTCTGATCACTTTTTTTTATTTTAATGCAAAATTTTTTTTTACAAGACAACATTTTTTCGATGGATTAACTATGGTCCCCTTGGAACGAGCTGTCAAGTAGGAGCTTTTCTGTCAAGAAGGACCGCGAGATTAATTTTTCAAAATTGATTTAAAAACCCATTTTAAACTCTTTGTGGTCGTACAAAGGGTCATTGTACTCAGAAAAATAAGTTTTATCGCTGTAAACAATAATATCAGCAATCTAAGCTTCATTTTAGGACCCAATTCCGTCGTGAAACTACTTACTTTTCCTGTCATTCTTGAACGACGAAACAGCCTACTTTTCTGTACTTAAAATAACAGAATCGAATAGCAACACTTTTCAAAATAAATGCTGAAAAGTTCTACTTTTCAGCACTGAAATTGGTGCTGAAAAGTTGAACTTTTCAGCACTTGTTTCGAAAAGTAACACTTTTCAACATTTTTTTGATTTAAACGATTTATTGACAAAATACATGAAAATTTAACTTAAAATTTCACTCAATGGGTGTTTTTCGGAATTGCAAAAAATGATGTATGGAACTCGTTGCAAAACTTGTTTTTTCAGCACTCTTCGTATTTATCCAACTCGGTGAACCTCGTTGGATAAATGTACGACTCGTGCTGAAAAAATCCTTTTTTTGCAACTTGTTGCATAAACTACTATTATAATGATAAATCAATAACAAAACATTTTTTTAAATAAACATGCGTGGTTTTATCAGTAACTGTAAACAAATCTATTGTTAAATTTCGGTCAACCATTTATGTAATTAATATGAAAAAAATGCATCAAAATTACGTTTTTTTATTATTTTTATGTTTACAGTGGTTTTTGAAACTTTTTCTCTGATCTTTTTCGGAAATAAATGTGTTTAAATGTCTTTAAAGTATTTTTGTTGTTTAAAGCCAAGTTTGTTAACCAAACATATTTGTTCATGATGAAAAGTGAGCAAAATCCATCTTTTATTCATTATATTTACCATTAGACCTACATCATGCATCAAAACATTAAATATCGGTTAAATTTGTTATAAAAATAACAGTTTGTATATAGTGGACCCGGGTCCACAATCGGATTATGGACCCGGGTCCACCATAGGAAAAGAGGCTTTTCATATTCAATATATTCAAATGGCTATTTTTCTGCTCAAAAACAAATAACTGATGAAACAAATAGTCAAAATTGCTCAAAAGACTTCACAATGTTTTGTAAAACAGGTTATGAAAAAGTGCAAAAATAAATTGAAAATTTGTGAAAAATGTGCATCGGGTCTACTAGGGGGTCCACTAATGGTTAAAATACCTTAATTAAAGAGTTGATTTCGGAAACGATGGTATATAAACGAACCAGAATACTGCCAAGAACTCTTGTTACCAACGGCAAAACTAGTTTTTGTTCATAAGCAAAAACATGGACAATAAGAGTTTTTTTTTGCATTTTTCGATCACAATACGTCAAATGAGGTGACCAGTAAGATCCTTTTAATTTTTTTCTCTTTTTTTTTTGCTTTATAAAACGTATAAAACACGTTTTAATTCCCCCCCGATTGCACCGAAGCGGTTTGCACCGGATCAAAAAGGATCTGGTCGAACGTGCGATAAACGTTCATTTTCGCACTCGTTTTCGCGGTAGCAAAGTAACGGTTCATTACCTCCGATACTGCAATGGGCTTCATCGATTGCAGGTAATTGTGGGTGCACTCACCTGAAATGAGACATACGAAAAATAAAAACTGAATTAGTCGTTACCGTTCCATATGGTTCGACACCATAAAGTAGCTAAAGTACGCGGTTCCCCGTCAGATTGGCACCGTGTTCGATAACATTAAAAATCAATAACCCAACAGGCAGCCGAGCCAATTTTGCAACACACTTTGACATCCAGGGTCACCGCACACCGGACCGGAGTTTACCCGGTCGGGGTTGTCTACCCGATAAATCATTGCTTTAACGCCCGAGATTACCCTCATTTCGATCGGTCCTGAACTATATTTCGAGCAGTCTGCGAAGAGTTTAAACAGCAAAACATTGACCTGCGAAATCGGATCAGCATTCCTTGCTGAGGTGCATCGTATTTAAATATTTTAAAATTTAAATTTGTAATTGTTAACCCTTGATGCACGTTTTGAGATACTTTTCCCAATGCGATTATTTTTTCATCAAAATGGAGGAAAAATTCAATTACACACATAAAAAAATCATAGTCATACAGTCGACTCTCTGGTTGTCAATATCCAAGGGACCGTCGAGGAAGAGAAGCATCAGTTTACAGAACGATGCAAAATGAAGACTCGATTGAAATTTATTTTTTCTTGATAACCAGCTATTCTTCATGTAAACTAATGTCAAAAACAAAAACAATGACTTTTATATCCCGCCGTTTGGCATGCATGATTTTTAAAACCCGCCAAACAAATCCTAGTAAACTGGGGTTGCGATGGCCAAAAAATTCTTGTCAAATATTTTCTGTTGTTGTGTAGAACCACACGGTTCTTACCCCGGCGAACACAGTTCAGATTAATTCTGTTTTATTCCAGCCTCAAGTCCGCTGTTCATGATGTCCGGCTCATCCCAGCGTGTGGCAACTCCACTAGGCACTACACACTTCGAAAAAATCGTGTAATATTCTGTCTTATCGATGCACATAACTGGAGCGTCTGATGAGACAGAAAATTACATCAGATTTTAAAATTACATGACATGAACAACGAACGATGGCAATGTAATTTTACGCGTGCTGGAAATTTTGGTTGGTGTAATATTCAAAATAAAGGATAATTTGGGATGGAAACCTTTCATAAAAATAAATCGAAATTGTTCGCTTAAAATCATTTTATTAGCTACACTTTCGTAAAGCGTTGAACACACAAGATTAAACACAAAACACTAGCATCACCGTAAAGTCGATCGCTGCTCGTTTCATCCAATCTTCCGAATTATTTGGAACCGTTGATGGAGCCTTGTAGTTGTGCCCGATCGGTTCAAAAAACAATGATCAGCTTGCTCGGAGCGGCGGCGAAATGCTTGCGGGAACACCTCCGTGCTCCTTCTCCAAACAGCGAACTCAAATTCTCCCGGCAAAATTTTCGGAAGCTGTTCCAGGAAACAAATCGACGTCAGCCGCTCAAGTGTTCTTGCCCGCCTGAGCAGATGTGGCCGGATGTTCAGCGGTAAATTAGCCCTGGCCAAGAAGTCGGTCCCTCGGCAAAAACCCTCGGTAAAGTTCTGCCATCTGAAAAACGTAGCAAGAAAAAATGCTGTGAATTTACTAAACTCCAACGCAAAATCTGTGCTTACCTCAATTATTGTTTTCACTTTTTCCTGCTGGCTGCTGGGGAACCGGTTGGTGGTGGAAGATTCTGCCCACTTTTGTCGGAATCTGGTTATTTTGGTGCCAGAATCTGGGCATTTCAAGACCGGAGCTGCTCCGCAATTTTTCTCTCCGCTTCAAACATGGCTGACGTTTAAAGTGTCTGTACACTGTCAAGGAAAATGCACTGAGAATGCATAGAATTGGGTTAAATTCAGAGTAAAATTAAATCATCGCACGTAAAATTACATTTAATCAAACGCTCCAAACATGTGCATCAAACGAAACGTACTGTTCAGTCAAAATAAATTGATCTTTCTCTCTTTTTCTCTGTTTCAGCTTATTCATATCAATTTTTAAAGTCTGCATCATAATAGCCACAATTTTATGTTCAATTTACAATTACATGATGTTATTTTATGTTGATTTTGCTATTACGTTAGGTGTAATTTTCATATTTTTTTAGTGTGTAGGACAGATCACCAACCATCCGAAATAATCGGGAAGATAGTAGGTGAAACTCAAAACGGATGTTGCACGTTCAAAGCAGGTTGCGCTAGCCGTTTGTGATGAGCCTGGCCACGAAGATCATGATGTCGAGAATTTCTTTGATTTTAGATCTTTCTGTGATTCCCAGTAGAAGTTTTTGAAAGATCACGGTGTTTTCATCTGTTATGATACGACATCAGGTACGAACAAAGAAATCCCTGGCCATGTACAAGACCCTGACAGCAAAATCATGAAAATAAAAAAAAATGATTGAATAAAAACCTGCATTCCTCTGTTTGAAACATATATTAGTCACAATTTTAACAATAAACATTAAACTTTTTTATTTATTCTTTTGTTGAGCACCATTTATTTTTTGGATTTGATTGAAAATTATTGAAAAGAATGCAAATAAAATAAAATTGGAACCGTTTAATTGATAGCCATTTCGGTCGGAGCAACGATAGTGGGCGACCTTTTGCGAAACTAGCGTCCATTACGGCCATTATTCCAGTTTCACTGGTCCCGACGTGTATGGTTGCATAGCTTGCATATTTTCCGTTCCGATGGAAGTCTTGTTGAAGTCCTGTCCAATGGTAGCCATCTCCTGGTTCTCACGTTCCGGCCAACCAGATTTATTATCCTGCGCAAATCTACCATGATCCGGCTAGTGAACGATCTGCCCTTTTCCATTACTTGTTCCTTCGCCGGGATGAGCCGGACGCATGAACAGCGGACTTGAGGCTGGAATAAAACAGAATTAATCTGAACTGTGTTCGCCGGGGTATGAACCGTGTGGTTCTACACAACAACAGAAAATATTTGACAAGAATTTTTTGGCCATCGCAACCCCAGTTTACTAGGATTTGTTTGGTGGGTTTTAAAAATCATGCATGCCAAACGGCGGGATATAAAAGTCATTGTTTTTGTTTTTGACATTAGTTTACATGAAGAATGGGAGAGAATCATGGCAACGTCCAGCAAACAAAAACAAATAAATCAAATGTCAAACACCCTTCAAAGCTTCGTTTCTCAAAGAAAAGTGTCTATGCAAGCCATGAGAAAGTGAAATTATTGACAACCGGAATTGATATTTAAAGCAAATAGAATCCAAGGGACCGTCGAGGAAGAGATTCTTCAAGCAAGAGAAAATATCGAGGAATAAAGACAACCGAAGTATGCGGTTTGAAGGGACTGAGAAATTCATCGGTACATGGGGCAATATTGATATCGAGAAGATCGACAGCCAGAGAGTCGACTGTATTACATCTGGGAAGGGGTTGTAATTTCACATCAGAAAATGTGTAAATTTACCACTTTTCTGGTGTAATGTCACCTTTTCAGTATTAATTGAGGTAAAATTACTTCATTAAAGAGGTAATATTCAACCTTCCAAACTTACAGCTTCCAAATTAACACAATTTTTTACTGTGCAGTCAACCCCCGGTGGTTGGTGCCTTTTTCGTTTAACACTTTTTTAGTTTGTACCCCTTTGGTAAACGTCAAACTAAAAAGTGACGAACTGTCACTACACAACCCAAACGTTTGGTAGGAAGTGTGAGCTCTGTGTAAACAGGGTGTCAGACTTAAAAGTGACCCCGTTCGTTTGAAAACAATTAGTGCCAAACCATGAGTATAAAGATAAAGGAATGCTCGTGTATAGTGAATTATTAATCTATGTGTGTTGAAGCAGTCTGTCAATCTGTCAAAAGTGTCAAACCATCAAACTGTCAATTTACGCATTAACTAAGACCAGCCCACGCGTACGCAGCCGCCAAGGGTTCACGCAGATGTAATGCGCACAAACTCGTTGGTATGAAGCTCCGGGCAGATAACGAGTGTGTAGAGAGCTCTTGACCTTTGGATTTGGATCACGCACTTGACGCGCGCGAGCCGTACTTGTGTAGAGTACGCAGCGACACAGCGAGATTCACTGAAGAGCCGACGACCTTGACATTAGGGAGTGTGCACCAGTTTGGACTGTGCTGGACTTGATCAGAGGCGACGAACCTTTTCTTCTACTTGCTGTGAGGAACTTGCTTCAGGATACGATAGGTTGGTGATGCTCAGCGACAGTTGGGCGGGAGACTCGTGAGGCAGTGGATTAGTATAATTGATCCAGTGGGGAGTGCTCGAACGATCCACTGGAATGATGAGTAACATGAACTTTGGGATGAGGGGAAATACTTGAATGGATTCTATTTCAGTAACGAACCAAAAGGGAAGATTTAGTAGCGATAAATAACAATTTATTTTTGTATCACTTTCTCTTTCTGACGTTGAAAGCTGAGAATCTTCGATTAGCACGTGCCACTGCGCCAATTGGTTTAGTCCGTGTACGCTTTGCGAGCTCAGATCGTCTTTCAGTGCTGTTAGAACAGTAGCAATCCCACCCATGAAGCTTGCGGGGGCGTCACAATATCACACGTGCAACCTCGCGTTACTCAACTCTTTTGCGTCATATAAATTTGAGATAAATAATCTGTACACCATTTGAACCCTGGGTGGTAAATCTCGGCTTAACTTCACGTTCTTTCGCCCATGTTACGGGTTATAGAGTTGAAAGTGACTTTAAAATATAATAATGGAAAGACCTACATGTCGCACGCCTTCGCTCGCACACACACAGGGTGTCACACCGAATGTCACCCAAACTTTGGCCGCAGCTGATGCAATCGCGGTCCTGGCCCGGTTCACATGGTGACATTTATGGAGTGGGTAGATCGGGTCGTGGTAGAACTGACCTTGAAAGAAGTGTGTCGTTGACTGAATCTGAGTTCCAAATTCCTCATGCCTGGTATAGGCAGATTTTTAATTATCAGATTCAGAGTCGTAGAATATTCAACTCCTCCATACTTGGTTCTAACAAAGTAGAAAAAAAGTGAAAATTACAGGAAGGTGCTGTGTCCTATCCCTCGCCTAGACCAGACCAAAATCCATGATAAAACTGACAGACCAAATCTGTCAGACCAAGACTGTCAGACCAAAGAGCAAAAAGTAAACAATCTTGGCCTTCGACGTAGGTGCACACAGATCAAGAAAAGAAAATTTGAAAAAAAAATATTTTTCCAATTCAATGACTGGGTTTGGACTGCAAAATTGAATGTACATCAGAAAATGATTAAACAGTGCGGCGTCCTGTACACCGACAATTCAATAAGCAGTTAAAAGCCTTTTTCTTCCATTTTAATTTTTGATCGCATTTACGGTTTACACCTATAAAATCTTGAAATTATTTATACGGATTTGTGATTCCTCTCTTTCCATCATTCCCTTGGAAAATTAGTGCGACTAACTGAAATTACTGTTTCGTGTATTCACTAATCTGTCAGCTAGTCAGCCATGAAAACTTCCAAACTGTTGGCATCACTGCCGAATTAGTTTCGTCGCAGTTTGCGACCGCTCGGAACCTAATATTTTTGCGGAACTTAGCCCTCAACCTGCACGACCTCTCTTCTGCTTCACCGCTTCTTCGCGTGAGAAGCTGCAAAAAGGAGTAAGAAGCTGAAGGTCGCGTCACCGTGCCACCACCAGACTCGACCCAAAAGGCGCATTCGTTTGAACAGCCCGTTCCGGTTCAGTTTAAGCTCAAGCGAACAGTCTTTCCCAGTTTCATAGCAAATTACTTTAGTACAAACCGACATGTCGACATGTCGCGACACTGTGTCAGAATTTGGTCAGCGATGCGGAACCAGCCTTCAAACGAGTGCGCCAAAAGTGTAACTGGGCCACACAGGGGGGGTTCACCCATTTCTGCCGGCACACCGCTGTCGTGTCCCTTCCCGCAGGTCGGTTGACGGACAGACTCCGAAAATAAAAACCGGCTCCTTCTTACAACCGGCGCAGCGGCGAAAAGTGAACGACCTTCCTGAAGTATCGCCCGATCATTACGTTGATGCGAGAGTACGAGCTTTTTGTGTGTTTACTATGTTTCTTCTTGGTGGTTCCATTCATCGCTAACCATGCGGGAGTTCTTTGGGGAAGGTAGGTGGGGTCACAGCCGACCGGACAGTATTGATTTGGGCTGCTGGATTAGTCTATTGACGGACTATTGATTTTGCGAGAGAGACAATAAGCCCACCGTGAAGCGGTTTGAGGAAGTAGATCGCTGTTCCGAGATTGGATTTGGATTGGTCGTAAAACATTCTTGGGTAGTTTTTTTCTATTATTCCGGTATGGAGAGCAATGAACTTGCAAACCTAGCTAAACTGGTGTCTTAAAGGTAGGAGAGTTTAACTTGCTTAGCGGTAAGTTACTGCAAGTCATTGTATCGCTCAATTCTAACAGCGTCTGAAGCTTTCTTAATGGATTTTAGGAAGCTCCTTGATCTTCTAGTTTATTTAGTAATGTGATTACATCACCCACGATTTTCCCGAAACTTTCGCTGCAACACGGGCCACACCTTGCTTCGGCACGTGACCTAGGCCCGAGACCCAGAGAGGAAGCTCGGAGAGCGAAAATGCGTTCACCACAAGAAGTCTGTCAAGTTTAAAGTATGCAGAGAAGACCTTGCGAACTTGGAGAGAACCCGCGGCAGAAAAAGAAGAAGACGATGGCGGTTGGTAGATTTTGGCTGGCGGCGTGTCTCCTCGTCTACATGTCTCAGCTACGATCGCGACGACCTAACCCCTGGGCAGGCTGCACTGTGGTGCGTTCGTCGAGTTCTCTCACGCTCGTTTGGCTGCATTGCTCTGCACAGAATGTGGATTTTTTGCGCGCTCCAGGGGTCTCTGCGAACGGATCAACCTGCGCCTGCGCGCCGGTATAAATTGGTCGGAACGGGTTGATTGCGGCACAGTTCAATCGATTGTTTAGTGCTGTGAACAACAACTCCATCTCATCCCATCAACAAACCATGGCTTTCAAGGTAGGGGGTGTGCTAGGGTTGGCCTATTTTTAGGGGTGGATAAAATTAATCTGGATTTTGCTTTGCATTGCAGTTCCTGACCTTCTGCGCCCTGGTGGCCGTTGCCCGTGCCGGAGTCATCTCCGCTCCGTTAGGTTACGCCGCTGCCCCAGCTCACGTTGCCTACGCCGCTCCGGTGACGAAGACCATCGTGGCTGCTCCCGTTGCCAAGACCATTGTCGCTGATGAGTACGACCCGAACCCTCAGTACTCTTTCTCGTACGGAATCTCTGACGCGCTGACCGGTGACCAGAAGTCCCAGCAGGAGTCCCGCAACGGAGATGTCGTCCAGGGATCGTACTCCGTCGTTGACCCCGATGGTGTCAAGCGTACCGTTGAGTACACCTCCGATCCTCATAACGGATTCAACGCCGTCGTCCACCGTGAACCTCTGGCCACCAAGACCGTTGTTGCTGCCCCTGTTGCCAAGACCATTGTCCAGCAGCCAGCCTACTACGCCGCTCCGGCCGTGACCAAGACCATTGTGTCCCAGCCAGCCGTCCACTACGCCGCTGCCCCGGCCGTGACCAAGACCATTGTGTCCGCTGCCCCTGCTTACGCGTACCATCACTAAACAAACCGATCAAAGGACTGTCAAAGTACAACCCCATGCAGCAACGAATGGACCCATTTCCTACCCAAAAATACCAAATCCCTACCCCCTAATTTTCCCTATTTCGAGAATCTCTCAACCATTTTGAACCTCAGACGAGTTCAGCCCCGTCCTCGCCGACTTGTAAAAAACACTTGCAACTATTTATACAATTAACATATTTTTTGTTCAAAATACACGAGTATTGTCAATACGGAGTCAAATCGTTTGCCTTTCCTGACCCTGTCTGTCCACATTTGAGAAACAAATTAGCCACCGTGCTAGAGGAGACGCGTTGACAAGGTCGCACGCCAGCCAAACTCATTAACTCACCGGAGATTGATCACGATCGCCGCCGGAGTTGGTTGGTATCTCTCTGTTGGAAAGACTTTGAACTCATACGAAGGTGCAACCCTCTACTCTGAATTTGTTTTAAATGGTGATGGCGCAACGTTAAAATGCTTTTGTCCGCATGTCAACTGATGAGCTCATCAGCTTTGCAACGCAGGTATGAATGTCAAGTTCTAGCAAAATTCAGATTGATCATGCAAACGACAAAAATGGGAATTCGGGAATTTTGGCAGATTAAAACTTGTGCCTATTTAATTATTTAACAGCATTATTGATGAAAACTTGATTCCTCATTTTCTATTGAGCTGATTATTTCTGCATTTCAGGAATAAATGATTTGAATGATTAAGTGACATGCTTTCATTTTTTTCGGTAACTTTGAAAATCAGTGATGGATTTGTTTCGAAGCAGTCAGGTACTTGATGGTTACGTTCACTTTACAAACAGTTTAGATCAATACTAAATCAAACTAAGCACTTCTTCTAACATTTGAACATCCTCCATTTGAACAAATCACCATCACAGCTTTTCTGCGCCTCGGTGTGAACCGATCCTAAATCGCTTACGGCCTTCAGGCACTGCTTGTACTGGCTGTTGTAGATAGAAAATCCATTTCCACTCCTCTTGATTTGCCAGATACCGTTCCTAACGAGTTCTTTTGGTGTCCAAGTGAACACTTTTTGTCCCCCACTGGTGGTGTGCTTGGCAGTGTACAGATATTCCTTCGACGATTCATGCATTATGGTATACTCATCATTCATCGAGCCAAATTGATTTATAATCCAGTTTTGCTTTTCTCCGAAAAATGCAACATTGCGGCGATCCTTGTCATATGGTGAGGCAGTGACTAGATATTTGTGACTGTGAGCACTCTTTAATACAACACATCCGGTGGGAACGTCTTGGAAAGCAGCAGGAACTGCAATCAGACAAAGGACAAGTGTGGTTTTCATTTCGAAATTGTTCCGTTACTGAGGCTTCGATAAATGACTTAAGATTTTTTATACAAGTGGCTACGATAAAAAATATAGATACGGCATTTATATTTATCTGATGTTTGCTTGTTCAGGTGCAATACACTATTAGTGCTTCTAACATAGTGTTACAATTTTATTTCATAAAATGAACGATGCTTCATTGTCACACTAGAGTGGTAGAAATGATAGTTCCATTCTGAAATGTTGCAATACTTGCCGGCCTGCACATGTCTCGTAGAAATATTTACAGATTATTACAGTTTGGTCTGCTAAAATATTGAAAAAATACAAACTATTTTGTAAAAAAATTAAATAACATTTAAATTTAATTTTAATATTTGATGAAAAAATCATTAGAAATGCTTGAATAATTAATATACAAATTCAAATGGCATGTTTTTTTCTATTGAGTGTTCTAAACTAGAATATATAACAAATGGACAAACCGTCCATAAACAAAGCGTACTGAAATCATGAAGATCGTACTATTATTGTGTCTAGTGGTACTGCCTGCTGATTGCTTTAAAATTCCTACGGGTTGCGTCAAAATCTGGAGCGTTCATCAGAGTAAATATCTAACATCTTCGAAGGTGCTAGATTCCAAACATCGTCACGTGACACACAGCAACCACCCGGAAACCTGGATCGTGAAGCGTTTGGGCCAAAGATTCACAATTATGCACGAGAGCCATGAGGAATATTTGATTGTCGCGGAGGACACGTTCATCAATGGAAACCACAAGGTGTACACGTGGATTCCGCAGCAAATTTTGCCGAGTGCTTTCTGGGAAGTACAACACAAGCGCGGGCAGATCGTTTCTATAGTTGACACCAAATACAATCAATGCTTAAGCACAGAATGGGCATTTGGTTGGATTTCGACGAGAAATAAGCTAAACTGTGACGATGAGAAGCTTGAGTGGATCTTCATGAAGGCTCGGTGCAATCAAGAAAGGTTTCTTTATGATCAATTTGAATAAATGCGGGCATTGAGCACAATTCAAAAGCAACATTTTTTACTAAGCACCCATGTTCGGTCTCGTTGGCAAAACATTCGTGCGATCGTGCCAACAACTTTAGGCACTCTAACTTTAAACTAACGAACTACTAACTCTGGTTGACCGTGGGCAAATTTTGGCACAGCAACATGGCAACAGTCATTCAATGCTAAAATAAACCTTTTTTGAAAGACCACGAACACGCTTGACGCGTGGCACCACCTGGGAGGGCAATGTCAGGGTCGTTTTGTGTTAGGGTTGTTTTTTTCGATATTTAAAAATGAGTTATTTTCTATATTTCAACTCGTTTTAGCAACAAGCAAGATTATTTTTTTAAATAGCAAAAACTGTTTAGTTTGTTTTCATGTTGGACAAATATCCACCCTAGTCATGCATAACCCCCTCTAAGATAGTGGTAGCATAAATCTGAAGAAATAAGCTTTTTTTGCGACGTTTGTTTTATTGGTTTCAAAACGATTTCACAATGAGATGTCAATGATCTTGTGCCCACAGCATAGGCACAGATCGTGTCGTTTGATTGATAGGTTTGAGGAAATGGCACGGGGAGCTTTTTGAGAGGTGGTGCACATTCCGGAAGTGATGCGATTATGATTAATTGTTGAGTTCTTTGTTTGCCTACAGCGGCTTAAGACTACATTACAATCAAGATAACAAGATATTATAGTAAATCGATGCCTCTGTGCTCTCTTATGCTAACTAGATGGAAGACCTAGTAAAAGAAAGCGTAGATACATCGAAATGTTGAAAGTTATTTAATATGCTCTCACTATTTCTGTAAAGACCATCAGACACATTTTGAAATTCAGAAATTTTTAATATCATTTGTGAAGAAATGAAATAAAATTGTTGGTTGTACTTTGTTTGTTCAGTGGTTAAGTGTTAATAAATTAATGAAGAAATGTGTAAAGAAAAACAACATAAAAAAGAGAGACTTAGGATAAGGGAAGTGAAGGGAAGATAATAAATGAGACCATTTTTTTACAATTGTGGTAAAAAATAGAGAAACGCATAGTTGAGTAGATATGGTTCGTCAAATTAAATGTCAAAGGAACAGACCTTCAATGGACCCAACGTCCAGAACACACTCATCACTGTTCATCAGAAGAAAACAAGAACACGAGGTAGAAAACATAACGAGTCTGTTTGTAGCGTGCAATTTACGCGGCGTGATACGTTATACAAACTGCGACATGCTGGTACAAGTCGGTCGTAAAAAGTGAGATCAATCCCCCTAGTAGAATGTTTTATAACTCAAACAAATTAAAACTAAACGAGCACAGCAAGCTGCACAAACCAAAAAAAACGCGGCTGAAAGTGCAACTTCAAATGCATCATGAAATTGCATTTCGCCCCTTTCCCATTCGTCTTCAGAATCAAATTAGAAGAGAAGTGCACAAGATTGGCATGATGCGAGTGAAATGAATGTTGTTAGTTGAAACACAAAAACAAAACAAAAAAGTGAGTAGATGGATGAGAGCAGATATTTTTTATTGCCCCGCACACATGATGACTCGCTGGGCTAATGTGGCTCGAAATTTGGACGATGAGATCTTGTTTAATTATGACGTCGTTTGGTACGTGGAAATGCAGATTTTACGAACCAAGTTAGTTTTCAAGCAAGGCGTGGAGGCAGTTTTGAAGCGATGATGTTTAATAATCTTTTAATATTATAACCCTTCGGCGTACGTGTACTCTACAAACACTTTGAAAGGAACACTTGTAAGAAACGCCAAAACTAGCGACTGCAGAAGAATATTGAAGTTGTTTTTAGAGGATAATAAAAAAATTATGGCACGCAAATAAATCTCAAATCATCATGATTAGGACAACCCAACCAAAGATTGCTACAAAGCGATGTTATTTTAAGGTAACCTTCATTTAAAAAACTTTCCAACATTTTACAAAATTTACCCCCAAAATTAAGCCTCGGTATACGTGAAGATAAAGAGCAGGGTTTGGTAGTAAAAAGGTACTGTGAACGACAGATAAATCCCGAAACGATCGAGAGTACTTAACTCAAAGGTTCATTTTTCAAAAAGTTCACCCTCAGCCAATCTGAAATTACTACCGATCGACAACTCGACGTCGTCGTGCTATCTTGTCGCACCCGTTCCGAGAAGAACACGTTTTAATGTTTGACCAAAACAATAACAACCACATTTTGTTTGGCTGACCAGTATGTACATTGTCCCGAAGTTTGGTTAAAGTTGGTTGCTGGAGTCCCGAGTTATAATTACAAATGTTTACGGTAGTCTTACTTGTACGTGCGTCAAACGCGTTCTGACCTGAAATCCCTTCGGCCAGTTGTCGCACTTACATCAATTTTCAGGGAGTGACAAGATAGCACGACAAGATTGAAACTACTTTCATATGTAAAGTGACAAAAATGCTCGGAGTTTTTTCGGATTTCGTTGAATATCTCAGGATTGAAATCGAATGTTGGGGATCTGTGAAGGTCAAAAGGTGAGGCATTGTGTGCTGCACAAAATGGCGTCCATAACTCAATTTGGCCCAAAATGCACGTACGACAAGTTAGCACGATGGCGACGAACTGCTCACATCTTTTCCAAGACAAACCAGCAGCTGTTTCCTTGCTCAGAATCCGACCCCCGGAAGCAATTTTCCAGGTCCACGGCACACCCCTCGCAGTTGCTGCAACAGCAGGTACAAATTAGATTTTCAATTTCATTAACAATAACAATAAATAGCAACTGCCGGCAAGAGCAAGCGAGTGCATCTTGCACAAAAGTGCACCTTCACCTCAGGAGGGAAAAGAACTTGCGACTAAACTTGACTTGACTTTCCTTCCAGCCAGCTGCAACCTCGACGACGAACCATAACTTAATTTGGTGTTTCTTGCTCTTAAGAGTTTTCCCCCCACCCAAACTGATGCCCGGAAAAAGGGGAGGTGGAAAAAAGCTTTGACCTCTCCTGGAGCACCAATTCGCACAATCACACACAGAGAGAGAGAAGTTGGGGCCACCTGTGTGTGATACCCCTGAAGGTCTGCAACCGGCATACAGAGGGTGAGTGTTGTTGACGTTAGTCACTTCTCAGCAGCAAATTGGTTTGATGTTTAAAGTTTAATTTAATCGAATTTCAAGCTTCAAGTGAGCGGAAGAAAACAATTTCTTGCTTGTGTTGTGGTACAAATTGGAACCGCCAATGTGGGGGTTTGAGGTTGTGGTCAATTTTTCCAGTGTGGATAAAGCTGACGAACTATGCTTAAAGAGCCAGCCGAGTAAAGCCGTAATCTAATTGCGCTAATAAAGAGCAAAGTGAGGTATTTGAGTAGAAAAACCATTCATTCTATGAATTACCTTTTGCTCCTTTCAGAAAAAAATTCAAATAAGCACAAAAGGCTCGTTCAGGTGGTGCTGAATCAACAGTTTCAGTTGGCGGACGTTTTTCCTTCGGAAAAAGGGAGAGCAAACAGACAGCTCAAGTTATAATAAGAGCTCTTGGCAGGTCAGAAAAAGGGCTGGCAGTCATTTAATGTTGTTTTTTTTTTAATAAAGCATCAAGCCTTTTTATCCCTGACAAAAAAAGCAAAACTTTTCGAAAATATTGATAAAATATCTTCAAATAAACTTTTTTTTTCTTACCAGAAAGGTTCTTTTAATACCGAAATTGAATGTGCTATGTTGTGCTCTGATAATAATACAAGAATATACATAAAGTTGAACATTCAAACTAACTAATTTGATAGAATATTGATCATAAATGCACTGTAAACCTGAACATTAAATGTAATAAAACGAGTGCTCACCCTGGAAATGAACTCAATTAACAGAAGAGAAATGTAAAGATAACAAAAAACTCTCTGAAATGTGCTTTTTATGAGGTGGAAATGATTAACTTTATAATAGTTTGAAAGTAAAGCGAGAATGATTTTTTTGCAGCGGCAGACGTTTTAGCTTTGAAGATTTTTTTTACCTTTCTATGTTAATTCAGGATTTTTTTAGCGAAATAAATGATACTCTACCTGCGAAAGAAAGATAGAATATACGTAGAGTTTTTTTTAAAAAAAGGTCCTAGAAGGTATTGTGTTCCATCTATTTAAAGGAACTTTAAAGAATTATATGGATATGTAAGAAATAGTTTCAAAATCTGTGTTTTAGCGAGAAAGAAAAATAACTCAGTTGAAAGGAACTCGCCAAATGAAACACATTTGCACTTCAACTTCATCATCAATGCCACTTTCAAGAACCACAAACGACCAAAAATGTCGTTCCCCTTCAAGTTCAGAGTCGTTTTTCAATTTCCACATTGCTCCACAACCTTCAATTGATCGTCAATTTTGCGCACTTCTCCCTAATCTGTTATGCTATTACCAACCCCACCCCGATGTCAAAGGAGTTATGCAGGATATTTTCCAATTTCCACCGCCAAACATATACATTATGCTACATTTTCAGTCACCCCGGTAGAAGAGTGAAAAGCCTATCGGCAACAAATCAAGCTGCTGGCAACACACAATCCTTTCTCGCGTGGTTCTTTTCAATCTCCACCCACCCCCACAACGAAACCCTTTTCCGGCCGTCTGGATTGTGGTGGAGATTTGCTTTTCGATTCAATTTGCCACACAGCAAATTTCCTTCCTTTTGGTTTCACAACTGGGTCCTCAGACGACGAAGCCGTCGCGACGCAACTAGAGTCGTCGATGCTGCAGGTGACGGCTTTTCCCCTTAGTTTTTTTTTACAGAAAAGGTGTTATAAAACCAGCATAAATCCGTCCAAAGCAGGACGTTTTCATCTGATGGAATCCTGGAGTGTGGTTTCTGAGGAAGTTTGTTAGGGGAAAACAACGAAAAAACGATTGACTCCATAAAATCTAGTAAGTTTTTAAATAAAATAATTAATAAGTATTTAAGTGAGTTTTAACATAAATAAATCAAACATTGTCAAGCTGTTGTCCAAACTCATAACCAGTTTAAACCTTGTGACAGTTACTAAACCAAACAAAATGCAAGATGTCTTTTTCTGTAAAATTTAATAATCATTTTTTAAAGCCTCAAAAAACTAAAAAAGTTGAAATCGAATAAAGCATCTTAAACTTAAAGAAACAAAAAAACGTTTAATGATAATTTTTTTAAAGCCTCAAAATCCTGAAAAAGTCGAAATCAAACAACACATTTTAAACATAAAGTAACAAAAAGCACCTTTTAAAATCGTTAAATTGTGATAGCTCACTTAGACGAAAAAAAAGAACAAGCCGTTCAAAGGACCCGGTGCACTAAAAAGAAGGAACCATGGTTCACAAAAACGAGTCGTGGTTTTTAAACTCAGATGTTTTGTACACCCAAAACTGGCAGCGCTAGTCCGAGAGAATGATGGTCTCGAGTCGAGAGAATAGTGGTACCATTCACGGACGCAGAGAACACAGCTCGAGATGGGCGATAGAACTATTCTCTCGAGGTTCATTTGCAAAAAAAGTTCATCCGTCAAACAAAAAACCAAAAGTGTCGATAACGGGAATCGAACCAGAGACCTTTGAATAACCAATCCAATGACTTAGCTGCCTCGGCCAACACAGCTTGGTGACCAAGGAGAAGTCAGAAGTCGATGTATGACACTTGTTGGAGATTTATTGATTCAACTAACGAATGAACTCATTTGTTATGATGGTGTGAGTTGGTACCATTATTCTATCGATTTTGGCATTGAGCCCTCAATAAATTTTGAGAGAACGATTATCTCGACTCTGAATTTTGGGTGAAGGAACCATTCCAAGATAAGAAGATGTATGAAATTGTGTCTTTTTAAGGGGATACATCTACAAAAAAAGTCAGAGGTTGGTGTGAGCACACACTTAATTTTATTTAAAATTTGTTATCAGGGCATCAAAATATACATTTTAATCTATTATCAAAAGAAATTTGAAGACATTTAGTTGTATCATTGCCGAGATATAGCTAGTGAAGTAAGCAGTTTAAAAAACAATGCTTTGACCAATTCGGCTCAAAATTTTGGTGAAGACTCGTTAAACTGGTCCAGTGAGCATGACGTAGGTCGATTTTCAAAAAACTTATTTTAAAAAGAGGTAAAAATATTTTTGTGTTTTACATATAAAAAATCTTCACTTTTTGATTTTTGTATTTTTTTTAAAGCAAAAAAAAACAAAATCGGGCTTCGTCATGACACGGGATATGTCTTGGCATCTTTTTAGTGATTCAATAAATTTTCTGTAATATGAAATTTTGTAATTATCTATAGATGACTCATGTATACATGAGTCTCACCGTTGCTCTGCGAGGCAAGGCCTGTTTCGATCGTGTTTGGCCTACGTCGTTGTTTCGCGAGGGAGAAAAATGAAGAAAAAAGTGATTTTGAAAGAAGCTGGCCAATTTCGCCGTTGCTCTTTGCGAAGCAAAGCCTGCTTCGATCGTGTTTGGCCTCTGTTGTTTTAATTGTGGTTCAATCTCGTATATTAATTTTTAAATTATTGTTTTTTTACAGTTTCCTGGAATTCTTTAAAATTAACTGTCTACATGTAAATATATCTACTCACTATGATTTATTTAAATGTTCATATCATTCCTCATTCTATACCTTTCTTGTAACATACCATCTCCTCATACCATATATGATCAAATTGCTTAAATTAACGAAACTTTCTAAAACAGCATGGGAACCATCTGGAGCATTTAGATTTAAATTTACTGCTATTTTTTACAGCTTCCTGGAATCATCTTGATTGTATTTATATTTATTTTATTTACTATATTTATTATATTTATTATTATTACAAAACTATCTGCTTTGAAATAATACACTACAGACTCACATTTACACTTACAAACCTCCAAATCATTTAATACATTACGCATTGAACCATTTTCATCGGCTCGATGAAATTCCCCTAACCCCCATTCCAAACCTCCCAAAAATATTCCGTTCACTTTTAAAAGTCGCATGGGTTCCCTGCACTTTTGCCACTAGTGAACAACAAAAACATCCCCTCCCAAATCCCCACGGGACTGTATGGTCGTAGCCTTGGAGCACAGTGTGGAAATTTCCGTTCTTATATTATTTATTATTATATATTTTTGGTTGTACCGGGCAGCAATCAAATTGTCTAAGAATATTGAATTGACCATTGTGGCACCCCCTACAGCGTGGTGCAGACCCGTAATGCTATGCTATGCTATGCTATGCTATGAAAATTTGTAATTATCTACATGTATGCAACCCCTTAAGCTTAATTTAATCCACCATTTTTTTGTTTTTTGAACGAAATTTGTACCCCAAACCAATTTGGATTAGAGCGTCCAATTTCCCGTCCCGAGGGAAAAATTTTCAGGGAATTCTCAAGATTTCCCATAAAAAAATATTTCCTGGGGAATTTGAAAATTTCCCGAAAATTCCCGAATATCAAGCGGAAGTAGACATTTTCTTAAGTCTTTGAAATCATTTTTTTAATGCTCTTAAAAATTTAAAAATGAAGAAACTCAATTTAATAAACTATTATAATTCAGGTAAACTTTTTGAAAAATAATTGGATAAAGAATAAAGAATATTGAAACCCTGCACCGCCAGAGCAAATTGTTTATGTTTTTGTTTATCATGATCAAATAAGATAAAAAATGAATTGGTGCCATTCAATATTACAAGTAGGTTTTTGGTCGAATAATTACATCCATACAAGAAATTACAATTTGAAGTAAAAGAATTATGGAGCATTAGTGCAACAATGGGTGCTAGAGATTATAATATGAAAAAAAAAATGGAAGAGTGATTATAAACAAGAAAACCATGTGGCAAAAACCATCTAAAAACCATTATAAAAATACTTTGTATTGTTTGAGGGGTGCCCAAAACATGAAAACACATTTCAAAAACTTGCTCCAAATATTTGAAAACATCGAGTTGTTTGAAATAAAACAAACGCGCAAAGTTATATTTTTAAGGAAAAACTAAAAAGCTTAACAAATTTGTTCAAGAACTGAAACCAGTATGAGTTGTTAGAAAATTTATTTGTTATAAAAATTATAATTTCTTCTTGATTTTTTTGATTCATTTCAACTTAATTTGTAAAACCATACTCTGTAAAACTGGTCATAAAGGCGAATTTAAAAAGAAATTTTCCTATTGTGGAGTATGGATTTATTTTATTTACTGTCCATATACTTTGATGAAAAAATACTTCTCAACATACCAAAGAACATTTTTTGATTCATTTTACGATTTGAGGTTATAAAATTCGAAAAATTATATTTTAGTTGTTGTTGTATGAATTTTTACATTTGGTTTAGCTATTAATTGATCTTTACAGTTATTTTAATCATTAAACTTGCTGTCCTCTACAATTTTGATGAATAATGTTAATTAGAAGCAAGTTCAGAACAACTAATAAATTTAATATTTTCCTGGATTTCCCGGGAAATTGGTTGAAAATTTCCCGTTTCCCGGTGCTCCCTATCCGAAAAGGGACTTTTTATTTTTTTTTTATTTTAAAAATACACTAAATCGTTGGGTTATATTTCTGTTTTAAATTTTATATCATGTTTTGGCACACTATCTCAAGTAAAAATTGTCCGAAAATCATGTTTGTGCTTCGTCACTTTGTGTTACTAAATATCGTCCCTTAACCTCTGATTTTTCTCGGCTGATGTGCCGTTCACCTCAGTTTGCGGGAATGTCGATCAAACGCAAAGATATATGAGTTTTCCAATTTTCCACCGGCTGTCACACCACAACCTCCCGCGGCAAAGTACCATTCCGGTTAAGCAGTATTGACTCACACCACGTGGCCACCCCGTCAGAGGATTGGGGCCTTTTGGGTGAGGGTGGTTTTGACATCCCTCACATTGACACACACACAAACACACAAATTTCCCAGTTTCCTTCCGGCGTCGCGACGCAGTTTGCCTCTTTGGAGTGAGAGGTGAAAAGATGACAAATCAGCTAACTCTCCCTCTCACACCCCTTCTCAACATTCTTGGAAAATCAAAGAGCAGGAAAATTCTCCGACACTTGATACACGATATGAATAAATTATACTTTCGTCAATCGTCGTCAGGTGACGGGGCTCGCAGTCAAACCCCCGACTCGTAAGCACGTGACAAATGTGACGACGTGGAATTTTCCACATGGCAGCAGTCAGAAGGAAAACCTCAAATCCTGCGGTGTTTCCTTTTTGTGCAAAGAGCGAAATTTTTCCGCCAGCGAATGTTTGGCGGTGCGATATTTTCTCAAAATCAGCGGCAGAATTTCAATTATTACATTGAACGTTACATTTCACTTGTTTGCCGACGAATTGGTTTTCATCAAACGAATGTTTGGTGGCAAATTTCAATCAGCTTGTGTGACGCGTGCTCTGGGTGGCTCTGGGAGGAAATTGAATTGGTTTGTTTGTTGGTTTGGTAGAAGTAGAATTTTTGATTATTATATTTGATCTTCTCTGTGCTAGAACCATGTGAAAATTTTCAATCAGTTTTTCAGTCCTAACCCTGAATTGTATAACTATGGTGTTATTAGTTGCATTTTGTTTGTTTTACGAAAAACTTCACATCTCGTAAATTTTCTTTTAGTTTTAGTTTCAGTTTTAGTCAATCTTAGTTAGTTAGTTCTGTAGTTGAATGATCTTTTAAACCATCAGGCCTTTTGATTTTCGCTATGCTATGAGACGCGGGTTCGATTCCCGCCTTATCCACTGAGCTTCTATCGGATGGTGAAGTAAAACGTCGGTCCCGGTTTCTCCTGTCTCGTCAGAGGCGCTGGAGCAGAAATCCCACGTTAGAGGAAGGCCATGCCCAGGGGGGCGTAGTGCCAATAGTTTCGTTTCGCCTTTTGATTTTAAGTTTTGCCTTCCTCACCTCACTGAGGCAAGGCTATAAAATCACTCGAAAAATGAACTTCTTAAATACGACTCCTAGATATACCTTCACGTATACCTATCGACTCAGAATCAAATTCTGAACAAATGTCTGTGGGGATGTGTGTGACATGATTTTTTTCCACACGATTATCTCAGAACTGGCTGTACCGATTTTGGCCAGATCCGCCTTATTCTGTTCGTTTTGGGGTCCCCTAAGACCCTATTAAAGGAGAATGGGCAAATTTGTATGGGAGCTGGTCCAAGGATGTACACGAACGGGACCAACTTTTTTCGAAAGATCTCGCCGAGTCATGAAAAAAAGTCTTCCGGACCAACTCTCTAAACCCCGGGATTCAAAAGTTACATGCTGTTGAAGTTTGAGCATTTTGGGTAAAAATGTACAAAAAATCGTATTTTTGCTAATTCTAAAATCATTTATAAAATCTCCATTTTATTATGGATTTTGCTCATCTTGACTTCATTCAACGCGTATCAGCAAAAACTATGAGTTCTAATATGTCTTAGCATGATTGAAACATGATTTCTCTTGTTTTTATACGGTTCAACCGTTTGCACAAGAGGCATCCCATAGAAAAAAGTCGAAACTTCAAGATATTGAAACCGGATCCGACCCAGACTGCTTCAGTGAGTATGGAAGGCTTCTGTGCAATGTTGTAATAACTTATTGGGATGGTCTGAGTCATCCGAGAACTCCTTGGAGTTAAGACCGGCGAGTCTACCGTCGTAACAAGCAAGATGTCGGCGGTTTTTGACCACTGATCATACCCGCATGGCTTCAGTGAGTATGGTAGACTACTATGCTGATGTGTTGGAGTGTCCTGGGTTCTCCTAGGACTCCATGGAGTTAAGATCTGTGGGTCTACTACCGTAACAAGCAAAATGTCGACCGGTTTTGACAACGGAACATACCCGCATAGCTTCAGTGAGTGTGGTAGACTACTTTGCTAATATGTTAGGATGTCCTGGGTCATCCAAGGACTCCCTGGAGTAATGATCTGTGGAGCTACAGCCGTAACAAGCAAGAGGTCGACGGTTTTTGACCCCGGAACATACCCGCATAGCTTCAGTCAGTATGGTAGACTGCTTCCTTAATGTGTTAAGATGTCTTTGGTCATCCTAGGACTCCCTGGAGTTAAGATATTTGGGTCACTGTAACAAGAAAAAGGTCGACGATTTTTAACCGCGCATCATAACCGCAAAGATTCCGTGAGTATGGCAGACTATATTGCTGTTATGTTGGGATGTTCTGGACCATTCCAAAGAGTCCTTGTAACAGCCGTAGACCTACAGATCCTAACTCCAGGGAGTCCTAGGATGACCAAAGACATCCCAACACATTAACAAAGCAGTCTACCATACTGACTGAAGCTATGCGGGTATGTTCCGGGGTCAAAAACTGTCGACCTCTTGCTTGTTACGGCGGTAGACTCACCGGTCTTAACTCCAAGAAGTTCTCGGATGACTCAGACCATCCCAATAAGTTTTTACAACATTGCACTGAAGCCTTTCATACTCACTGAAGCAGTTTGGGTCGGATCCGTTTTCAAAACCTTGAAGTTTCGACTTGTTTCTATGGGATGCCTCTTGCAAAAACGGTTCAAACGGATAAAAACAAGTGAAATCATGTTTCAATCATGCTAAAATATATCAGAATTCATAGTTTTTGCTGATACGCATCGAAAGAAGTCAAGAAAATCGAAATCCATAATGAAACAGAGATTTTATAAATGATTTTAGAAATAGCAAAAATCCGATTTTTTGTATATTTTTACTCAAAATGCTCAAACTTCAACAGCATGTAACTTTTTTTTTTTTTTTTTTTTGTTTTATTATAGAGACTTTACACCATTGTGCATTCATCTCTTCAAGGTGGATAGTGGAAGAGGAAAGGTTACAGAGTTTTAAATCACTTGTCTGTCTATATTTCAATAATTGTTACCATGCCTTTTTTCTAAAGATTTCTGTCTATGTTTCAAATATTTAGCGGAAAATTTTGATCTTAAATTATCAAGTTCTTCAATTTTATCTTCGTCCTCTTCCTCCAGGGATTTAACAGTTATCTCATAACACTTATTCCTATAATATTTTGCTTTTATGACATCTTCGTCTTCTTCATCTGTTGTTTCTTCTTCAGCCATCTCTCTTCGTTTTGTTGTCAATTCGTCATCCGCGTCCAAATATGCTTGTAAGCGGTGTAAGGGTTTTGCGAGTGTGCTTAGAAAGCACGGTCTCGAATCCATCGTTGTCTTCTTCGTCAATTTCACTTGTTTCCATTGCATTTAGTTCTGGTTTACTGTTGTTGCTTTTACTGCTGCTGCTGCTGCTACTTGGCTCAGGTTCAATTGGTGGTATACTGCTTTTTTGGTTCACCTTTTTAGTTGATGGCGTTGATAATGCGACTTGTAAGGTCGGCGGTTACTTTGCAACTGCATGTAACTTTTGAACCCCGGGGTTTAGAGAGTTGGTCCAGAAGACTTTTTTTCATGTCTCGGCGAGATCTTTCGAAAAAAGTTGGTCCCGTTCGTGTACATCCTTGGACCAAATTCGCCCATTCTCCTTTTATTCTGTTTAGTGAAGTACTTTTAAAGTTATGCCAAGAAAAAGTTTTTTTGTAGCTACAAAAAAGGGTGATTTTTGCATAACCTCAAAGGCCGGGTCTTTTTGCTTTCTTGACTTTTTGACCACGCGAGGGATTGGCAGCCACACCCCCTTGCATGCGTATCGCCCGGTCGCCACATCGCTTAAGCAGTGTCTGCGTCTCTTCTGGAAAAAATCTGTATTAATTATGTTGCTGCATCATTTTGTCTCGACAAATATTTACACGAACTTTTTACTGAAATATATAACTCATGAGACTTTTCACCTTTATTGTGAAGAGTTGGTAAAAAAAAGAATTGAAAATTGCTGTTCAAGTAAAATCAATAATTAAAAAAAAAACAAATAAAAAAAAATTTAAAAAAAATAAAAAAAAAACTCTTAAATTAATTTGTAAATACCAACTAAAATACAACATGAATGCGAGGAAGGCACCAACCTTAAGGTGGAATTAGTAACGTTTTTATAATATTACGGTTCTAGCAACTTTTGAATTATTAGCAAGAGTACCATGCATCTCCATAAGCGTGGTTCACGATTTTATGAAAATATGGTTTATTATATGCTTTGCATCAGGGAACAACTTTGTAGAACATCACAAAGCGCCAGGATTTGACCCAGAAAAGATACGGGATGTTTTTTTGGAGTTTATATTTTATGGCTAAATTTTAAAAAATGCTCGCAAAATTAACCTGTATCTTTTCGGGATCAATTACTAGCGCTTGTGCACTGTGATGTTCTACAAAGTTGTTCCCCAGATCAAAACCTTTTAAAAACATAAGCAAAGGAAATTTTAGTAGGGTATAGGAAAAATGTTCTCGATGAAAAGTTAAAAAGTGCCTGATTTGATGGCGTTTTGAAAAAACGTATATTTCATAGAAAAAAAAAAAAAAAAAACACAAAATGTTTTAAAAATTCTCTCATTTTCCGTTGCTCGACTGTACAAATTTTCGGAACATGTCATTTTATGGGAAATTTAATGTATCGTAATCTGGGGCGTAATCGGAACTACAGTCTGAATAGGGACAGCAGTTTTTAGAGCATTTAAAGCTTTGGAAATGGATGTACACATTTTGTTAGTCTGAATCTATTCCGAAACCAACCAGAAAAATCAAAATATTGTGCTCTAACTTGGTTAAAACTGCTGTCCCTATTCGCCCCATGTGTCCCGATTGACCCCAGTTTACGGTACTTTTTGATTCTACATTAACCCAGAAGGGTCATTTTTTCATATAGAACAAAATTTTTCATTTTTAAATTTATTGTTTTTTCTAACTTTGCAGGGATATTTTTTAGAGTGTAATAATGTTCTACAAAGTTATAAAGCAGACAATTACCAATTTTTTTATAAACATAAGGAGTTTGCTTATAAACATCACTAGTTATCGCGATTTTACAAAAAAAGTTCTGAGTACACCTCTTTTTTCGCATGTTCAAAAATGAAAGGGGTCGTACCGCCCCTCCGTCACGAGATATCAAAAAACGGACCTCGGAGTTTCACGCAAATCGAAGAGGGATCGGGGCAACTATTCTCGATTTCGTGTGAGTTGGTAGAGATTTACCCACAAATAACTCTGACCTACAAAAAATGACAAAAATGACTGCGCAGGCTCAACTCGAAGGGAAGCATGAAGTTTGGGCTCGCCAGAAACACATGCACTTTGAATTTTTCAGAAATATTTAGTCTGGTCCGAATAGTTTTTCTCCATAGTTTGTAGGGAAAATGAGGGCGGTTCCTCTCTGGTCCATTCAAGCGAAAAATTGCATGCAATATGTGGGAGTAGCGAACAGCACTAATTTTCCATACAAACCTTGAAAAAAAAAAAAAACACTCGGCCCAGACTAAACATTTTTGAAAAATTCAAAGTGCACGTGTTTCTGGGGATCTCAAAGTTCATGCCCCCCTTGGGTGGAGCCTGCGCAGAAATTTTTTGGTCGGTGTAATTCTTATATTAAAAATTACTAAATTTTGATGAAGCAAAAAAGGGTTAGATAAAAATCAGTTTGGCTTGAAAGAAATTTTTTATAATCCAAGTTTTTAATATGAATTCGGCAACTTCTTCAATCTCAAGCTCAAGTCACCAGTTTGTTTATCAATTAATTGATTTTTTGCGTGTTGATTACTTTCCGTTTGATGTTCACCGATATTCTAATACGATTTTAATGGAGTCCAATTTCCCAACTTTTTTCGGCAATTCAGCTCAGTTCGTTTACCCTCCAACGGCGTCCAGTGACCCCTTATTCCGTGACGTGGACCACTAGCGAACCATGAGGTTGCAACTCCGGGCGCGGCCCTGCTGCATTCCGGGCCAAAAGAAGTGCAACTCCAATGAACCTCGCAGCGCACATCTTCAGCACAATGCCACTGCTCGGCTCGGCCCTCGAGATTATGAAAATGATGATGATGATCCGGCAAAATTTACCTTTCCCCCGGGAAGGTGGGGCAAAACTATGGCACGGAACGAAAAAAAAAAAGAAATGCTCCATGTTCTGACGCGGGAGGGGGGAAGTAATTTCGCGAAATTTGCAACAAAAACCCTCTTGAGATAAAGAGTTTTACGTGTTGAACTTGGTTGGCGACCGACGACGTCATTCGCTGAGTGCGATGAAGCATGAGGCAACATGAAACTCATGAGGAAAGCCTGGCTTTTGTTCTCGGCGCGAGCACGTGCTTGTGGCATGGGCACCGAATTTCGGGGTTTTCCGTATTGGGTTCTCAGAAAAGTTACATGATAAATCATTTCAAACAGTTTTGATCTTAATTAGCAACGGATTGGGGAGAAGTTGTACAGCTTTATCAGAATCCATGGGAAATTTAACTAAAATGATGTTGTAGTTGTAAGTCTTGTTGATTTTTTTAAAATAAATACGTCAAACGTTCTGAATGTGACGAAATTGAAACCAAAACATGTTGTGTTCAACGTCATAAGTCAACAAATATCGACTTCCATAGGCCATAAAACATTTTTTGTACATAAAATTTCCTAGCTTTTGACCTAAGGCAGAAATGAAAACAAAATGATAAATAATATAAATGCTGTAATAAGTGTAAGCAAAACATTTGTTATTTTTTAATAAAACGTTTTCTTTTTTTCTATTCTTAACATGAGAAGTTGCACAGAATACTGTTTAAGAAGGATACACAAGCTCATCAAATAAATCTCTTTTTTATTCATTTTTTTTTGTAAAATGTGTAGAGAAATGAAATATTGTCATTGAAGTACACACAACCTCCGGTGGTTGGTTACTTTTTCGTGTGATACTTTTTTAGTTTGTACCCCGTTGGTTGGTCAAAGTCAAACTTAACAGTGACGAACTGTCACTTTTTACACGGCGCTCACGCAAACTATCAAAACAAACGTTTGGTAGTGTGTGTGTGAAATCCGTGTAAAAGGGGTGTCAAACTAAACCCCGTTCGTTTGACAACAGGGGTTTAGTGTAGTACATTCCAGGGTTTTGGAGCTCCTTTCAGATGTGTGATTTGCAATCGTAATTCAATCGAAAGCATTATTACTTATAAATATGAAATAGAAGGCAAGAGTAAGAAAACGTTTTCAAAAAACTTATAGAAAGTCTTAATATAGATCTGATTTTTATACATTTAGGATTAAATATTTAGATCACAAAACTATTCTCAAATTGTGAAAAAAATCGTGCAAAATGCCATGCATTTTTTTAAATGTCATAACACGTGCTAACATTCGTGAATCCCAAAACCAGTAGCGTGAAGACAACCGTGACTACCAACTTTTCTCCACCAAAAGACGCCAAGCCGCCACTTCACTGCTTGCTCATCCTCCTGGGGGAAACCAACCTCTATTGTTGGCACAGCTCCTCGCGTTCCATGGCCATCCATCGCGTTCCACGCTCCTTGAAAGTGCATCCTCAATGAACCGTGAAGAGCGGATACTTCACTGTGCCGTGCCCTTTTTTCTTTCCTATACCGTCAACACTGTTGATGTTGCTGCTCTTTTTCGCTCAAGTTTCGTTCCAGAATGTGCTGCATTGTTTTCAGGGGACACAGAGGTAAAAAATTGAAATTGTAATTTGAAAAAAATTAAGATATCACTCAATCCGAATTTTTGGCTGCAAAGCCTATTTTTTGTATGGCATTATACATTTTTTTAACTGTGTCCTAGTGAACTTTCCTTCAACGGACGCTGGAGAAAGAACTTGGTTGAATTACTGAACAGTGCTCGGGAACGCAACAGGGCACCTTCCACCGAGAGATTAAGTCCAAGGAGGTGAGAGTCATAAGACGAGGATAGAACACCAAATTGCCTCGAGCCCCTTCACAGCTAGTTGAAAACAGGCCGTTTTATGAGGTGTCAACGGTAATTACCGGCGCCATGATAAACGGCTACAGTTTTTTCTTCTGTTGTTGCTTCATGAGGTAGAAGATCAGATCTTAAATCAATTTCAATTATGTACTGGAGAGATTTTGCTAAACGGTGTTGATGATGATGACCATTCCATGGACCAGGAATTATCGCAGCTTTCTCGGGTATGCCGCTCGGAAGGCGCTTATCGGATTATGCCGGACCATTAAATCCTTTGACGCCTCCTCAAACTCCTCTCTGCCCAAGTCACCGCTGCTCAACAGCTGCGATGATAGCTCAATCGACCCTTTGATGTGCCAGTCTCTTTACGGTTCGTTTTTCCAGCAAGGCATCCATAATCCCAGCGAGAGATAAGCATCGAAAGGCCAAACATGCCCATAATTCTTAATCCCTGGCCCGTTCAGAAGAGACTTTGTCGCCTGCGGCTTCGTCAACGCGAGGGAAAATTCTGAGACTAAAATTAGATAAGGTTTTGGATTCTTGTGGGTGAAAGAAGATAGGGACAGGGATGCAGATAGATGGGAGGAGTTACTGGGAAAACAAATCATCACCATCAGTTTGGTTCGATGGGTTCATTAACGGTTATTTGTTCTCTACATGGAACGCATATAACTGTGTTATGAGTGGCGCTGTCGAGGGGTCCATCGAAGTGCTTGAGATTGTTTTGGTTTAATTTTGTTTGAAAATATACTATTTTCAGAGATCACCCTTAGGAAAAATATATATCATCTGTCATAGGGATTTGCTTCAAAAAATTGTACCTTTTATAACAGATTTTGCAGCAAGCTTGTGTGCTTGTGGTCCAGTGAAAAAAATATAATTCAATCTAAAAATGAGCATCCTTGGCGCGGGGCTGCGTGTCGGACTGTCAACCAAGAAGTTGATGGTTCAATCCTCGTTCTGCTAAGATTTTTTTCCTGCAATACAAAAAAAAATCTAACCCTAAATCACAAAAAATGCAAGAGGACAGTTTTCATGCAACTTCTAATATACTTCCAAACAGATTTGTTGCAAAATGATACGATCATCATTTGGGTGAAGGAGCATTCTTTTTTATCAATTTACGACTCGGTTGTTATTATTAGTTTAATTACTTTAGAGCATTTTCTACGAAATCGGCCGATTTCGACCATTTTTAATTTTTGCATTTTTTGATTTGGCTCAAACTTTGTGGGGCCTTCCCTATAACCAAATAAGCTTTTTAGTGTCACTGGTTCACCCGTACAAGTCTCCATACAATTTTGGCGGCTGTCCATACAAAAATGGTACGTAAATACAGCAATTCCCCACGAAAACAGCATGATTCGAAAAAAAAGTTCTCCGACCGAGCTAAAAATTTTTCTGGGGGTTCCCTGGCCGAAATAATTAGACCCGTATTTTTTTGTTTGGCCATTAGGGTGACCTACGCCGTGTTAGGGTGGTCCGAAAAACTGCAATTTTCGTCGATTTGCGCAAAAACCACTTTTTTCAAAATATCATACCTCCGCGCCATTACAACCGATTTTATCTGTGCAAGACGCAAAAGAAAGGTGATTAGTTTGGCTATTTGGAAAAATAGTAAGAAAATAGTAAGTTTTTTCAAAAATCTAGCATAACATTTGAAAAGGTCGTATGAAAACATAAAATGATGTTTTGAAGGTCTGAGGACCAAAGAGCCTTTGTCTGAAAATATTTTTATCGGATTCCTTGAAAAATTTCACATAACATATCGAAAATTGGTGAAGTTATGTTTTCAATTCTCTGAGAATCGATTTTTTGAAAATAAAAACCGGGTTTTTCGACGCACCACGCGCAAAAACGGGAAAATGACGAAAACGAGAAAAAATCGACTTTTAATTACTAAAACTGCGATAACTTAAAAATTTCCGCGATGACCAATACATGTTATGGTACCAAAAGTTGCGTATTTCAATTTCGAAAATTTTGGTACCCTAACATGTATCGGTCTCAGAGTATCGAATACATAACTTCACCATTTTTTGATATGTTATGTGAAGTTTTCCGAGAAATCCGATAAAAATATTTTCAGACATAGGCTCTTTGGTCCCGAGACCTTCAAAACAGCATTTTAAGTTTTCATACGACCTTTTCAAAAGTTATGCTAGATTTTTGAATCTTCTTACTATTTTTTCCAAATTGCCAAACTAATCACCTTTCTTTTGCGTCTAGGACAGATAAAATCGGATAAAATGACGCGGAGATATGATTTTTTGAAAAAAGTGGTTTTAGCGAAAATCGACGAAAATTGTCATTTTTCGGACCACCCTAACACGCCATTACATCCGATTTTATCAGTTCTAGACGCAAAAGAAAGGTGATTAGTTTGGCTATTTGGAAAAAAATAGTAAGAAGTTTCAAAAATCTAGCATAACATTTGAAAAGGTCGTATGAAAACATAAAATGCTGTTTTGAAGGTCTGAGGACCAAAGAGCCATTGTCTGAAAATATTTTTATCGGATTCCTTGAAAAATTTCACATAACTTATCAAAAATTGGTAAAGTTATGTTTTCAATACTCTGAGAAACGATTTTTTGAAAATAAAAACCGGGTTTTTCGACGCACCACGCGCAAAAACGGGAAAATGACGAAAACGAGAAAAAATCAACTTTCAATTACTAAAACTGCGATAACTTAAAAATTTCCGCGATGACCAATACATGTTATGGTACCAAAAGTTGCGTATTTCAATTTCGAAAATTTTGGTACCCTAACATGTATCGGTCTCAGAGTATCGAATACATAACTTCACCATTTTTTGATATGTTATGTGAAGTTTTCCGAGAAATCCGATAAAAATATTTTCAGACATAGGCTCTTTGGTCCCGAGACCTTCAAAACAGCATTTTTAGTTTTCATACGACCTTTTCAAATGTTATGCTGGATTTTTGAAACTTCTTACTATTTTTTACAAACAGCCAAACTAATCACCTTTCTTTTGCGTCTAGGACAGATAAAATCGGATGAAATGTCGCGGAGATATGATTTTTTGGAAAAAAAGTGGTTTTAGCGAAAATCGACGAAAATGGTCATTTTTCGGACCACCCTAACACGGCGTAGGTCACCCTAATGGGTGTCTTGGGCAAAGTTGTAGGTATTGTTGAGGACTATTGAGAAAAAAAATTGCAGATTTTTTAATAAACTTTTTCTCAAAAAACTCAATTTCTCAAAACACGTATTTTTTGATTTTCGAGATTTTTTGATATGTTTCAGGGGACAAAACACGCAATTTTTGAGCCATAGAGAAATATGGTCAAAAAATCTGCCGCCAAGTTATGATTTTTTTTTAAAACAGGGGTTTTTGGAAAAATTTCAAATGTTATGCAAAAACAAATTTGAAGTATTTTTTTTATGTAAAATTGAATTTCCAATCGAAAAATACTTTACAGATTTTTTTGATAAAGGGCTCTGTTTTCAAAATATAGCCACCGAAAGTTTGATTTTAGCGAAACATTTGCAGTTTTTAGATTTAAAAAAAATAGTGACCATGAAGTATCATTTTTAATGGGCGTAATATTCAATGTTTGGCCCTTTTAAACTCTTAGTCTTGATTTAATTTTTTTTTCGAGAGATCGGAAAATCCACTCAAAAATTACAGCTGTTTGAATATTTACGTACCATTTTTGTATGGACAGCAGCTAAAATTGTATGGAGACTTGTATGGGTGAACCAATGACACAAAAAAAGTTCTTTGGTCATAGGGAAGACCCCCACAATGTTTGAGCCAAATAAAAAAAAAATACAAATAAAATCCTTTTCCGGTTTTTGTAGAGAATTGCTCTTAACAGTTTTTCTTTTTTTTCTTTTTATCAATAGAAATAAACCCACCACAAAAAATCTTATGTTTGCACTCACTAATTGAAGCTTTACATCTATGTCTCTGTTAGAAGGGCTGCACTGGGCCTATTATAACATCCTCATCACAATTTACGACCCCGTGGTGGTCATGCCCGTTGTACATTTGTATGTACAACCATTGCTCACCTCGGGGAGGTACTGTTAAGAAGCCTGTACGCAATGTTAGAAGAGTTTATTTCAGTTAATTTCGAAAATTTGGCATTTTCAGAAATCAGCGACTCTGGGAAAATGCCACTTTTCAAAGTCGAGGGATGTGATGATTTCAAACTCTGCCGTTCCTTTAAACGACACAGGCTCCTCAGATTGCGGCAATAACTCCCGTCCCGAAGAAGTTCCACATTTCACGGTGCTACCTTCACTGCGGGACGAAATTGACTGCACTCCCAAGACAAACATCAAGACCAATCGGCCGAGGATGTTTACCAAGTCAATGTAAACCGTTTTTATTTTATTTTATGACAATTGTTCTATTTATTACGAATGGCCCCGTTGGCGGCGCCACCGCACCAACGTCCGTCATTTCTTGGCCGTGTGTCTTCAGGTGTTCTGCTGCAGTTCTGCGGACGGCTTTAGGAAGTCACTGCACTCATAAAAGTTGACGGCCACATCATGTTATGATGGGTGCATGCTGATTGAAACTCCGATGAAAGCTGCAAGATTTATTGGTCGTTTCAAGAAGGTTTTAAGAGCGACGGTTGAGTCGTTCTTGAAATCTTAAGAACAAGCTCAAATTTAGCTTCTTTTCTCACAAAACTAGAGTTGAGCTGGAATGTTCCCACAAAGCCACTTCTGGTTACGCGTGCATCTGTTTTTCTTCAGGATCCAGAAACCACTTGAAGAACAACATTTTCATTTCTTGGGAAACACCACTTTAATAAGTGCAAAGTTCCACCGAGGTGGAAAAACTTAATCTAATCATCTTGTTCGACAAAGATCGTCTCATGGTTCTAAAAACGGTCCAATTTTCTTCATTTTGGGTAACCCGCTATACGTGGACCACCCGTTGAGAAAGCCATTCGCTGGCAACGCCACCAGCCAAAGTGATGAAACCATTTTCGATATCCTTTCGACGGCGTCATTGTCTTCTCTGCCACCGAAGTTTTGGTGCTTTTTGGATGGGGCCTTTAACGGGGTGTCGGTTCCCGTGGCGTTGTTCGGGACTTCCCGCAGCGGCTGGGTTATCTAGCCCCCTAACGACCAGTCGGTTGATGTTTGCATACGAAACCGATTCCGAACTGCCCGAAAAACTAAACTCATATTTTATCACATTTAAATGTTCCCGCCCGCGGTGGGGGGTCCTTCCCAAAAGGGGAAAACTGGTTTTTCCAGAGCGACGCGTTTGTAGCGCTACAAAAAGACAATATCTCTCGCTGGGTGTAAAAACGAACTGTGAGCAGGAAAGTCGATGGAAAATCCCAGATACTCTAGTCGAAGTCGACCAACGTAACCAGTATCAGCCAGCGGCATCACATGCGGTGGAGAATGAGGTGAGATTAAGATAAATTATTCTCCAACATCAATTCGGAGGTGCTTGGTTGAGCATTATCGGGAGAACGGGATGCATCGTCGTCGGGAATGATGATGACGGTGTGAACGAGCGCAACAGATGAAGGTGTTTGATCTGGGCAGATTACCAACAAGGGGCTTTGGGATGTGTTTTTTTTATAAAACATGTTTACTTGAATGCTTATCAAAGAATTCCGGATGTTTTAAAGTATGAAGAAAAAATAAGTCAAAACGGACTCTTTGTTACCCAACTGCCAATCAAGTTTTTGATTAGAAGTGGACAAAACCGCTCTTTTTTAGGAGCCGCTCATTTTCGTTCGCTCACTAAAAAGAGCCGCTCTTTTGAACGGCTCTTTCGCTCTTTTTCAAAATTTTGATAAAAAGGTTATTTTTAAGAATTGTGTGATTTTGCGAACTCTTTTCTAAATTCTGATTTAATCGATGAAGTCTATAAACACTGAAGTTAAATCAGGCAAGAAAATTATTTTTTTCCATAATCTCTCAGCTATTTAGTAGATTTTTGGTAATATTTTACAAGCTATGCAATTTTAAATGCTCAAATTTGTAATCGGGTAATACTTTACTGTACGATCAGTTATATAAAGAAAAGTTTTTTTCATTTTGTTTAGAAAATCATTTACTTTTGGAATTTCAAAGAAAAGTAGGAAACTGAAAATAAGTTTGAAAACTTTAAAGTGGTGTTTGGCAGCAATGCTATTTTGGGATTAATTTTTATAAGCAATTATTTTTCAATTGAGAATTGCATTTTCAATTCTTAAAACAAATTTTGTGATGCAATTTGTTTGAAATTCGATAAATTATATTTATAACAAGTTGAAAAATCATTCGATCTAGGAACGGTTCTTTCAAAAGACCGGAGTTTAAAAAAGAACCGCGGTTCTTTTTTTGTGAGCCATGGTTCGTTCGCCCTTTTTAGTGAACCGGCTTTTTGAGCGGCTCGCTCTTTTTTTGCCCACCTCTAGTTTTGATGTACTGAAAAACCAAAATCTCAGACTATTTGTTGTTGTATTGTGTTAACTTTATTAAAGCATTTCAGTTGTTTCACAATCAAATCGCAGGATTCAAAACAATGCTTTTTTTTCATTTCGCGTTCAATGATTTAGCCCAAAACAAAAATTCTTGATCTTTTTATAATGAGTGATTTTTAACCGAGATTTTGGATTTTTTATCTGAATGAAATTTTGTCCATGCACTCACTTTGTGGACTGATTGTGTACAGAAAGGAGCTAAAATAAAAAAAAGTAAAGAACTGTAAATAATAAAAAATGTACATCTTGAAATAGTATTTTCTGCTCGGTTTAATGTCTTTTATCAAGCTGTAAGTACCGATTGGGGATGCTCGGAGAAAAAAAAGTAGTTAGATCAGATCAGCTTTTTCTAATTATATTTTATTTCTCAAGGTTAAATATGTTTAAGAGAAAGCAAATTTTTCCCCAGAATATAGGAAGATAAAAATTTGGCATCGAAGTCATGATTAAAAAAAATGTTTTGGTAAAATATTGAAGAAATGCTCAAAACTTGTTTTCAAGGAGCAAAATCAAGTTTGCAATCGGAAATGGCAGTTGTTTTTAGGCAACATGAAACTATTATTTTCAAAATGTGTTAACAATCGGACAATTGGTCATTGAACACAAAAATAAATAGTTTGAATTTTTTTTTTATACTTCCAATTAAATTTTAAAATTTGCAAAGTGCTTTGTGTAATATGTATTTAAAGATGGAATTTCCTGAGGAAAAAAAGATCTAAAATGGATTGAGAATAGATTTTCAATGTGAATTTGAATTGAAAATAATTATAAATCTCTAAAAATGAGCCTTGCTGTTTAATGTTATTTTCAACGAAAAGAAAAATTCACCAAAGTTTTATGGCTTAAATTGAAATTCAACCAATAGTTTCCGAAGCATCGTCATTAAAAAATGGGGTCTTTACAGGTGACACTGAGAATAACTCATTTAAAGAAATTTTCAATAAAAAATTGAAGTGATAAAAAAATGATAATCTTGTTTTTTATATTTGCAAAATATGATCACTTTTCCAAAAAATAACTTCTTTGATACCGTAAAACTGACCGTACCGTAACTTTGATAGGTTTGCGATTTTTCCACAAAATGAAGACCGTAGTAGAGAAGTGTTCAAAGTACCTCAAAAAGAACTTTTCATAACATTTTGAAAAGTTTAAAAAGGTAGTTAACTATAGTTAAGAAAATATTGATGAAAGTCATCATTTTTAGCTTCTCAAAGTGATGATTTTCTTAATGAACATGATTTTGAATCGGAAAACGGAACGCATTTCATGTCAAAAGTGACACTTGTGATTCGTGCTTCGAATACTGTATAAATTGCAATATAAATTCATAATTTTATAAATAAATCTAGTTTTAACAAGTTTCTGGCAAAATTCCGAATCTTATAAACTTAGTTAACTAATTGTATACATTGTTTTTTTTTTTCTTAAAAACTCTATCGGCTACTTGAGTGATGGTACATTTAACGTACAAATAAAGTTTGAACGTCTTAAATATGATTTTAAAAAGAAAAACTATGACTATCAAAGTCACTCCGGAGTTCAAACTAAGAATTTTAACTATTTTTCTTTTTCCCGCCCGTGTGGATCAATCGGACCGCGCACTGGACTCACAATCCAGAGGTCGCCGGTTCGAATCCCGCGGGGGGGGGGGGCTCTAAAATTCTTTGTGTAAATATGGGTATTCGGCGCCGTCGCTCCGTGCCATACTTTCGTACACTTAGGAGCCCAGGGCGGCGAAGTCCTTGTAGATAAAAGGAAGACACTAGTGGTTGGTACTAGCAGGCTATTATCAAAACTATTATAATAATCTTTTTAGGAGTTTTTCAGGCGATTCAGTATCAAATAAACTTATTTTGTGTTATTATCATATATGAGATGTCACAGTATGATTAAATTAAACGCTCTAATCAATAGTTAGATATCTATCAACACTTTCTCCATTCGACATTGTGTTGAAAACTCTAAATGAGGGTAGTCATCCTCAGCGAACCCTTCGACGCGTTTTATCAGCCAATCCATAATTTGTACCTGTCAGCACAATAAAACCCACTCACTTTCAAGATATCTGTAATCTGGAACAATTTTCCACCCTATTATAGGAAGCAGCTCTCTCGCTCTCTGTGTGTGGTCCAGGTCTCGTGTACGGAGGGAAAATCACAGAACTCACCGGGTATGAGAATTCAATTAGCTTCGACACGCGCTTAGGCAAGTGATAATGGGGCGAGGGAGCTCATACCCCTTTTTACTTGCTCCCGCTCGGTGAGGAGAACGATGCTTTTTCAGAATCTATGAAGCACAAAAGTGGCGCGAAATTGATTGCAGATAATAACGCCCCAGTCAACGAGCGAACAAAAGTGAGCTGGTAGCTTCCAGGGCATAAAGCACGAGAATTGATATAATTACATCCTCTATCCCTGATGATAGGATAGTTTTTCAGCATCAGGGTTGCCAGACTGTGCGCTGGTTGAATTACTGTCTCCCTGTGGAAAAGCTGGCCACCCTTGGTTTCATTTTGCGGAGTTGTTCAACCGTACCGCACAGGGCATGACAAAAAATTTAGTGGGGTGCCGCAAAAAAGCTTCTTTTCTGTGTGGTGCACACTGGGAAGTGGTTAATTATGCATTTGATAGTGCTGCACACACTGCTTCTGGCTGTAGAGATTCCGCTTTTTCCCGCCCTTTCTGATACAACTTGTACAATCTATAATTTGCACTTTATTACAGTTGCGAGGGAGCGAGCACTTTGCAGCTCATCCTCTTGGAACGCTGCGATATTTTTTTTGCGCTCGTCCAGACTGCCAGAATGTCGACGACGGGGAAAGTAAAAAAAAGGATTGTGTTCGGAGGACCAAAGTGGTCGCACTCCATCAATTTCCGCAATGACTCGTAACTGGGCGGTTCCGGTGGTTATTTTTTGTTCTGATTTTTTTTTCGCTGTGTGGAAACTTTAAATGCACTTTGAACAAAATCCGCTTTTAGCAAAAATGGGCTCGGCCATTTTTAGAAGGAAAAATCGAAAGAGGAGAGTTCAGCTTTCTGGACCGTCAAGTGGCATTTCGGTGTCCACCAGGAATGAGCACTTTTGGATCACGGTGGACAATGGATACAGGTAGTGTTCAAGTTTTGAACTCGGCCGAAACATCAGAGTTTGACATTTTTCCTTGACATCATTTCTACTGTTGGAAATATTGTTTCTCAATTTGGGTTGTTTTTTTAACACTGGAACGCCCAACGCATGTCCAACTTACACGGACGCCCAAGCCTCCCAAAAAAGGTGGAACGGTAACTTCAACTCGCTGGTTCTCGGGCATAACTCAACAAATCGGGATGATTCTTGTTTCCAGTGATTTGTATGAATGTCTAGATGATCCTAAAGCTTTGCAGAACTTGATTTGAACAAATCTGTAATTTCTGCGACAGAAAACATCGTTCCACCCTTTTTTAAAACGACTGCCTCCGTGAAATTTTTGGCGATTTTTTTTGCAAGCGAAAAAAAAGTTAGAACGATGTTTTTGATCGCAAAAATTACAGATTTGATCAAATTAAATTCTGCAAAGTTCTAGAATCATCTAGACATCCTAACAAATCACTGAAAATAAGAATTATCTTGATTGGTTGAGTTATGCCCGAGAACCATTGAGTTGAAGTTACCGTTCCAACTTTTTTGGAGCCTTGGGCGTTGGAATGTTAAACAAGATTATATATTAATTTTCTTTGCCGACTAATTATATATGTTTTTTGTTTTGAAAGGTACATGGTTTGCTTTTTTATTTGTATCCATCAGTTCTTTTTTGTTATAAACAGTTTAAAATACTGGTTTGGAGCGAAAAACATAAAAAACATGTAAAATTGATGACTTTTGTTTGAGTGTTATGCATTGAATCAGAGATAAAAAGTTAAACATAATTCAACAAGTACTAAAATGTTTTTGTGCTGTAACTAGAGGGTGACGAGCGGGAATTCCCGGGAAAAATTTCCCGGGTAATCGGCCATTTTTGGACCTCTCGATTCCCGGGAAATTTGGTCGAGACTCCCGGGAAATTTTATACTTACAAATATCAACCCAAAATTAAAAATTTAATCAGAAAAAACATTTGAAAAATTCGGAATTGTTTAGAACATTGGATGTTCAATGTTCGATTTTCAAATTTGAATAAACCAATGCTTCTCTTATCTTCTTATTCTAAAAGTGTAAATTTTAACTATTAAAAATTCCAATAACTATAATTGAGAGTAACCAAAAAATGTGGACCTTGTTTACCTTGTTTTTTACCTTGAAACATTCTTAGCAGTTACACACCAGGAATGAAATATTTATTATTTTTAAGAAGGAAAAACTTTTTAAGATAAGTTCGATTTCCATATCCTTTCTCAAGCATAGCAAAACTCATACTCTTGTTTTTTTTAATTCTAAGTAAGTCAATTTCGCTGTATCGAGGTAATTTCCTTTTTTGATGTCAATAAGTAATTTTGTGTTTTGCATATTAAATTATATTTTGGGAATAAAAATCAGGCATTATTTGTAAAGTTAGTGTCCGCTAATTGTGAACATTAAAGGTAAGAACAAGATTGTCCGTCAGGCCTGGACGCAAACGCAAAATTTTGCGCCTGTCATCATAGCCTGCCAGTCATCGACCATTGAACAAAGCAACCCCTGTAGATTGTTCGACTGACAGTTGATGGAAAAATCGAACTGGCACAGCGTTCTGCGTTCACCACTGCGTCGAACGGACAATCTTGTTCATAGCTTAACAGTTGATCTTAAGAAGGAAAAAATCAACTTAAAGTTTTTATTTTGTGTCGTTATTTATCATATTGCAAAAATGACATATTGCATAAATGAAAAATTATATATTAGTTATATTTTTACTTTGACAAAGTCTAATAACAACTTCAACAACAGGTTTGTGCAACTTTTGAATAATCACTCAGTGCGAATAAAGATTCGTAAACATTTAAAACTGCAATTTCGAGTCCCAAAAAGGCTCAAGAAACGATTTTGTATTTGTAGATTGAGGTAAAAAATTGAAATTAAGAAATAGTTCTTCAAAACAATGAGGTTACTAAGATTTACATTTCATTGGATTAGTATAAATGAATTTTATCTGAATTTGTTGAAAAACGTTTCTTTTTACTATTCTTTTTAAGTTATTAACACTATTGGCTAGTTGGCGGGTCCCGGGAATTCCCGGGAAATGGCAAAACTCAACTCTCGATTCCCGGGAAATTGTAAATCTCGAGAGTCATCACCCTCTAGCTGCAACCAAAAATTGTTAAACCATACCGCTTGAAATGTTGGGTCATGAACAACTTACATTGGGAAATATTGTCATTGTTTCTCCTCAGATAAGATTATATTAAATGTAAAAATATCTTACCATTTTTGTCCAGCCAATGAAAGAAAAATATAAATCTTGCCTCACCTGCAAAAAAGAAGAAATCATGATGTAAATAAACATTATTTAGAACACGTAAAAAACGAATTCACATAATATCCCAACTGACTCAGCTTAGGTGTTGATTAAAAAGTAAGTTATCAAACAAAAGTAAACAAATCATTTCAAGTTATGACACTGTAACTAATTTTCTAAATACCAATGAGCTCATGATAAAAAATATCGAAGCATCATACCTTTAAACCGATTTTTTTTATGCAGATTTCTAATCGATTTCTAACGTATAAAAATGTGGCCTAAAAGGTAAAGCTTTGTAAAATTCTACTATCCCTGTAATTACACTTTGCACGATGTTGCTACCAATTTCACCGGTTCCAGTGGGCTTCGATGAGAATGTACACGAGGCTAAACGGTCGCAGTAATAGGATTTTCTTCAATAATTCTCAACCAATTTTGGCACAGTGCTGTACGAAGTAGATGCTCGGTGTGCTTTTCTACCCTAACATCACTTCAATTGCAAAAAAAAAAAAATACTGTAAATTTTACAATCTCGCACACCTCTTCCCATGCAACGGAGATTATCCACTTTTTCATGGTCCTGTCGCGATGACACCATTAATTCAACTTAACATCCATCCTAATTGATTGCAACGCGAAATCGCCTGTTTTGTAGAGTTTTATCAAACGTTTCCCTGCCACCCACTTTTTACTTCAAAACACGTAGTAAGGGGCGGGGTCGCTGAAGATATCATAAAAAGCCAATTGAGACTTCTACGACTGGCTGGGCGATGCTTTGGGTGGGCGTTTTATGGACGATTAACGTGTTATCAGCTTTACCAGGACCATTCAGCGGAGCTTGGCTGCGGGGGAGTACCTGGCGAGATGTCGTCTTCCAGGGAGATAAAACCTCCACGATAGGTACTTGTGGTGAAGTCAATAAAGTTGAAATCGTTTCGATGTGGTGGGGGATAAAAATCTTATCTAGAGTGAACGTTTCGCTAATTGTACAACACGTAGTACCTCGTACCTCATCTTGATTCAGGGATCAACGGAGATTCTGAAGGAGTACAGAAATACATTGGTGAACTCCCACCTCGCGCTAAACAGTGCAACGCCAATTACCTGCAATCTTTGGATAATTCTTATTATTTATTTATCATCATCCTCTTAGTACCACGACTAGCTTGCCAGGATTGCTCATTGCCGCCATCGATTCTGTTGGAACCTGTACAGGCAACGGTTCTGCCGTCGAGAAAATTCGCGGAACACACGCGTACGGATCGAGCGATTATACCTCGCACAATCAGCGCTCAAATGGTGAGCTTTACCGAGGGGTAATCACTCTTTGACGGGTGCTCTGGCGCTGTTTACAGTAAAACCTCTCAAGTTTGACACCACTGAACGTTGGTTATAGCTTTCATGCAGAAGTGTGCGTCTAACTAGACAAGCATCGAATAAGCAGCGGTGTACTATATGTTCGTGGGTGGTTCTGCTTGTCGGACGCATGAACCACCCCCTTTGACTGCAGGCTGGACAGCCAGACAATGCTTGATCCAGGGTTGATTCTCGCGAAGAACTCGCACAGACCCGTGACTTGACCTCCAGAGCTTGACGTGATCCCTGGTTCAACCGACGGATACGCAAGCTCGTGAACTTGGTTATATGACGGATTCGAAAGCGAAGAAGCATTGTACTTATGTACCGTACTGGGAAAAACCGATTAGCCGATTAGTGATTGCAGATGAAGCCTTTATCAGAAACAATTAGGAGGTAATTGTAAGATAAATGCGAACAAAAATACAAAAGAAATAACATTTTACTTAGTCATGAGTCAAAACTGTCAAGATGTTTTAAATGAATACAAAATAAATACATTTACAGAATGAGTTTCATCTAAAATTTATCATTTCAAATTAGTTGGCTAAATTTAACAACTAGGCATTGGTAAAAAGGCAGAATTTGATTGCTTTTTCACTGACCAAAACTGACAGCGCAATTCCGCCATTTTGACGTTCCGAGAAAAACGCGTTTTAATGTTTGACCTTGAATAAACATAAACGAAAGCATGCAATGTAAACAATAACAAACACGTTTTGTTTGTTTGACCATTCTGTGCATTGTCCCGAAGTTTGGTTAAAGTTGGTTGCTGGAGTCCTGAGTTATAATTACAAATATTTACGGTAGTCTAGCTTTACGTGCGCCAAACGCGTTCTGACCTGAAATCCCTTTGGCCAGTTGTCGCACTTACATCAATTTTCAGGGAGTGACAAGATAGCACGTCAAGATTGAAACTACTTTCATATGAAAAGTGACAAAAATTTTCGGAGCTTTTTTGGTTTTCATGGAATATCTTAGGATTTAAATTGAATTTCGGGGATCTTTGAAGGTCAAAAGATGTGGCATTGTGAGCTCCACAAAATGGCGTCCTTAACTCAATTTGGCCCAAAATGCACGTACGACAAGTTAGCACGACGGCGACGAATACACTCTATATTCGCGGTTAGCGCAGCATGTGACTTACCCTTTGTGAAGATTTGTTTTGTTCGAGCAAAACGGATCCAATTTTCTTCCCATTCAATCGGGGGACGCCATAACTTTGAACTTTAACAAGCCAGCAAGTAAGCTCATAAACAAGAACCGCCCCATCTTGTTTCAATTGAAAACGTTAGGAACATTATTCTTCGAATTTCTTCAGGTCGTTCAATATGGAAATGAAGCCGATGAGAAGTGCTCATTCGTCGAGTGTTTTTTTTTGGGAATATTTATGCATTGTTTTCAATAAAATGGTGAATATAAATCGAAATTTTATCGTCTTAAAACAGGAAAACTTTCAGAACCTTGGTACTCACTATTTGCACTCCATTTGCTCATAATTGCTAGAGTCAATTGCCATAAAACCCAAACCGGACAGGTTCCTCGCCATTCTGGCTTTCAAAACAACAACTGTTTGTTCACGCACCATACTGGTCAGTTGGTTGACAACTAATCAACAATTTGTTCGTAAACGGTTGCTCAACACTTAGTGAAGCCACAGAAATTGAGTAACAACCAGCGACAAAGGCCATCTTAAAAGGGCCGATTTTATTTGGATGTTTATCTAAGCTGGTCGCGCCAAGATTTGAACTCACAAAAATTGGAAAACCTGCACTTGAAGCGTGATTGTTTATGCGCAAACATGTCGTGACTTCTTCGCGGCGTGGCACATCTCTTGAGAGAATGAGAGACCTGGGGGAAAAGCGCGCGAAACTTAACCCTTAGCAGACCAGGCAAGTTTACTTGATATTTCCGTCATAAATCATGCGAATTTCAAATTAATTAAATGTAAATATACATCTTTAACACTTATACCTTTTGGTACATGATAAATATTGTAAGTTTACAATAATATTTTTTCTGTGTGCAAGAGTTTAACTTTCAACCGCGTTCTTTAAGCTAAGTTAAGTTTCAGATCCAACCGAAGAAGCTCTCACTAAAACTATCATAACAATTACGAATATCAATGCAGTTACTATGAAGACAAGGTGTCATCCATAAAGTATAATACGCGAAAATCGGCCAAAATGACTTACTTTATGGATGACGCCCAAGTGCTGTAAATATTATTAATTGTCTTGGTTGGATTTGTTTTTCCTGCAACTTGCTATCGAGCAATTAGATTAATGGTACAGAATTGTTAAAGTGCATTTGTTCTGTACTTTGTTTATAAAAACTTCCATTCCTGCAATTCACTAAAGACTGGGCGTAAGTACTCAATTGGTCACAGTTGTGTTCGTAGTAGGGTTTGGCAGTGGGTTGTTTAATACTGAATTTATTAAGAAGTTATTAATTCCGCAAAGGTTAAAAATTGTAGTATTCCAATTTTTTTGTCCAACCACAAGAAAAATAACTAAATCTGAAACCATTGTAGATTATGATGATTTATCGGATGATTTCACAGTGATGGTATTTACTTACAACACTTAATTTTATAAAACATAATAAAAATATAAGCTTAAAACTTGGTGAAAATTTTGCTCGGTTTCTATTTTTAAGAAATTCACGAGAAATTATTTTTTTTAATATCTGGAGTTTTTTTGAAAAGGTCCAACAAACCAAATTATAACTTTTTGCTTTATGAGTGTTTTTAATACCCATGACTCAAGGCGGTTTTAAAAACACCCAAAAAGCAAAAACTGGAAATTTGGTTTATTGGTTTATTGGACCTTTTTTTTTTAAAAAAAAACTCCAGATATGTTTAACAAAATTTGTAATATGTTTTTTTAAACATTAATCAAACTTTACATGTTTTATAATTACAGTTAAAAAAGGTTTTGTTTTTATGCTTTACAGTAATTTGATAACTTCATGCAAAAAAAAGACAAATAAGTACACAAAGTGAAAATTTTAGGAAGAATAAATGTGAATATGAAAACACAAAGCATTAATTTGTGAGGCATTATAAAATTTACTGCAGGTTCAATAAAAATATCGATAACAATAGCTGATTATTGACCACATGTACGAATATTTTTCTGTATTCAAGTAAGACATTAGTTAGAAATATAGCTATAAATTCGGCCCAGCCTGTATCGTTTAATAATTAAAGAAATTATAGATAGACACTAACATAAATTACGTTTAACTAAGAAATGTTTTGTTAAAAACCACTAATAATTTGCTGCATGCAAAAATATTTCGGTTGATACAACTGAAAAGGAATGTTAACAAATAGTAGAAAAATATGGTTCCACAATATTTCAGCTGAAAACAAAAAAGATTAGTTAATTTTCTGGAAAAAATATTCTAGCAGTCGACTGCTAGAAATTTTTTTCGTACATTTAACCAACAAAAATGGCAATTCCAATTATTTTTTTTAGTTACTGGTGGTCAGCAATTTCGGGTTAACAAAATTAACAATCGATTGTTGAAAAATAGCCGTGTAAAAAAATTTACCCATAGGTACTTTTAGTTAAATTAACCAAGATTTTCTAAGATTTACCCTGGCCGGTCTCTCCGTGATAGTCTAACGTAACTGATGTAATTTAATGGTAATTTGTATGAATGATGAAACTAAATGACATAATAACCCAGCTTTCACACTTTTATTAATCTTAGAGGAAACCCATCAATTTTGATGCAACTGCATTGAACGTCTAGTTCAAAACTTGAGAATCAAATCAATCAAATATTCTTTGCTTAATTTATGTTGAGTAAGTAATATTACACATAAAACCATGTAAATTTACGCTGGCAAGCAAAGGGTTAAGGACCCTGTTTCCCGAGTCGATTCCTATTTGTCAAACAGCCGAGCTTATACGTGTGTCATTCGGCATTGATTTCTTCATAGCTTGCTATGTTTTGTGTTGTGTTTTCTGCCGTTCGATTGTTTTCCTCTAAATTTCCAACCCGTTCGTTCCGTTTTATATTGGATAACGACGCGTTTTTTTGTTGTTGCTTTGTTTTGTTTAAGGGTTGCTCTCACTCACTCACTTTGGCATTTATACACCTTATTCTGGTGCTTTGTTTATCCTCTCGCACGATAAGGCACACACAGAGGTGCAGTGGAGTTTGAAGTTTGTTTGTTTGTTTGCAGACACATGAGTCCGTGCGTCGCACGCCTTCTGAAAAATGTCTTCAAAACTGGTATAAGAGAGCTACCCAAAGCTATCAACTTCAATCGAATCGTCAACTGCTAGCGGTCTTAGCTCACAGCTCGTGTGTTTGAATTCAAGTGTTTTTATTTACCTTTCCAAAAAAGGCGATTTTGTTCATTCATAAATTATGAGGAAATGTCGAAGGTAGCCAGTAAAGCAAGACGATGAGTTGTTCAAATTAGCAAATTTTCGATGGTGCGTTTTGCTTTGAAAGATGTTTATTTTGGTTTAAAATCGACGTTGGATAATCGGTACCTAGTTGCTGTTTTTAGTAATGGATTGAAATAAGAGTAAATTTTGTATGTTAGTATTTATAACCTTGTAATAAATCAAAAAATTGGTAAACAATTGAAAACAATCTGTTTTTAATTTTTTTAAAAAATATATTATTTTTGGAATAAAATCCCTGCAAATTTGTGACAGGGAAAATGTTCTTTTTTTTCAAGTGTCTTCTAATCTAATTTGCAATCTATCTGTTCTAAAATAGTTTTTGACAATTCTACGTACGTTATTCATTAGTGAACGTCTTTCCTATAGTGGACCCTCTGAGGGTTTTTTGATGAAAAATTCAATAATTACACAATTTCAGGCAAGGTTATGCCAACAAATTTTTATTTGGCATGTTCAACATCATTAAAAACATTTTTGTGTGACATTCGGTTGTTATTTTCGACAAAATTAGTGTTTTAAGTTCGACAACATCATAATTGATGATTGAAATAATATATTAAAATGATAATAAATCAATGACATTTATTTTGAAAATAATAGCGCGTGGTTTTATCAACAACTGTAAACATTTTTTTGTTTTCTTTTGGTTAACTATTTAACTTATTTATAAGGAAAAAATTTGGATCAATTTTTTTTATTGATGAGATGTTAACAGTGGTTCCTTAAACGTTTTCTTTGATACTTTTTGAAAAAAAAAAATTGGCAGTCCACTATTGGTTAAAATACTCTAAAACAAAATTTAAGTGGCCCAACTCTGCTGTGAGCTAAGAAGCATGGACATACCGTACCATACGCTCCAGTTTGTGGTTTCATACGTGCTATGAGGATGTGTTTGATTATATACAAATAAATATAATTAATATCAATAGTTATTCAATGACATTCCTTTTCAACATCATATAAATAACTCTCATTTTTTAAAGAAACAAATATGTTTGTAACAAAAATTGTAGTTTCCTGACTTTGGTCCATCGTTTAAGTTCAACACCGAACACCGTTAGTTTGGAAAATATGTTTATCCCGTTAACAAAGATTACAAAAGTGTGTCTTATCTACTACAATCCACCCCACCTTTAGGCGGGCTTTGATCCTAAGAGTCGATAATAAGTCATTTTATTTGTAATTTGTAATTTTTGTAATTTGTAATTTGTTGATTTATTGGGTACGACAACTTGTTAGATTACACTGTTAATCAGGTCAAGGAAGACACTTTAGGAAATTTAGAAAAGTTACGAAACGAAACGAAACTATTGGCACTACGCCCCCCGGGGCATGGCCTTCCTCTAACGTGGGATTTCTGCTCCAGCGCCTCTGACGAGACAGGAGAAACCGGGACCGACGTTTTACTTCACCATCCGATAGAAGCTCAGTGGATAAGGCGGGAATCGAACCCGCGTCTCATAGCATCATCGGGATCGGCAGCCGAAGCCGCTACCCCTGCGCCACGAGACCCACCCAAAGTTACAAAGGATCCAAATAAAGGGTAACAAGTACAAGGAAGCTAAAGAAAACTAATCGTCAAACGATCTCTTAAAAGCACTTTTATACCAATTTATGTTCTTGGAAAAGCCACTTTAAAATTTGACAGTTGGAAGTATTATGAGCCTATATCATTGTCAACAGAGGTCAACTTTAGTTGTGTTGTTTACTAACATTTGGGTAATTCTCCGTCAACTCACACAGCAGTTGCCCCGACCCCTCTTCGATTTGCGTAAAACTTTGTCCTAAGGGCTAACTTTTGTCCCTGACCACGAATTCGAGGTCCTTTTTTTGATATTTCGTGACGGAGGGGCGGTACGGCCCCTTTAATTTTTGAACATGCGAAAAAAGGAGTGTTTTTCAATAATTTACAGCCTGAAACGGTGATGATATAAAAATTTGGTGTCAAAGGGACTTTTATGTAAAATTAGACGCCCGATTTGATGGCGTACTCAGAATTCCGAAAAAACGTATTTTTCATCGAAATAAACACTAAAAAAGTTTTAAAAATTCTCCCATTTTCCGTAACTCAACTGTAAAAAATTTTGGAACATGTAATTTTATGGGAAATTTAATGTTCTTTTTGAATCTACATTGGCCCAGACGGGTCATTTTTTTATTTTGAACAAAATTTTTCATTTTAAAATTTCGTGTTTTTTAATGCTCCACAAAGTTGTAAAGCAGACAGTTACAAAAAATTTGATTTACAAACATAAGGGGTTTGCATATAAACATCACGAGTAATCGCGATTCTACGAAAAAAAGTTTTGAAAAAAAAAAATACTTTTTGCGTTTCTCTTTGTTTCGTCGTTCGTGTCTGTAGCGGGTGACGTAGAACGGCCATGATCGACGACGATCACCTTTTTCAAAATTTTTTTTTTCCTAAAATCGCGATAACTCGTGATGTTTACAAGTAAACCCCTTATGTTTATGTATCAAATTTTTTGTAATTGTTTGCTCTACAACTTTGTAGAACATTGTTACACTCTAAAAACTAACCCTGCAAAGTTAGAAAAAAAACACGAAATTTTAAAATGAACATTTTTGTTTTAAATGAAAAAATGACCCTTCTGAGTCAATGTAGATCCAAAAAGTACATTAAATTTCCCATAAAATGACTCGTTCCAAAATTTTTACAGTCGAGTAACGGAAAATGGGAGAGTTTTTAAAACTTATTAAATATTTTTTTCGATCGGGCGTCTAATTTTACATAAAGTCCCTTTGACACCAAATTTTTATCTCATCACCGTTTCAGGCTGCAAATATTTTTTTTTGTTTTTTTTTAGGTTATTAGACACCCTGCACATCTCAAAATCAAGAAGATGACGATAAAAACTAGGAAATTAAGATGTCCCCGAAGAGGCAAACATTTATTATGCAATCTCGTGAACTTGGCAAACTTGAACTTCAAGCAGAGAGTTTCCGCAAACATTCTCGCCAAACATCATTTGAAAGCTCTTTTTTCTCTACTAATTGATTCGCATGTATTTTGGTACTATTTATCTACCCCTGACTTTAGAAGAGATCATCAAGAGCACGTGTGTGGTCATGGTCCACCGGGAGGGGTTCGAGATCATTGAAAATCGTTCAGAGCTCGCTCTAGCAGAAGAACAATATTTGCCAAATAGTTGAGAGATCGTGTTTTAATTGCGCTAAAATGGCAATCACAAGGTGATTAGCAGCACTTGTCCATCACCGTGGTTGGCTTCCTCGAATTGGGAGATTTCAATTGAAAATTTGTTTACTGGGCGCAAGTACCACGACTGAAGTCCGGATGAGTTACCGACCTGTTGGCAACGGCAGGTAGGTGCTAATTGACAGGTTCCAGTGAACTAGTTCGGGAAAGGTCCATTTCTCTCGAACTCTCCAAAACACTCTCTGGTGGGTAGTTTGGAAATCGCTCAACCATGACTCCATCGATCGATGTGGGAAATTCAGGTCGACCAGCCCGATTTGCCTACGCGTAGTTGAAGAAAGTAGTATCGAAGTGCGGTATGTAGCACTGCCTGTTGTGAAATGTTTACCGAGCGCACTTTTATGTTTCAGCAGCACTTTGAGAAATCGAGAAGAAAGTACACACGGAAGAGGCGGCATTGCGCAAAAAGGGCCAAAGAACCATTGACCAGGGAGGGTCGTAAACTCTGAAACATGAATAACTTCATTTATAAACAGCAAACAGCCCGGTCCACTGGAGGAAGCCGAAAGGTTCGTCGAAAGGCGGTTTTGAGTTTTTTTCCCCATCGGAAAGTAATCGAGATGATCCCGGGGATGCTTCCTGGATGTGGGGATGAGCAACACCAGATAGTTTGGTTGGTGGGGTCGATCGACAGTTAAACCGCAAAGCGGAGGGGTTCTCGTGTACTGATGTCAGAGGGTGATGTTAAAACTTGCTTGTTGGCCTTTGTGTCAATCTGGGTGTTTTGTCATTCATAGGATTTAAAAAAAATCTTATTTATATTATTTTGCATTTCACTTTTCGTACTTTTTTTTTGCATAAAGTCCGTTTAATGGTTTAATGGAAATTTCGGCTAATTATATTTACAGCTATGAATGTTAAATTCTGTGAAACTAGCTAAAATCACTATTTTTAATTTCTCCATAGATTTTAACATTTTTATGGATAAATAAATTATCTTTGTACATTTTATGAATAAATATAGAAGATATCATAACCTTAGCTTTATTTTTAATAGAAAGCTTTTCACGTGATTCTCGACAGACTGCAAAGTTTGTCTATAATAATAATTCAAAGCTATATCTGAATGACTGAATGACTCTATTGTACGGTGGAAGGTTTCCCCCTGGGAATGTCTCGTTCAATGCCAATGCTGCTCCCTGCCTTCTGAATATGTTTCGCAGTAGAACTTGAACGCGGAATGTGGTGGCGTTTTGACACCAAAAAGACCACAAAAAGCATAAATCTTGGCGGAATTTAAATGCACGATGAGATCATTTCAAATTCACTGCCATTAACGCAGACCCCAAAACTTGCCATTCCTCAAATTCCGCGGGCCAAATTAGTTTCCGCGAGGTTTCCCTCTCTCAGCCATATGTTCTGAAGTTCTTTATCCGTAGAGGGATAGGTCGGGCCAAGTCGGCAAAAGTGGTTTCACTTTCCGGGCCATTAGGTTTTCGCGTGCATAAGCATTTCGTGCGTTCTGTAGAAATGTGGCCGCGAATTTTGCCGCGTGCATCCGCGAAAAACGCTAAACGCAGCCACTAGCGAGGTTGCTAGTTGGAACGGCACTGTTTATTAAAGCATTACGTCGCGCCACATTTTTTATGCGTTATTTTCTCCTCGCCATCGAGAGAGCCGTTTCGATTTCCATCCTGTGTTGGTTTGGTTTGGGTTATATGTTTCATTCTAAACCCATTGGACCATGCTGGCACAGGCTAATTTCATATCGAAAGTCGTATCTTGGTCGTTCCCGATTTGCCAGTCCTTTGCTGTCTGCAACCACTTTGCAGTCGAATGAACTGGTTTGCATTCTTAAAGCTGGGAGGGTAATTCGTCAGTGTTTGTACAAATTTGTGAAAAAGCCAGTACTTGGCAAAAACAGCAGTTTTCTAAATGTTCAAAACTTCAGAGGTTATTTTTTTTAGTAATTTATCATTTTGTACAAAAACTTGAAATTAGCTCATCCTCAAGCAACATGCAGTATATCATCAAGACAATGTTTAGCTCTTTAGACTCCAAATTCAGCTGACAAGAATGAAGATATAATTCCAGGATTTTTGCTTGTACGTCGCAAAAAGGACTCCAAAAAAGAGTATGATAATGAGCTAAGTCAATGTTCTTACAGGCGATTAAAGCGATAACTTGGCACGTGTGATTCGACTGGAAATTGCTGAAAATTTCAGCTTTAATTGCTTTTTCCAATGCAGCGTTCCCAAATGTTCTCAGCTTCATTTGCATCTTTCTCCAGTCTCCATTCAGGAATCGATCGAATCGCCACCCATCAAAAGAACCACCATAAAATTTAATTTGACAGCAGTCGGGACCAGGCCAAAATTCTTTAGAAACTCATTTTCTTCCCATTAAAAACAGTTAGGCTCACGCAACCACGCTGGCTGTCCGTCGGTGATGATGATCCTTATCGAAGAAAGTCTCCCCCCAACCAAAGTGTTGTTCATCAATCAGTTTTATGTTCTGAATGTCGAATCGCGCGCAAAGAACAGGGCGCGGCGCGTAATAACGGCAAAGTGTCTTAAATGGTCGTTAAAAAGTGGCTAAGTTGTTTAATTGCCTTTGACGACTGGTCTCTGGGATTGTGGCGACTGTGGTTTGATTAATCGCGGTGGGCATTAGAATGGAACATAATTTATTGAGGGTTTTTAAATGACTGATTGACGAGGTTGTGTCCTTACTGAGAAGAAAATTGAATGGGTAATTTTACCAAAAATAAGGAGATCGGTCTGTTTCAAAATGCAAGTCTAAAGCCATATTTAATTTAATATTGAACCAATCCAACCAAACTAAACAAAATATCCACTTCATTTCAATTTGCACTTGTCAATTTTTCAAATCTCAGTTTAAAAAGATTTCATCAAATTTTGTAATTTTAGGCATAACTTTTGAAACATGGTTGTTCGTTAGTCCAAAATCATCAAAATGTTCAAAAAATACTAAAAATGACGAGTCTGCATTTTGCAGGGCAGCGAGTCAAACATGCGTTCCTCAAACACCAAATAAGTGCTGAAAAGTGCAAAAAAAAATGCCTAACGGCAAGAAAAAGAGACGTTCCTCGCCAGCAGAATCGGTAGACTTGAAGAATATAAAGTATGCCGATGCGCTACCTGCAAAGCCAGGCAGTTTGAGCAAGGACGCTCAAAATTCGTCTGGAAACTAGCTCGCTACCCTTCCTGTGGAGGGGAGCGAGAAAGAAGAAGTTGAACGATTCTGCTAAGGATTACAAACACGTTCGGGATTTCTTGAACAACAATAAGATTGAATACTACAGCCATGACGATCCAGGTAACCGACCCATGAATCAAGTTCTCCGTGGCTTGTACGGCATGGATGTGAGTGTGCTAAAAGAAGAGCTTAAAACAGGGCTGACCAAAGTATGTAGATTTTTTTGTTATCGTTTAGCAACTACTTATCATTAAGATGACACATTACATTTAAAAAATAAATAATACTCTTTTACAAAATTATGTCACCTCTTCTAAAATATATTTAAAAAAATAAAATTTAAAAAAATCAGTTTGAATACAACTTTGAAACTTTTATTATATTTGTGAAATCACGATTGTTGAGGCACGAAAGTTGCAATGAAAAGCAGATAAATAATATTGATATTGTTTTTTTTGGATTTTCTGATTTTAATAAAATTTAACCAATTGATTAGAGGCTTTTTTGTACAAAACTGTTTATTTTTTATTGGTTTTTCTAATATTTGGTTTTTTTAGTTTTATCGATTGAAATTAAAAAAAAAATTCTCATATGGCCCGCAAGCTCCCCAAGTAACATTTTTTTCTAGGAGTTCTACAAGAGCTCTTCAAGATAGCTACAGCATAGCAGTTTAGACTGCGGTAGGATAAAACTCTCTTCAAGTACTCTTCCAAACTCCTGAAGAAGTTTTGAAGAGAATTTTATCCTACCGCGGTCCAAACTGCTATGCTGTAGCTATCTTGAAGTGCTCTTGTAGAACTCCTGGAAAAAAATGTTACTTGGGTCATATGAGCTTCAAATTTGGCCCGCCATTCAAAAACTTTGAGCACCCCTGGCTTAAAACTCTTAAGTTGAACGTGAACGTGACGCAATGTTCGAACTGCTTGCAGCTTGGGCATGGTGGAAGGGGCTGTTTCGTGAAGAGTCGTTGTGCAACCTGCGGAAGTGAGCATACAACTAAAGCTAGTGAACATCGAAGCTAAATGCTTCAATTGCGGTGGCGAGCATTAGACCAAGAATCGGAGCTGCCCAAAACGTGCGGAGTTTAGTAAATAAAAATGTAGACAGACATTGCCTGTGTCCGAAAATATTTTTATTGAGTTCCTCAGAAAATTTTGTATAAAATATCTAAAAATTTAGAAGTTATGTTCTCAGTGTACCGAGTACAATTTTTTGAAAATAAAAACTAGGGTTTTCAACGGAAAGAAATAATCTGTTGAGGAAAAAATATCTTGAGATCCAAGTTTTAGGGGGTTGTTTTCAGGCTCAAAAGGCACCATAAAACTTTGTTCTGGTTTCATTTGATCATTTTTTAAATTTTCCACATAACAACGAGCCAGTTTAACAAGTTCGTTCTGCATATTGTACGAATCTTTGCATGAAAAATAAATTATGAAGATAAATGGCTATTCTTATAATTGAAAATATATTTATTGAAAATGTTTTATCTTAAAAACCACAATTAAAAATCGTGCTAAAAAGGCAAATCAAGATGCGGATTCCTTAAGAATAACTTCCAAGGCATATAAAAAATAAATTTCATGATTTGTATTCAAATGAAAACTGAACTCAAGATCGTTACAAATGAAATTAAAAAATAAATTTGATTGCTAGAGTATTCAGAATTCTATTAAAGAAAATAAATAACCGAGAAAAATAATTGTTCTCTCTTACCTAATTAATCTGCCTGATAAATCATCCACCGTTCTCGATCTCCAGAGCTAAATTCGCTGCAAAACGCTCCCAGCAAGAAGTTCCAGTCAGGATTAGAATTAATCCACACGGAGTAAAATATCCTTCCTCGCCAAATCTCACAAATACACGTTATTCTTTGCAAATTACACCCAAATCGTCGATTTTTTTCTCGTGTTTGCTTATTTTATTCTTCGTTTGATTCACTGGATCACACACGAACACACACTGCTGTGTGTCGGCAATAATTCTTCCTTCCTGCGGCGGGAAAATTAGTTCTCTCACGAGATGATAGTAATTTTCAATTTACGACGAATCCCAACATCGATTATGTTTTTTCCTGCTCTTCTTGGGTTGATCACTGTTTTGATTATATTTTTATTCACTTTGATGAAACTTCGTTTAGGCACTTTTATCGAATTCTTTTCGTTATCCTTTGTCGTTACACTGAGATTCTTTATTACTTAAAGAAATTATTGTGTTTTTTCACATTTTTTTTTGTTTTTTCAGGCACTTGAAGATCCTTAATCCTTGGATGGCACTTGGGTGATAAAAACGCAAATTTTCTTCACGCCAAAATTTCCCCAAATATATTCCAACACTTGCGCGCGAATATCCACTCCGGACGTTTCCGGAAAGTGGTTTCCCAGAGGCAGATCCCAGGGGTTGCGATCCTTACGGCAGACGACCAACGACTGACTGACCATTAACTAAATGGTCCAGCTAAATAATGAATGTGTGTATATTATGTTATTAATACCCGGGACTCACACGCACATGTGCTCCAGGCCAGGGTTCAGCCCGGCGAGAGTGAAGATGCGATCTGCGAGTGCGAGCTGCTCAAACGACTTGAACGGTCTGCGCTGCGAGACTTGGAGTGATGCTCTGCTCTATGCTGCCCTGCCCAAACCGCCGTCTTGCACCGACAGTCTCACCCCGGGGGAAGAGAAGAAGCGACCCAAAGCCAAGTGCGCCAGGCCAACGACGACGACGACGACAACGAAGTCAACCAAGAAGGTCTCTGGTTGGCAGAGATTTTTGACCAAATCGGTAGTCTTCGAGGAAACCTCAAAGAACGCGATATGCTGAGCAACCGAGCGAGAGAGAAAGAGAAAGAGTGAAGCGAAAGGGAAAATTGAAAGAATCTCTGGTTAGAAAATTTTATCAGCACCAACAGAGACCGTCGGTTGAGTTGGGACGATGGGTTCTATCAGAGTGATTACAGAAAGGATTAGCACATACACTTTTCTGAGTGATTCACTTGTAGCAAGAGATTAAGGATCAGGGATGACAATTTACAATAACAGTATCTCTTCAAAATTACAATGCTCTTGAAAATTATGTGGCAATGATGGAAACAAAACAGATCTGGATTTAATGCTAATGTTTTCAAAATTAATTCAATGTTTTAACCAGAGCTGTACCGTGGGTCCATTGCGACCTTGGCGAAGCATCAATTTGGCGCCCCTCCCAAATTTCAAAGAAATTTGAAATTGATGTTAATTTTCAATGATTGCTTCAATGAGTTTTGATTTTATAATTGCAATTGGAGACCTTAATATGGTAGATTCAGAAACACAGTTTTTTTTAATTTTTATGTTTCATTTTTAAATAATACTAGATAGGTTGAATTGATAATTTCTTGTAGGAATTGCGTTGACTGAATCTTTCTCAGATTTCATAACACGATAATGAAAGCAGGGTTTTGTTTTTTATTAATTTATTTTTCAGATAAATGCACCGAATTGAACGATAAATGTTGCTCTAATTTGTTGGCAAATTTGATATTTGATATTTGATAGCCTGTATAAATTTAGTATTAAATTTATTGTTTAAGCAAAGAACTTTACCGGATTCGTAAAATAATTAGTTGATGTGGCTTAGGATTTCATTTTGGTGCAATTGGAAAAAAGCAAAAAAACCTTCTTTAAAATAAAAAAAATAGTCGATGCCCGTGCCCTCTTTTGTTTTATCTAGATAGGAATCCTAGCAAGCTTAATACAAAAGGCCAAACCAGCATCGAAGTATATTTTTTCAACATGCAGCGGCAGAACCATATTTCGTCAGAATCAATTAAAGATCATTCAAAATCCAGCGCAATTCATGATGAAACTTCTTTTAATATTTGGGAAAAAATATCAAGATAAGACATTTTTATTCATTTTAAGTTATTCGCCCATATGATGCTTGTAAATATTTATCATAATTTTATATTTTTAAATATGTTTTTAATCCGTGATTTTAAAATTTATGTTTCAGAAAATTATTTTTTTTTAGCAAAGCTATATCAATTTTTTCAAACCTTGAAAAAATATTTTTTTTTTTGTTATGATCTGAAAAAAAGTTTGAATAGTTTCTCATTACCATAGCTTTTTAGACGATTAAAGAAGTAAAACGTTACTTAATCCACCGGAAGGTGGTTGCTGCCTTCCTCCTAAAAGCCTTGCAACCACACACTACGAAAGCTTTGGCTAACGCTTACTTAGTAAAGACACTATACATCTGAGTGCTGCCATCTAGGTATGATAAATTTAATGAACCATTTGATAGCACTGCAATATTTGTGTGCGTGCACTGAGCGTAAAATTCCGACAGCTATCCGCCGGAGCTTTCAAATTATGTAAATAATGACCCTTTTAAGTATCAACCAAAACAGTTTTTCGAACATATCTTTTAAAGTACTGCACCAAGCCGGATGAAATTTAAAAAAGACTTAAAGAACCTGAAGGCAAATCCAAAAACATAGATCCGGACAAAATCGGTCGAGCCAGTTCCGAGAAAAGTGAGTGAGAAAAAAAATTCTACGTCCATCCACACGCACAGACATTTGCTCAGAATTTGATTCTGAGTCGATATGTATACGTAAAGGTATATCTGGGAGGCTTATATAAAAAGTTCAATTTTTGAGTGATTTTATAGCCTTGCCTCAGTGAGGTGAGGAAGGCAAAAACACCGGTTAAGCTAAACCTGAAAAAGTGATGTTCAGATCACTTTGTGTGCTCTGAAAAACATTTTTTTTCTTGAAAAAATAATGTTGCTCTTATTGGTGAAAATTTAAAGCAGTTTTCCTATTTCAAAACTCTAGCATTTTGAAAAAGCTTAGGCAAATTTAAATGCACGAAGTTGCATTTAAAAGGGGAAAACGTGCTGAAAATATTTCAAAGGCAATTTTTTAAAACTCGAGATTGTCATAATTTTAAAAGAAAAGTAAAATGTAAAAATAATTTCAATTTCAAAGAACCTCGAAAATGTTTCCAAAAAAAATTCAATGTTTTAACACACTTTTACAAGGGTTTAGTGTTTATAAAAAAAACTCAATTACCCTGAGAATAAAGTTCCATTTTCCTATGATACGAAGAACTTTGTAAATATTTTAACAAAAAAATAAATAATGAAATTTATACGACTGCAAATCCCAACCAAAAATAAAAATAAGTTCAACGAGAAGCGTGTGTGGGCTGTTAGTGGAAAACATAAACGTTCATTGTTGAGTGTTTGGAACATAATATATCGCCTGCACATCAATCAAGCCGTACTTTTATTGGTTGATGTAATTGAACGCAATAAGAGTATAAATATTTTTGTTTCGCGTTTGTACGATTTCTGTACAGTAGGTGATTTTTAATTAATTGTTATTGGTAATTTGATATCAGCTCAGCAGTGTTGCAAATGAGTGATAGAAAAGCTATCAATTGATTATCTCTGCACCAAAAACATCCGAGAGTATAGCGGCCGTCACTATCGAGAAATTAAAAGTGAGAGTGTGTGCGTGCAACATGGAGTTAAACTTTTCGAAGTGCCATGGGAACCTTCACAGCAACTGCACAGAAAGTTTAACTCCATGTTGCACACACTCTCACTTTTAATTTCTCGATAGTTTTAGTTTGTCATTCTCTCTCTATCACTCCTCCCCATTTCCTCGACTATGCGCTCTCACCGCTGAGTCTCCCAATCTCTCCGAAAACTGCAATGAGAGAACGCGAGATGGCGATTAGGAGCCAACCACGCATGACGTCCCGTTAAACTGCGTTTGTAAAATTGGTTTTGTGGCGGCTTTAGTGGTTAAACGCTGTTGCGGTAGGATGATCGTGGAAGCGAAAATGAGAGAGAAAACGAAAAAGTCAATCGCGAGTGTGTAAACACAAAAACGTGTTCGGTTATGTTCGGCGCTGAGAGTTTCAATAAGGAGTGAAGAGCAGTTGTATTTGAGGCATGAATATTCAGGCGGGATAATTGTAGTTGCTGAGAGCTGATATTTTGATATTTTAACAACCCTGCACTGCCCACCATTGAAAAAACGGCTAATATCCACTTTTGGCAAAAACGAGATATTAGCACCAGGTGGTAGAGGATGTTCCAACGCATCTCCTGGAACTTGAATTTGACTGAAATAGTGTTTAGACTTGGCTGCCGATGCGAAAAACCAAACGGCTAATATGCCACTCTTACGGGAAATTGCCTTGATGGAGATTTTGTGACAAACACTAAAACGCGTTTTTCTCGGAATACTTGATTTGGCATAATAGCCGAATTTTCAATTATGGGCAGTGCAGCTCAGCAAACTGTTTGATTATAACCAACATTGATGAAGCCTTAGAAAACACGTTCACGTTTATTTTCGTTTTTCCAGTAGCAAAAAAAAGAAAGAAAAATTTACGTAAATGTTGAGGTTTGCTCTACAATTGGCTGATTTTTAATTGAATTAAGCATAACATTTAAAATTTAGTGTCAAACTTAAATATGATCTTTTTTCCAGTGTGTTTAATTATTTCACGGTCTCTGTTCCTTACAGACTTGCAAACCATATGTTGGAACCGCGACTAAACCCGATCAACCCGACAAACGGCCTCTCGCACACACACTAATTTTATGCTAAGCTTCGCTCATCAACTCGCACACAAACTGAGAGTTCGGCTTGATTTTCCTCGTTTTTTTCCTGTGCCAGCGGCTTTTCTCCAAAACAATTGACCCACTCAATTTGACTACTTTTTTTTTCTCTCTCTCTCTCTCTAAATATATTTCTCTTTTTTCGCTGCTCGATTTTCTCTAACCAGCTTCGAGGAATTCTCGACGAGAATCGACCAGAATCGCGGGAGGTTTCCCGTGGGCCAAGATCTCCAGGCGTTCCCGGCCTAGGCCTCTCTTTGTAACGCTCTCAACAGGAAGAGTAATTTTCTCAGATCGAACACTCTCCGACCAGAAAGGTTCTAAGCCAAACTCGAATCGTGTGGCCAAAGTCTTGTCGCGCTAAACCGGCTTTCACGAACCCCGCGGGGGCATGTGTGTGCATTAGGGTGCCCCGGAAATAATGAAAAATGATTATTTTAAGCATCTGTGCAAATTTGGAGCGAAGTTGGTTAAGAGAGAGAGAAAGCAGTAAATTTTCAATAAGAATCTAACTTTTGGGAATATTTGGATGGAATTAGTGCACCGTGCAGACCAAACCGTAATAAAATTGAGTTTTCTATACATTGTTTCGATTTTTCCCATACAAACTTCACCTTCGAGTATCAATGGGTAAATGATGTTGCTCGTATTTGGCCCAGAGTCCTAAAATAGCTCAAGGAACAATATTCAGCTTGTGGAGTGAAGTTTTAAGCAACAGTCCCATATTCTGGGCACCCTGGTGTGCATGAACGAGTGGCCAGACGCGCGAATGGACCAGGAAGAAATTTGTTTGGACGTGGCCGTGCCAGACGACTTGAGAGATTCGTGGTGGCTTAGTACAAGGGGGGTCCTGCGGGAGTTGTATGGCATGGTCAAGGAAGAAGTGAGGTATCGTCTTGGTTTGAATCGTTGGGGTGAAAGGGTGGCAGCTTGGGACATGATTTACACATCATTTTGACATATTAAACAACTCTCGAAGGATTTATGTTAATTATATTTTGATTTTGACAATATACAATATACAATAACAAACAATCCTTCAAAGATTTGAATCCCATTAAGGTCAAACGCAATAATTTGATAGCACACAGAAAAAAATCAGATGGTAAAACCGCAAGCATATAACCTTGGTGACAAAATGCATTTGATGTTACAAGCTGAATGTACAGTTTCCCAGCATAAGAACAACTATTTTAAACCTGTGAGAATTAAAAACTGGGCACACACAGATACGACAGCGTCTTAGCTCGCCTCTTTTACAGGCAGCTAAATTGTTTTTTTTTGTGCTGTGCATTCCTTCAAATATCAAAAGCTATTTATTGCATCTGAAAAGTAGAGGTCTTCGTCATATGAAGAGTTTGATGCTCGATTAAAGCTCCAAAAGTACTATTGAGGCTCTAAACATATCAGCAATAGCACCGCCTCCAGTAAGCACGCAAATGTATGTCACTTACTGGCCAAAAAGACGAAATTACATGCAGTTTTGATCATAATCTCTATTTTGCGAGACCATTTCTCATCATTTAGTTGGCACACACATCCAAACACAAGATGAGAGCTTAACTGCTTAACGAAAGTCGCCATCAACATCTCTTCACTTGCGCTAACGTTTTCAAAGCGCTTAGAGTATGAAATAGTTTCCAACTACCGGCAACATGTTCTTTTGAACATTAGTTAGTAACTCACCTGAAAAATTATCCCGAAACATGTAAATAATTAGTAAGCGCCATAAAAAAACAAACGCGCCAAGTCTTATGACGTTTGACTTTTGACGACCCATTCCAATCGACGGTTAAAGAAAACCGAGCGAGAAGCGAAGGCAAATAAAGAACAAAGGGTGGCCACCAGCAGCGCCTGTTGGAGTTAGCCAGTGATGCCAGGAAACTTTCTCTATAAATGATACTTTTCGTGAAAATTTCATCAATTTTGGCAGTACTACACCCAAAATTCAGAGTCGAGATAATCGTTCTCTCAAAATTTATTGAGGGCTCAGTGCCAAAATCGATAGAATAATGGTACCAACTCACACCATCATAACAAATGAGTTCATTCGTTAGTTGAATCAATAAATCTCCAACAAGTGTCATACATCGACTTCTGACTTCTCCTTGGTCACCAAGCTGTGGTGGCCGAGGCAGCTAAGTCATTGGATTGGTTTATCAAAGGTCTCTGGTTCGATTCCCGTTGTCGACACTTTTGGTTTTTTGTTTGACGGATGAACTTTTTTTGCAAATGAACCTCGAGAGAATAGTTCTATCGCCCATCTCGAGCTGTGTTCTCTGCGTCCGTGAATGATACCACTATTCTCTCGACTCGAGACCATCATTCTCTCGGACTAGCGCTGCCAGTTTTGGGTGTAAGCAGACCCAAAAGAGCGCTGGAAGAAAAAAGAACTAAGCTGAAAATTGAAAAAGGGGTGTGTTCCATTGCATTCTCGTCTGATTAGAATACATTTGGGAAGTATTTTATTGAAATGCTTGTAAAATCAATAGAATAACTTTTGATAAAAATCTAATTAAACAGAAATGTTTATAAAAAGTTGCTCTACTCGTTGGTGTAGTTGGTTTTAGTAAATTTCAAGGATCACTCCAGATTATCCAGCATCATTCTAACACGACCGCTTATTAGGCTTAAAATGGGTATATTTCCCCTACGCCACGCAGATATGAATTTGTTTAAACGTTGCAAATTGCAATCCTTTCTATCAAAAACATTCTCTTACCGATAGGGTTTTATTGATATTTGTGGTGGTGGAAAACAGTTTGGACAATTATTGCCTTGATGATGAGCTACATTCTAATTACATATCACAATGTTGATTGTACTACGTAACACGTTGTTCAGCAGTAATGAATTATTAAACATTGTTTAGTTTTATCAATCAATTTAGAAATAATCTAGAAACGAAAAAAATATGCCAAATTTCCATATCAGCACCATTACAAGCTGCATATTATTGAAAAACTTTTTTTCGCATGCTCAAATATGGAAGGGGTTGTACCACCCCACCGTCACGAGATATCGAAAAGAGTTGGCGGAGAATGACCCACATGATTAAAAACCAAGCTACCTTTTATTAAAAACAAATAAAATACTGATAATTTGGACGTGTTCAATGCTACTCGCCACCATGCCAAGTGGATTAGACTCCCTTGCAAGTGTCTGAGTGCAAAACCGCGAATTCGCAGGGCCCTTTACCGAACCAGGGAGACATGCTAATTGCTCCCGATGGTACCTGTAGGGAATCCGCTCGGTAGGTGCCTCCCTGAAGAAGACACACTCTTCTTAATCAGAGCGCTACAGAGTTTGACCGGACCAGACCAAGCTGCTTTCGGCAGGATTTTGTGGTTGATGTCTTCGCTTGATCTTCTGCTTTTTTTTTGACAAAGTGTTGCGGTTTTATGTAGATTACGGTGCAGAGGTTTAATGTTCCGCCGAGGCATCCGCAATTTATCAACCGAGTAAGAAGCTTTTGCTGCTGTTTTCTTAATTTTTAATTGTGGTGGAAGGAAAAAAAAGTCTTGCAAGTGTTGAAAAGTTAAACCTGAAAACCTGTCTGGCGATCGTGCAATGAAGATTTTTTTTATGACCAAAACTCTCACAAACAAATTCTCTTCCACAAATAAACTTACAGTAAAAAATCTTCTTTCTGAGCCAGATCATAATTCACCGAGCTAAAACGTAAACCTGATTCGATTCAGTTTTCCTTCCCGATGATGGGTGTTATTATAAACAATCCGCCGAAAGTAATATCGATAAAAATAATATGCACGCGGCGGCGGCGATTTCGATCTAAGGGGCCTCGGGGAAGAATCCAGTTCCAGAACAAGAGCTGCGAGCTGGTCCGTCCATCCATCCAGCATGAAACGAAGGGCGAAGAAGCGAAAGTGTTGATGCACCCATGTGGTTTGTGGAAGGAATTTGTCAGAGAGCGAGACTTCCAGCTGAGAATTGGCGTTGATGCCGGCAGAATCAGCAGCTGGCTGGTGTGGCCAGCCCAGATGTATTAAGGTGGGCCTCATTTCCCCGCCCGAGGGAAAAAATCTGAACTTTTTTTCTTCCACTCGCAAAAACACTGCAATTTTTTCGAAAACCACATTCCAAATATATAAGTCGGTGTAGCCAACTTTCTAACGAAGACAATGATGTATAGCAACATATACGTTTTATATAAACTATTTGATTCTAGTACAAAATAAATGAAATTTTTAGAAAAATCGTCCATCAAAACTGGTCGCGACGACGACGACGACGACCAACCAAGCAGACACACACGGACACGGGTGGAAAGAGAGAACGAAAAATAACGGCAAAATTCGAATGATGTGCAATGCTGGCGAAAACAAAAGTTTCGGGATTATTATTTTACTGAGAATTATAAAGAGAATATTGGTAGAACCGACTTCTGAATAAACCGACCACATTGGAATCGGTTCCAGGGGTCCCCGGGGAATCCGGATCATGACCAAAAGGAAGAATTTTTGAAATATTTCTGCTTGCAAAATGGAGATAAACAATCTCAAATTCGAAAAAGAATAAACATGGCATTGGCCAGAAAGACGATTGTCCGTATTGGCCACTTTGTAATCGATTCCGGGTTTCCCCGGATAATCCGGATCATGGTCAAAAAGGAGATTCATTTCAAAAATAGTTGTACTTGAAAAATGGAGATAATAGATCTCAATTTCGGAAAAGAATAATTGTGACATTTTTCAGAATAGTGTTTGTCCGTATTGGCCATTTTGGCATCGATTCCATGTGTCCCCGGGGAATCCGGAACATGGTAAAAAGGGAAAACTTGTTTCTAAATTAGTTGTGCTTGAAAAATGGAGGAAAACAATATCAATTTCGGAAAAGAATAATTGTGGCATTTTTCAGAAAAGTGCTTGTCCGTATTGGCCACTTTGGAATCGATTCCATGTGTCCCCGGGTAATCCAGATCATGACCAAAAGGAAGAATTTTTGAAATATTTCTGCTTGCAAAATGGAGATAAACAATCTCAAATTCGAAAAAGAATAAACATGGCATTGGCCAGAAAGACGATTGTCCGTATTGGCCACTTTGTAATCGATTCCGGGTTTCCCCGGATAATCCGGATCATGGTCAAAAAGGAGATTCATTTCAAAAATAGTTGTACTTGAAAAATGGAGATAATAGATCTCAATTTCGGAAAAGAATAATTGTGACATTTTTCAGAATAGTGTTTGTCCGTATTGGCCATTTTGGCATCGATTCCATGTGTCCCCGGGGAATCCGGAACATGGTAAAAAGGGAAAACTTGTTTCTAAATTAGTTGTGCTTGAAAAATGGAGGAAAACAATATCAATTTCGGAAAAGAATAATTGTGGCATTTTTCAGAAAAGTGCTTGTCCGTATTGGCCACTTTGGAATCGATTCCATGTGTCCCCGGGTAATCCAGATCATGACCAAAAGGAAGAATTTTTGAAATATTTCTGCTTGCAAAATGGAGATAAACAATCTCAATTTTGAAAAAGAATAAACATGGCATTGGCCAGAAAGACGATTGTCCGAATTGGCATCGATTCCTTGTGTCCCCGGGGAATCCGGAACATGGTCAAAAGGAAAAACTTTTTTATAATTAATTGTGCTTGAAAAATGGATATAAGCAATCTAAATTTTGAAGAGAATATGATGGCATTTTTCAGATGGTGTTTGTCCGTATTGGCCACTTTGGAATCAATTCCATGTGTCCTCGGGGAATCCGGAACATGGTCAAATAGGAGATTCATTGCAAAACTAGTTGTGCTTTCAAAATGGAGATAAAATATCTCAATTTCGAAAAAGAATAATTGTGACATTTTTCAGAATAGTGATTGTCCGTATTGGCCACTTTGGCATCGATTCCATGTGTTCCCAGAGAATCCGGAACATGGTCCAAAGGAAAACCTTTTTGCAAAAATAATTGTGCTTGAAAAATGGAGAACAACAATCTAAATTTTAAAGAGAATATGATGGCATTTTTCAGATTGGTGTTTGTCCGTATTGGCCACTTTGGAATCGATTCCATGTGTCCCCGGGGAATCCGGATCATGGTCAAATGGGAGATAGATTGCAAAAATAGTTGTGCTTGAAAATGAAGAAAAAAAGCTCAATTTTGAAAAAGAATAATCATGGCATAATTCAGAATGGTGTTTGACTATATTGGCCACTTTGTTAACGATTCCTGGTGTCCCCGGGTAATCCGGATCATGACCAAAAGGAAGATTTTTTGAAATATTTCTGCTTGCAAAATGGAGATAAATAATCTCAAATTTGAAAAAGAATAAACATGCCATTGGCCAGAAAGACGATTGTCCGTATTGGCCACTTTGGCATCGATTTCATGTGTCCCCGGGGAATCCGGAACTTGGTCAAAAGGAAAAACTTTTTTATAATTAATTGTGCTTGAAAAATGGATATAAGCAATCTAAATTTTGAAGAGAATATGATGGCATTTTTCAGATGGTGTTTGTCCGTATTGGCCACTTTGGAATCGATTCCATATGTCCCCGAGGAATCCGGAAAAACGAAACTATTGGCACTACGCCCCCCGGGGCATGGCCTTCCTCTAACGTGGGATTTCTGCTCCAGCGCCTCTGACGAGACAGGAGAAACCGGGACCGACGTTTTACTTCACCATCCGATAGAAGCTCAGTGGATAAGGCGGGAATCGAACCCGCGTCTCATAGCATCATCGGGATCGGCAGCCGAAGCCGCTACCCCTGCGCCACGAGACCCACCGAGGAATCCGGATCATGTCCAAATAAGAGATTCATTTCAAAAATAGTTTTTTTTGAAAAATGGAGATAAAAGATCTCAATGTCGGAAAAGACTAATGTGCCGTATTGGCCACTTTGGAATCGGTCCCAGTTTTCCTGAGAAATTTGAATCATGGCCAAACGTGAGATTTTTTACGAAAATAGGTGTGCCTACAAATTGAGGCCAAATCAACATTATTTTTAAAAGGATTAGAGAGGATTTTATCAGAATGATGTATCAATTAGGCACATTGAATATAATAATATATTTTCAGTGCAACTTTTACATCACAAATCATATATTGTAAGGAATATAAAGTCCTTTGTGATTTTTTACTAGGTGAATATTTAAAAATTAATTTCCTTTTTCTAAAGTAATATTTAAAAAAATTGACGCACTTCCAAATGAACTTCAACCATTCTTCGTTATAATTCAAATATATGTTATCATATGATGCATCTTGCATCATCATGATCCAGATTTCAAAGGGACACCTGGTACCAATTGCAAAGTAGCCAATATGGACAAACTCCATTCCGAAAATGCATCAATAATCCTTTGAGAAACTAATTTAGCGCCAATAATCATCTGCCAATTGCAAGCAGAACTATTTTCGCATAAAAATCTCCCATTTGTCCATGATTCAAAAACGGCCAAACACCATAATGTAAAATGCATCATCATTCTCTTTCAAAATTATTATTAAATATCTCCATTTTGCAAGCACAACTATTTTTGCAAAATTACATGATTATGACCCGGATTCCATAGGGATACCTGGTATCAATTCCAATATGCCCAATACGGACAAACACTATCTTAAAAATGCCATCATATTCTCTTCAAAATTTAAATTGTTCATATCCATTTTTCAAACACAACTGAGCAATTCTTTGAGATTTCGGTCATTCATTTTTTTTTGTATTTTTAATTCGACTGAAACGTTTTTGGTGCCTTCGGATGCCCAAAGAAGCCATTTTGCATCATTAGTTTGTCTATATAATTTTCCATACAAATTTGGCAGCTGTCCATACAAAAATGATGTATGAAAATTCAAAAATCTGTAACATTTCAAGTAATTTTTTGATCGATTTGGTGTCTTCGGTGAAGTTGTAGGTATGGATAAGGACTGTACTGAAAAAAATGATACAAGGTAAAAAAAATGTTTTAGTGGTTTTCAATTTCACTTTTTGTCACTATAACTTGATTTGCAAAAAAAAATATATTTTATTTTATTTTATGATATGTTGCCCACTTTTCAGAAATTTCCAGTATGGGCAAAAAATCTTTGACCAACTTATGAATTTTTGAATCAATACTGATTTTTTCAATAAATCGAAATATTGGTTGCAAAAAATTTCAAACTTCATTTCGATGTAAAATTGAATTTGCAATCAAAAAGTACTTTAGTGAAATTTTGATAAAGTGCACCGTTTTCAAGTTATAGTAATTTTGAAGTAACTTTTTTGAAAATAGTCGCAGTTATTCATTTTTTTTTAAATTAGTGCACATGTTTGCCCGCTTCTGACGTAATTTTGAATTTTTGGCCCTTTTGAAATGTTAGTATTGATTCAAAAAAATGAAAATATTGTTTTCTAAAAGATCGGAAAATTTCACGAATGTTTCATGTTTTAACATTGCAAATCGAACCATTCGTTGCTGAGATATCGACATTAGAAAATTGTGGGTTGTTTGAGTGAGACTTAGAAAACATCAATTTTCCTGTTTATAAATCTTAGCATGGCAATATCTCAGCAACTAACGGTCGTATCAACAAAGTTAATAAAAGCAAAATATAGATAATTTTCTCGACTTAAATTTTTTTTTTCAAAAGTGGGCAAAATGGGCACTAATTTTAAAAAAATGAATAACTGCGACTATTTTCAAAAAAGTTACTTAAATATGGCTATAACTTGAAAACGGTCCTCATTATCAAAATTTCACTAAAGTACTTTTGGATTGCAAATTCAATTTCACATCGAAAAATGAAGTTAGAAATATTTTGCAACCAATATTTCGATTTTTTTGGAAAAAAAGTATTGATTCAAGAATTCATAAGTTGGTCAAAGATTTTTTGCCCATACTGGAAATTTTCTGAAAAGTAGGCATCATAAATAAAAAAAAATAAAAAATAGTTTTTTTTTTGCAAATCAAGTTTTAGTGACAAAAAGTAAAATTGAAAACCACCTAAACATTTTTTTTACCGTGTATAATTTTTTTCAGTACAGTCCATATCGATACCTACAACTTCACCGAAGACTCCAAATCGATCAAAAAATTACTTCAAAAGGTACAGATTTTTGAATTTTCATATATCATTTTTGTATGGACAGCTGCCAAATTTGTATGGAAAATTTTATGGACAAACTAATGATGCAAAATGGCTTCTTTGGGCATTCGAAGGCACCAAAAACGTTTCAGTCGGATTAAAAATACAAAAAAAATGAATGACCGAAATCTCAAAGAATTGCTCAGTTGTGTTTGAAAAATGGATATGAACAATTTAAATTTTGAAGAGAATATGATGGCATTTTTAAGATAGTGTTTGTCCGTATTGGGCGCATTGGAATCGATACCAGGTGCCCCTATGGAATCCGGGTCATGATCAGGTCATTTTGTAAAAATAGTTGTGCTTGCAATTGGCAGATGATTATTGGCGCTAAATTAGTTTCTCAAAGGATTATTGATGCATTTTCGGAATGGAGTTTGTCCATATTGGCTACTTTGCAATTGGTACCAGGTGTCCCTTTGAAATCTGGATCATGATGATGCAAGATGCATCATATGATAACATATATTTGAATTATAACGAAGAATGGTTGAAGTTCATTTGGAAGTGCGTCAATTTTTTTAAATATTACTTTAGAAAAAGGAAATTAATTTTTAAATATTCACCTAGTAAAAAATCACAAAGGACTTTATATTCCTTACAATATATGATTTGTGATGTAAAAGTTGCACTGAAAATATATTATTATATTCAATGTGCCTAATTGATACATCATTCTGATAAAATCCTCTCTAATCCTTTTAAAAATAATGTTGATTTGGCCTCAATTTGTAGGCACACCTATTTTCGTAAAAAATCTCACGTTTGGCCATGATTCAAATTTCTCAGGAAAACTGGGACCGATTCCAAAGTGGCCAATACGGCACATTAGTCTTTTCCGACATTGAGATCTTTTATCTCCATTTTTCAAATACAACTATTTTTGAAATGAATCTCTTATTTGGACATGATCCGGATTCCTCGGGGACATATGGAATCGATTCCAAAGTGGCCAATACGGACAAACACCATCTGAAAAATGCCATCATATTCTCTTCAAAATTTAGATTGCTTATATCCATTTTTCAAGCACAATTAATTATAAAAAAGTTTTTCCTTTTGACCAAGTTCCGGATTCCCCGGGGACACATGAAATCGATGCCAAAGTGGCCAATACGGACAATCGTCTTTCTGGCCAATGGCATGTTTATTCTTTTTCAAATTTGAGATTATTTATCTCCATTTTGCAAGCAGAAATATTTCAAAAAATCTTCCTTTTGGTCATGATCCGGATTACCCGGGGACACCAGGAATCGTTAACAAAGTGGCCAATATAGTCAAACACCATTCTGAATTATGCCATGATTATTCTTTTTCAAAATTGAGCTTTTTTTCTTCATTTTCAAGCACAACTATTTTTGCAATCTATCTCCCATTTGACCATGATCCGGATTCCCCGGGGACACATGGAATCGATTCCAAAGTGGCCAATACGGACAAACACCAATCTGAAAAATGCCATCATATTCTCTTTAAAATTTAGATTGTTGTTCTCCATTTTTCAAGCACAATTATTTTTGCAAAAAGGTTTTCCTTTGGACCATGTTCCGGATTCTCTGGGAACACATGGAATCGATGCCAAAGTGGCCAATACGGACAATCACTATTCTGAAAAATGTCACAATTATTCTTTTTCGAAATTGAGATATTTTATCTCCATTTTGAAAGCACAACTAGTTTTGCAATGAATCTCCTATTTGACCATGTTCCGGATTCCCCGAGGACACATGGAATTGATTCCAAAGTGGCCAATACGGACAAACACCATCTGAAAAATGCCATCATATTCTCTTCAAAATTTAGATTGCTTATATCCATTTTTCAAGCACAATTAATTATAAAAAAGTTTTTCCTTTTGACCATGTTCCGGATTCCCCGGGGACACAAGGAATCGATGCCAATTCGGACAATCGTCTTTCTGGCCAATGCCATGTTTATTCTTTTTCAAAATTGAGATTGTTTATCTCCATTTTGCAAGCAGAAATATTTCAAAAATTCTTCCTTTTGGTCATGATCTGGATTACCCGGGGACACATGGAATCGATTCCAAAGTGGCCAATACGGACAAGCACTTTTCTGAAAAATGCCACAATTATTCTTTTCCGAAATTGATATTGTTTTCCTCCATTTTTCAAGCACAACTAATTTAGAAACAAGTTTTCCCTTTTTACCATGTTCCGGATTCCCCGGGGACACATGGAATCGATGCCAAAATGGCCAATACGGACAAACACTATTCTGAAAAATGTCACAATTATTCTTTTCCGAAATTGAGATCTATTATCTCCATTTTTCAAGTACAACTATTTTTGAAATGAATCTCCTTTTTGACCATGATCCGGATTATCCGGGGAAACCCGGAATCGATTACAAAGTGGCCAATACGGACAATCGTCTTTCTGGCCAATGCCATGTTTATTCTTTTTCGAATTTGAGATTGTTTATCTCCATTTTGCAAGCAGAAATATTTCAAAAATTCTTCCTTTTGGTCATGATCCGGATTCCCCGGGGACCCCTGGAACCGATTCCAATGTGGTCGGTTTATTCAGAAGTCGGTTCTACCAATATTCTCTTTATAATTCTCAGTAAAATAATAATCCCGAAACTTTTGTTTTCGCCAGCATTGCACATCATTCGAATTTTGCCGTTATTTTTCGTTCTCTCTTTCCACCCGTGTCCGTGTGTGTCTGCTTGGTTGGTCGTCGTCGTCGTCGTCGCGACCAGTTTTGATGGACGATTTTTCTAAAAATTTCATTTATTTTGTACTAGAATCAAATAGTTTATATAAAACGTATATGTTGCTATACATCATTGTCTTCGTTAGAAAGTTGGCTACACCGACTTATATATTTGGAATGTGGTTTTCGAAAAAATTGCAGTGTTTTTGCGAGTGGAAGAAAAAAAGTTCAGATTTTTTCCCTCGGGCGGGGAAATGAGGCCCACCTTAAGAAGTTTGCTGTGCAGAAAATCGAACCGAACTGAACCCAGCACATGTGGGACCATTTGGGCTGGCTGTTCTACTTTTCACTTTTCAAAGGGCTGGTGGTCTGCTGTAAGGAAAGGCTTTTTAGGGCAGTAGTGCGATGACTGATGGCATGAAAATTCTTACAGGTTTAAAAATACATTTTTCTAAGTTGTTTCGACCCCTCTTCGATTTTCGTCAAATTTTGGTTTGAGGGCTAATTTTTGTCCCTGATCACGAATATGGTGTCTCTTTTTCGATATCTTGTGATGGAATATAAGGTACAGGAAATGACATATTCTTAACTTTTTTCGATGGAAAATATTTATTTTCTGAATTTTGAGAACGTTATCAACTTTGAGGCTTCATTTATTGCATTTTATACAAATCTCGAAACACAGCAGTTTGTTGATGAAGATTAATTTTTGTTGCTGAAATATTCGATTGTTTGTTTTCTATTGCTGAGATACAAAAAAAAAACCAAGCCTTGAGGTTCCCAACATTATTTTTTCAATCCTCTGCCATACAACACTTAAATATTTTAAATCATTTTCAAATCAATCACATTGTAGAAAACAGTTTTCTGAACAATTTCCATTAAAAAGTATCAATTTTGGCTCAATATAAGCAGAGATATACCCAATTTCGTAAAATAAAAAGTGACATTCTCCAAAAATTAGGATTTAATTCCCATTCAAACGATGAACACCGCCTACTGAGTTTTTTATGATTCTAATAAATTAATTTCAATAAATTTCATCAAAATTTTAAAATAGTTTAATGTTTCAGCAAAATGTTTTAATCCATAAAAATATCATAGTAGGCAGTGTTCTCCCTGAAGAAAAATCCTATAAAATCGAAAAAAATCTTCAAAAAAAAAGTTGCTCCAGACCCCCCTACGAAATATTTCGATTATAATCGAGTCTGGACTGTGGATAATTCTCCACCAATTCACACAGCAGTTGCCCCGACCCCTCTTCGATTTGCGTGAAACTTTGTCCTAAGAGAGTAACTTTTGTCCCTGATCACGAATCCGAGGTCCGTTTTTTGATATCTTGTGACGGAGGGGTGGTACGACCCCTTCCATTTTTGAACATGCGAAAAAAGAACTGTTTTTCAATAATTTGCAGCCTGAAACGGTGATGGGATAGAAATTTGGTGTCAAAGGGACTTTTATGTAAAATTAGACGCCCGATATGATGGCGTACTCAGAATTCTGAAAAAACGTATTTTTCATCGAAAAAACACTAAAAAAGTTTTAAAAATTCTCCCATTTTCCGTTACTCGACTGTAAAATGTTTTGGAACTTTATGAGAAATTTAATGTACTTTTCGAATCTATATTGACCCAGAATGGTATTTTTTCATTTAGAACTAAATTTCTCACCAAAAAATCCCCTCACAAATAGCACAAGTGGTTCTATTGAAGTGAGCCTAACTGCACCGATGTCCAATTTGAGAGAAAAAAAAAAAATCACGCACATGAATCACTTTCCCCTTTGGCCGCGGGCATCTTTCGCAACGTCCCACAACCCAGAAGTCGATAGCTGAAACGCATCCATCGCGGCAAGTCTGACCACTGCTGCACTACCACTCCAGAACCCGATCCAGAACTTGAAAAATGAGCACACTGGGGCAAACACGTGGAAGAAATTAATTTACCGCCACTTGCTTTTCCCGTCTACCACGAAGCACTAACGACTGTGGCCGGGGTTTTCGTAGAAGTTCCGATTCCGATTTGTCTGCGATTGATTTTTGCCTTGTGGCCACTTCACGCGACACTGTTCCAGATCCGGACCGTTGGTCGTCCACCGCTAGACTGGTCGCCGCGTGGCTGTTCCGAAGAAGACATCCGACATCATCCAGATTCAAATGTCATCGTCGCGCGGCAATGAAGTCATCGCGCGGTGGCTAGAGTGTGAATCTGTAGTATAGGGGCTGGGTTTTTTTTCTTCTAGCTGCTGTTTTTGCCAGTGGATGGCTTTTGCCTTTTTCTGCTCGTTTTGCCAATAAAAAAGGATAGACGTAAGCTACATGGTCTTTCTAAGCTCAGGCTCGTGCTTTTCTACAGTAAAGACAGAATAATTTGACTGAAATAATCATCAATAAGTTATCAAATCATAGAAGCTTATATTGAAGTTATAAACAACGAATAAGCATGAATGAATTATTTGGTTTTGTAAACTTAAAGAGGCCCATATAAAAACTGAAACAATCTAATTTAACTCTACTTGTTCAGTCGAGCCTGCAGGGAAAGAGACCGAACAAACTAACGGCATCCTATAGATCCAACACTCGTCCTTGTCGATATCCTTCGCTGGACACGCCGATTCCGGAGCGCGAATGGGTGTGTGTGTGTGTGTGTGTGTGTGTGTGTGTGTGTGTGTGTGTGTGTGTGTGTGTGTGTGTGTGTGTGTTTGCAAAGTGTGTAACATCATCATTATAGGTGTAATCACGGAACCGTGTCACAAATCGCGATGCTACACCAGTCATCACATCGCCGTAAAAGAGTTTATATTTGCTGTGTCGCCAGTTTTATAACCTTTCCCCGGGGGAGAGATTAATTGGTTTCGAGGCGTGTTAAATGTCGCGAAATGCACGCTGATATCATTTGGGTGTGAGCTAGCGAGATAGCAGGATGGAATTGATTAGATGCAGGGTTGTTACGGACGGCGCGGATCGCGCGGATGGTGCGGATGGCGCGTATCGCGCGGATCTGGCGCGGATTTGCTGGCTAATTTTGCTCAGGCGCGGATTTCGCGCGGATAGCAATTTTGATAAACAAAATAATTGAGAGCGATAGAATTTCTTTCAAATTACAAAGGAAAATATTATTACGAATAAAATAAATTCAATCTTTTTCGTTGAGTGCGAAAACATCAATTTCTAAGAAGTTGTTAACAAAGAAAATTTTCTTCTAAAAATTATTGATTGTTATTTTTTCTTAATACGAAACTTTGAAATAATCTTCAAGGAGCGATTTTTTTTAATGTATTGAGATTTGTTATATAAATTTAACATAACATTACAACTCATTATTTTTAAAACATCTGCTTAACAATTCAAAAAAATACCAATTTTATTAAAATCAAAATAACAAAATTCGAAAAAATTACAGAATTTTAAAAATTTTAGGCTATGAAACTTTGTAGATTTTCCAATTTTTTTAAATATAAAAATTTAAATTTTTAAATTTTTGATTTATTGAAAAAATAAAAAAAATTGTTGCCACTCTGATTCAGATAGAATTGATTCTTCTCCCAATTATCACAACATGACGAAATCCACTTAGAAATCTGCTAAAATCTCCGTCTAAAAGCGAAATGTAATGTCAGAATTTACATATTCAAATAATAAAAAAAATAGAATTCATAATTTGAAATTGTCAAAACATTACAGACTCAAAAAAAAAACGTAAAAAAACGAATTATTAAATTGAAAAATTACGAAAATATTACCATTGATTTTTTTGTTAATTTTATTCTTTTAAGAAAGTTCTTAAGAGCGAGTCCACGAGCAAAGCATACCCATCTCGCATCGACCTCACCAATCTGCCTGAAATTTTCAGGGGTTGTTTGTACATATAAAACTAGCATCTGGCCAAAATATGAGCACTATAGGTCAACGGGAAATGGGGCAAATCGGGACACAAAGTTTAAAGGTTCAAAAACGTCAAAAATCTTAAAAATGCTATAACTTTGGCAAAATTTAATATAATTTCAAAATTCAAAATGCATCTGAAAGGGCTTAAAAAATGCAACAAAATGCAGGGTAGAGCATCCCAATTGGTTTAATCTAAAGGGAGTTATTGGCATTTTGGTGAAAAAATAGCATAATTTTCAAACTCAAATAAAAAAGTGTTCCATCCAGATATCAATTCGGTTCGACCTGCAGCTTGTAGGGGACATTTGGGACTACCATCTGAGACTGAGAACGCTTTGCGTAATGCAGTTTAACATATTAAATAGACACTTTTATTTTTTGTGAATTTTTTGGTTGTACATTTTTGCTCGGGGGACCCCTTAGATCCCATTTTCTGGTGATAATTTTATCATATTCGTGTTCCTGAGACAATTTCACAATGAAAACATGCACAAAAATGTTTATTTTCATCCATTTTAACCCTTTAAAAAATTAAATTAAAAAAAATCTTCGATTCACATTTATTGAAAATCAAGTTCGTTTCCAAGGATACTAGATGACACCAGAAAAAATGCAGCTTCTTAATTTTTTTTAATTTAATTTTTTATAGGGTTAAAATGGATGAAAATAAACATTTTTATGGATGTTTCTATTGTGAAATTGTCTCAGGAACACGAATATGATAAAATTATCACCAGAAAATGGGATCTAAGGGGTCCCCCGAGCAAAAATGTACAACCAAAAAATTCACAAAAAGTAAAAGTGTCTATTTAATATGTTAAACTGCATTACCCAAAGCGTTCTCAGTCTCAGATGGTAGTCCCAAATGTCGCCTACAAGCTGCAGGTCGAACCGAATTGATATCTGGATGAAACACTTTTTTATTTGAGTTTGAAAATTATGCTATTTTTTCACCAAAATGCCAATAACTCCCTTTAGATTAAACCAATTGGGATGCTCTACCCTGCATTTTGTTGCATTTTTTAAGCCCTTTCAGATGCATTTTGAATTTTGAAATTATATTGAATTTTGCCAAAGTTATAGCATTTTTAAGATTTTTGACGTTTTTGAACCTTCAAACTTTGTGTCCCGATTTTCCCCACTTCCCGTTGACCTAGAGTGCTCATATTTTGGCCAGATGCTAGTTTTATATGTACAAACAACCCCTGAAAATTTCAGGCAGATTGGTGCGATCCAAACGACGTCCCATACAAAGGGGTATGCCCTGTTCGTGGACTCGCTCTTAAGTTATCAAATTATATGATTTTTAAATTATTAAATTATTAAATTATTAAATTATTAAATTATTAAATTATTAAATTATTAAATTATTAAATTATTAAATTATTAAATTATTAAATTATTAAATTATTAAATTATTAAATTATTAAATTATTAATTTATTAAATTATTAAATTATTAAATTATTAAATTATTAAATTATTAAATTATAAAATTATTAAATTATTAAATTATTAAATTATTAAATTATTAAATTATTAAATTATTAAATTATTAAATTATTAAATTATTAAATTATTAAATTATTAAATTATTAAATTATTAAATTATTAAATTATTAAATTATTAAATTATTAAATTATTAAATTATTAAATTATTAAATTATTAAATTATAAAATTATTAAATTATAAAATTATGAAATTATTAAATTATTAAATTATTAAATTATTAAATTATTAAATTATTAAATTATTAAATTATTAAATTATTAAATTATTAAATTATTAAATTATTAAATTATTAAATTATTAAATTATTAAATTATTAAATTATTAAATAATTAAATTATTAAATTATTAAATTATTAAATTATTAAATTATTAAATTATTAAATTATTAAATTTTTAAATTTTTAAATTATTAAATTATTAAATTATTAAATTATTAAATTATTAAATTATTAAATTATTAAATTATTAAATTATTAAATTATTAAATTATTAAATTATTAAATTATTAAATTATTAAATTATTAAATTATTAAATTATTGAATTATTAAATTATTTAATTATTTAATTATTTAATTATTAAATCATTAAATCATTAAATTTTCAAATTATTATATTATTTTTTTGCCATTTTCTTAGTTCGGATCATTTTCGGAGTCATATTTTAGATTAGAAAAATTTAGAGAAGAAAATAATAGAAATTTCGTGTTTCGATTTTCCAGAGTAAAGTTTTGGCGAGAATTATCAAGTACTTAATCCCTAGATTTTATAATTTGCTAATATTGTTTCAGAAATGGCAAAAAAGGTTCCATTTGGTACAGGTGGGATATGAATCCACAACTGATCAACGGTACTGATCCAAATGCCTTCTGTATTATTCTTTTTTCGTTTAAAATTGCATTCATTATGTTACTCTCTTCTATGTTTGTCGCGGTTTTTTTATATGGCGCGGATTTCGCGCGGATTGGGTTTTGGGGTCGGCGCGGATCTGGCGCGGATTTTTTCTCGTCTTTTCCGTAACAACCCTGTAGATGATCTAAATCGTGGTGGGATAAGGTCATGGCACTTATTCTTACGATTATATTATTTAACCCAAAATTGTAACTTATCAGCACTTGATAAACCTGGTGAAAAAAATTTACGCCCAAAGCTGAAAAAATCCTCATTTCGTAACTATGCATGAAATTAGCTCCATCATCCAAAGTAACAGTGCTGAAAAAAATATTAAACCCATTGTTTTGTTTGTTGAAAAGGTAAACTTTTATGAAGAGTGCTCTTCTTTATTAACAACATGTGCTCTTCTTTATTAACAACATTGAAAAGTTTATCATTTCCACACTCTGCTCGACGGCGCCTTGTAAACTTGTGACAAACAACAACCCTAGAAAACAAAAAATGTCTCCAAATCTCGAATACTGAATGATTATTCTATAGAACGGAGAGTTTGGGAGGGTCATCACTTAAGAACGAGTCCACGAATAGGGCATACCCCTTTGTATGGGACGTCGTTTGGACCTCACCAATCTGCATGAAATTTTCAGGGGTTGTTTGTACATATAAAACTAGCATCTGGCCAAAATATGAGCCCTCTAGGTCAACGGGAAGTGAGGCAAATCGGGACACAATGTTTGAAGGTTCAAAAACGTCAAAATCTTAAAAAGGCTATAACTTTGGCGAATTCAATTTAATTTCAAAATTCAAAATGCATCTAAAAGGGCTTGAAAAATGCAACAAAATGCAGGGAGAAATATCCCAATTGGTTGAATCTAAAGAGAGTTATTAGGCATTTTAGTAAAAAAATAGCATAATTTTCAAACTCAAATAAAAAAGTGTTCCATCCAGATATCGAATCGGTTCGACCCGCAGCTTGTAGGGGACATCTTTAACTATCATTTGAAACTGAGAACGCTTTGGAAAAGGAAGTTTAACATATTAAATAGACACTTTTACTTTTGGTGATTTTTTTGGTTGTAATTTTTTGTAAAATGTTGGTTAATTTTATCATATTCTTGTTTCTGAGACAATTTCACAATATGTTTATTTTCATCCATTTTAACCCTTTAAAAATGAAAGTAAAAAAAATTAAATAGATGTTTTTTTTTTCTGGTGTCATCTAGTATCCTTGGAAACGAACTTAATTTTCAATAAACATTTATTGAAAATTAAGTTAAAATCGAAGATTTTTTAACCTTCAAGTGTTTTCAATATTTTTGTATTTCGCAATTTAAATATCGCTGTATCTCGGAGCACTGTATAAAAAAGTTGTCAAAGACAAAAATGTAAGAAATTTGACGGGTTTTCCGAAAAAAATACGCTGAATGAAAAATACACGCCACTTTTAAGAGATTTTTTATTGTTTTTAAGTCAAATTTGAAGGTGAGCCCACGATTTTTTTCGTTCAAATTTTTTGTGAAAATAGCCTCACGAAAAATGCAGGATGGAACAATTCACCAAAAGTACAGTCATCCCTCATATTCGGAACAGTTTACAGATCGGTCAATGTTCAACAAATCATGGAAAATCGATAATTGAACATAATGATTTGCTTTTACCTTCATGTGAAAGCTTTTCTTGCGATCTTTCGATTGATGTATAGACCGACCGTATATTTTTACGTTTCATATCAAGTTTTTAAAGAAAAACATTGACCCTTGAAATCCACAAATTCGGAACACTTTTTTCTTACGATGTAAACAAACTTTTTTTTTCTCTCCAGGAGTACTTATTTTTTACAAAATAATGACTTCACACTCTGAAACCAATAAAACTCATGCTTAGTAATGTTTTATGAATGGTCTGATAACTTTTTTGTGAAAATATCAGTTAAATTCAGGTGTTCCACAATTGTGGGAAGCACAATAACATCCCACAATCATGGAACAGGCAATTTGGAGGCAGTGTTTTGCTGCTCTGGATAAAATAGTCTTGAAAGGCAGGTTTTTGTTTAAAAAGTACTACTTTTACTAGTGAAATAGCAAGAGAATGTCCAAATAAAGGTCCTAAAAATAGTAGGGTCAGCAGAAAAGTTGCATTTTGCATCCTATTCACAAATTGCCACAAAAGTGTTCCGAATTTGTGGGTGTTCCGAATATGTGGGATGACTGTAATACAAAAATCATTTACCGAAACTATTTTTTTTTTTTTTTGAAAAGTCCTCTAAACCTCAAAATTTCCAAAAACCAAATACTTCCAAACATTTCCAGACAATTTTACAAAAAAGTCTCCTAAGTTTAATCCTTGTAAAGTTACAGCGACCTTAAAAAATAAAAATGTTGGAAAAAATGTTTGTTTATGGCTTTTGTTCATTTCTATGTGACAGACTTGAGCAACTCTCTACGAAATCGGCCGATTTCGACCATTTTTATTTTTTGTATTTTTTTATTTGACTCAAACTTTGTGGGGGCCTTCCCTATGACCAAATAAGCTATTTTGCGTCATTGGTTCACCCATACAAGTCTCCATACAATTTTGGCTGCTGTCCATACAAAAATGGTATGTAAATATTCAAACAGCTGTAACTTTTGAGTAAATTTTCTGATCAATTTGGTGTCTTCGGCAAAGTTGTAGATATTGTTGAGGACTTTTGAGAAAAAAATAATTACACGGAAAAAAAATTTGCAGATTTTTTTATCAACATTTTTTTTACCAAAACTCAATTTCCCAAAATCCGTATTTTTTGATTTTCGAGATTTTTTGATATGTTTGATTTGATATGTAGGGGACAAAAATCCGCAACTTTTGAGCCATAGAGAAACATGGTCAAAAAATCTGCCGCCGAGTTATGAATTTTTGAAAAAATAGTGATTTTTGGAAAAAATTGAAGTTTCATGCAAAAACAAGTTTGACATTACTTTTTAATGCAAAATTGAATTTGCAATCGAAAACTACTTCACAGATTTTTTGATAAAGAGCTCCGTTGTCAAGATATAGCCACCGAAAGTTTCATTTTAGCGAAATATTTGCAGTTTTTCGATTTTTAAAAATAGTGACCATGAATGACCATTTCTAAACAATTTTATTTGAAAAGTTCAGAAAATTTGCTATAAAATTGTCTAAGAGACATTGAAGATTGGACCTCGGGTTGCTGAGATAGAGCCGCTTTAAGAAAAAGAAACACGGAAAATGAAGTTTTCTAAGTCTCACCTAAACAACCCACCATTTTCTAATGTCTATATTCAGCAACTAATGGTTCGATTTTCAATGTTAATGCATGAAACATTCGTGAAATTTTCCGATCTTTTCGAAAAAAATATTTTGAAAATTTTTAAATCAAGACTAACATTTTAAAAGGGCCAAATATTGAATATTACGCCCATTTAAAATGCTAGTCCTGATTTTAAAAAATTCAATAATTTTTTTTCGAAAAGATCGGAAAATTTCACGAATGTTTTATGAATTAACATTGAAAATCGGACCATTAATTGCTGAGATATCGTCATTAGAAAATGGTGGGCTGATTGGGTGAGACGGATTTTTGTCCCCTAAAACATATCAAAAAATCTCGAAAATAAAAAAATACGTATTTTGGGAAATTGAGTTTTAGTGAAAAAAAATGTTGATAAAAAAATCTGCAATTTTTTTTCCGTGTACCTATTTTTTTCTCAAAAGTCCTCAACAATACTTACAACTTTGCCGAAGACACCAAATTGATCAGAAAATTCACTCAAAAATTACAGCTGTTTGAATATTTACATACCATTTTTGTATGGACAGCAGCCAACATTGTATGGAGACTTGTATGGGTGAACCAAGGACACAAAATAGCATATTTAGTCATACACAGAAAAAAATCAATTCCCGTAATCGTGAATTAAGTTCACGAATGTGAGATCCACGAAGGAATTTATTCATGAGTATGGTGCATTTGCACCATAAACGTGAATATATTCCTTCGTGGTTCTCATAATCATCTCATAAACCGTGAAGTCAGTTTCGAGAATTGATTTTTTTCTGTGTAGGGAAGGCCCGCACAAAAATTGAGCCAAATCAAAAAATACAAATAAAATCCATTTCCGGTTTTGGTAGAGAATTGCTCACTTGATTTTTCAGTCTCGTCAATATTTTTACCGGAAAGCTCATCAAATTTCCTCTGGATCTATATACTTAAAAATGGCTTACATAAGCTTAGCATAACATGTCTACAAAATTTCATTGAAATCTGGGAGAGTCCAGTCAACCTCAATAATTGAATTGAATTGGGTCCTAAAGTCCTCTGTCAATTTTTATATACAACGGTTAAAAACACGATTAAAAGCCATTTCTGATTACTTTTTTTTTTCATTTTAATGCAAAAAAATATTGACAAGACAACATTTTTTCGATGGATCAACTATGGTCCCCTTGAAAAAAGCTGTCAAGTAGGAACTTTTCTGTCAAGAAGGACCGCGAGGTATTTTTTCATCCATTTTAAATCCTTTGGGGTCGTACAAAGGGTTATTGGACTCAGAAAAATAAGCTTTATCGTTGTGGACAATAACATCACAAACTTAAGCTTCATTTTATGACCCAATTGAATTGATATATTATAACTCAAAAACCTCTTTGTGCCTGACCACGAATCCGAGCTCCATCTTTCGACATCTCGTGACGAAGGGGCGGTACGACCCCTTCCATTTTTGAACATTCGAAAAAAAAACTTGTTTTTCAATAATTTGCAGCCTGAAATGGTCTGAGATAGTTTGGATATTTGGTGTCAAAGGGATTTTTTATAAAATTGGATGCGTAATTTGATGAAGTACTCAAAATTCTGAAGGAACGTATATCTCATCGAAAAAAAAAATACAAAAATTCGTTACTCAACTGTATTCTTTTAAGCACATCTCATTTTATAGGAAAATGAATTTACTTTTCGAAGCTGAAATAACCGAGGAGGGTTTTCTTTTATTTTAGATCAAAATTATTAATTTTAGAATTTCGCGGTTTTTGTAACATTGCAGCGTTATTTTTATAAGTTCAACAATGTTCTACAAAGCTGTAGAGCAAAACTAACAAAAAATTTGATAAAGAAGCATAAGGGGTTTGCTTGTAACTATCAAGAATTATCGCGATTGTACGATATTCTCTGTCATATATAACTAACCTGACAAAACCCATAAATGCATAATAAAAAATCAAATGCTTTGATTTTTGCGCTTTTTGTTTTTATTGTGTTTAAAAGTTAAATAAAATAAAATAAAATAAAAAAAAACACTTGGACAATCGAATCTAGCAGGGGGATGCTAAAGGCTGCCATCTTGGGTGATTGAGAAAGATAACGCGCGTGAACTGTGCAAAGTGAAAACAAAAATATTTTTTTTATTAATAATTCAATTTTTGTTATAACAATTACTGTAGTGAAATTTAAATTACACAGTAGTTAGGTTAAACTTTTCATGAGATAAAAATACACCTTTAAATGAGGTCATCGGCCCGATGTGTGCTTAATAATCCCAATTTTTTTTTTCAATGAATGTGAATTGAAGATTTTTTCAAATTTTATTTTGTGGAGGGTTTAAAAAACAATTCTACAAGTTTCTATTGTGAAAATGGCTTATGCCAGAGTTTGATAAAATTATCACAAAAAAATGGAACTAGAGGCCTCCCGAAAACAAAATTACGCTAAAAAAATTCACTTCAGAAAAAGGTAATAATTTCTATGCTAAACTACCTTACTCAAACCGTTCTTAGTCTCAAATGGTAGTCCCAGATGTCCTTTACAAGCTGCGAGACAAGCTGCTTATTTAATTTTGAAATTATATTGAATTTTCGCTTGGTTACAGACATTTCAATATTGTTGACTTTGTTAAACATTTAAACTTTGTAGGACTTTGACAGCAAAATTCAACCAAACTTTGTGACAATGCACAGAACAGACAACCCTATCAAAAGTTATTAGCACTTAAGTGTTGTTTATACACTCTTTTGGAGACGGATCTCTGATATTTCGATGAAAATTATGTCCGGGTCCACCATGTGACACCTCGATAGTTAGATTATTGAAAGACCTTTCAAATGAGCCTAAAACATCAATGATCTGATAACCCTATCAAATGAAATGAGCAATTAAGTGTTGTTTATACACTCTTTTGGAAACGAATCTCAGATGTTTCGATGGAAACAATGTCCGGATCAATCATGCGACCTATCGTTGGAGCCGTAACCAAAAGACCTATCTAACGAGTGCAACAAATTAAAACTCTGGCAACCCTTATCGAGTTATGAGGATATGAAATTTTATTTAGAGAACATTTTTGTAGGTTAAATATTTTTATTTCACAAAAAAAAACTATATAAATGTGAGGAAGGCATCAACCGCCTTACGGTGGTTTAAGTATCGTTTTTCTTAAAACATTCATACACTACCTGCGACAAGATAGCACGATTTACCGAAATTCCAGAGAATTACTCAATAACAGAAAGTGGCAAAGAATTGATGAGAATCAAAGATGATTGCAACTTATAAAAAAATAACATTTTAATCCCAACATCATATAATCAAATGATTTCACCATGAGCTCTCCCACTCACTTTCTCCACCAGCATATTCCTTGGAACGGAACTCGCAGCCCTGCACGCAACTGATAAGAGCTTCTCTATGTCCCTCGTGTGTTGCCTTTGGTTTCAATACACGAGTTGCCTCCTAGAACTTCTGAATGAACGCAAGATGTACCCTGGAAACAATGTTACAATCTACTCACAACTTCTAAATCTAAACATTGAGGTCAGCTCCTTCCGGGCTGGCCGCTTAGATCCACCCACACTTCCTCCGGATAACCACGCAGCAGCGTAAAGTCCTAATTTTTCGCGCACTCTTTCCGGTGGTGGCTTGACCCAAGTAGAGAGGAATAAAAAATGGTGTCAAGTCGAACGGTTGCGATAACGACCGCGGGGAAATATGTCGGACAAGGGCCTGAATGTGCGAAATTATGAAGCGAAACTATGCTGCTTCATCTTATGTAACTGCGATGGGACACACGCCATCACTGGTCGCTGCCAATTTGTTGCGGTTATCAACGGCGTAACTCGATATGGTGAAACTCTGTCTTCCGTTTGTGACTTTTTCAGCGCGTGATTCTGAATGAATGAATGGAACTTGTGGTGTCCATTCATGGTGGTTTCTAGTGACATGAGGATTTATGGTCAGTTTAAGTGATTCTGGCATTGGAACTTGGACTTGGGACATTGCTTCATGAATTAGAATTGACGAATTGTAACTATTAAAATTATGTTTCCAAACTGAATGTTTTTAGAATTGAGTTTTTACTTTACACAATAACAATAAAAAACAGTTCCAAAAAGAATATGTTTTCACTTCTTTCTCTCCAAAGACCAGCAATTATCCTGGCACGGTTCATTTTTGGGGGATATTTTTCAGTCTCAGCCTGTCTAATGGCGATCACATTAAGCCCTGCTCACGAAATTCCGTCCTTCGATCGCTCGAAGCCATCAACGCAACGATCGACCAAGGGGAAACCACCACCAAACGATGCAACAAATTGCATCACATGCGAAAAGGGACGGTCAGGCCTGGAATCTGGTCGTCGATCCCCGCTGGACCGGTTGGAACAGGCCCTCCGGAATGCCGTCAGCTATTTCTGCAAACAAATTTAAGTCTTTTGCGGCAAACTTCACACACACGCTTTCGTCCGCTTGAAGAAGAAAAAGAACAGATCAATCATGGCCCCCATTCCCCCAACCCGTCTTCTTCGAAGGGATATCTTCGGTGTTCTGGATGCTCTGTCTGGGAAGAATCGAAAGTGTTGAACTAGTTTCCACAAGTCTGACCAACACACCAACGAAGAACCGCTGCAGTTTATTTAGATAAGGGCGACTGTTTTGATTCACTCTCCGGAGTCCGGGAAGTTCCCGGCGCATCGTCTTTATGCTCTTTTTGTATATTATGATTTTTTTCTTTACTTTATTCGATTTATTAGTGCATCATCATCATCAACATGATCGCGCCTAAGCGATTTGGAAAATTTTACGCTGGGAACCTGAACCAAGGAAGCGCACAAGTGAAACCTGCAACCGTACAATTAGGTAGCTTTAAACTTGCATTTAGAACTACACTAAAACTTCTCAACTTTACCCAACTGCACAGTAATAACTTACAACAGTGGAAGCTTCTACCGTGTTGTCGATTGCACTGCGGCAGAACTCCGCGGAGATCGCTTGCTTCAGCATCATCCTCCAAACGCGTCTCGTGTCGGAAGGAAGTCTCCATGCACTTTCGGCGTTCAGTGTTCAGACAACGCAGTCAGTGGAGTCAACTGTCTAGAAAGATTAGTTTTATGTTAGCACGTAAATTATATGCCCCCTTCCTCGATGTTATGGTCTTTTTCCCTTTAAAAATGTGAAGACCGACTGAGTGACTGACTGACGAACGTCGAGATGCGTTAGTTTTTAAATGGAAAGGTGTGTGATGCAATAAAATATTCACTTTTTTTGTTTTAGGCAATTTGTTTTCTGTGAGTTTTCCCTGTTACAGTCATCCCACATATTCGGAACACCCACAAATTCGGAACACTTTTGTCGTAAGTTGTCAATAGAATGCAAAATGCAACTTTCCTGCCGACCCTGCTATTTTTAGGGCCTTTATTTGGACACTCTCTTGCTATTTCACAAGTAAAAGTAATACTTTTTAAACAAAAACTGCATTTCAAGACTATTTTATCTAGAGCACCAAAACACTGCCTCCAAATTGCCTGATCCATGATTGTGGGATGTTATTGTGTCTCCCACAATTGTGGAACACCTGAATTCAACTGATATTGTCACAAAAAAGTTAGTAGACCATTCATAAAACATAACTAAGCATGAGTTTTATTGGTTTCAGAGTGCAAAGTTATTATTTTGCAAAAAAATATGTACTCCTGGAGAGAAAAAAAAAGTTTGTTTACATCGTAAGAAAAAAGTGTTCCGAATTTGTGAATTTCAAGGGTCAATGTTTTTCTTTGAAAACTTGATATAAAACGTAAAAATGTACAGCCGGTTTATACATCAATCGAAAGATCGCAAGAAAAGCTTTCAAATGAAGGTAAAAGCAAATCATTATGTTCAATTATCGATTTTATATGATTTGTTGAACATTGGCCGATCTATAAACTGTTCCGAATATGAGGGATGACTGTACTTTTTTTAGCGCTGTTGGTGATTCTGCTTCAAATCTATAAATTCGAGATGAATGTTAAAAGTGTAACATGGAGTTAAGCTTTCTGTCTAGCTCTTGTGAAGTTTACCATTACAGCTGAGAACGGTTGATTCTATGTTACCGGCTCAAATCTTTTCTTTTAATTCTTAATATGGGTGTGAAAAACAGACCAAAGTTTAATTTGAAGGAAAACTGGCTTTAGTTTTCTACAGAACAAGTCGACTTTTGTTTAAAATAAACCCATTTTAAGCCTAATAAGTGGTCTTGTATGAATTATGCTGGATAAGCTGAAGTGTTCCTTGAAATTTACTAAAAGCAAGTACACAGCAAAAATCCGATGGTAAAATCGCATGCAAAACATCACCTTCGTCAAAATAAACACTTAATATTACACACTGCACGTAAAATTTTTGCAAAGACAAAAAAAAAAGTTGCAACCGACGGGAATCAAGCCCAGCACCAACAGTAAAGGCTGGCGTCTTAACCCACTCAGCCATCAGACCAATGAATAGCTGTAAAGATAAATGCATATATCAGCTTGACATCTCGATCAAGTAGGTTTCCCATGCACGGAGAGATTGTGCCCAGAAATTTTAACAATTAAAATTGTTGATTTTACTTTCTTAAATTTTAACAAAAACGTACTTGTCACTGCCAATTTTCAGTAAAATTATCCAAAATTCAGTATTAATTTAATAACCTGTTTGTTGAAAATGCTAAAGGCAAAAAGCTAACAGATTTCCCAAACTCGAATGAACGTGCTCGACTGTTAGCTTTGATTTTAGGAAAATCAAAAATTTGGTTCGTTGAATAAAATTAACAATTGGTTAAATATTTAAAAGACGAACTTGGGTTTGTTTACGTCTGTCATTTGACGTCAGGATTCGAACGAGAGCGGTAGATTTGTTGAGTTTGTGTTGTTAATTATGAAGTGAGAGGATGTGAAAGGTGAAAATTACACTATTTAGCTAATGTTGAAGTGGCAAATCAAAGTGTTGCAACTGGGAAGGTGGAATTGGTGAGTAGGTTTGTTGATGGTTTCTTTGCAGGTGATAAACTATGAAGAGCAAGAGGACGACCTTCGCCATGAGGACCTCTAATGCGAGTGAGTTGAACACGTTATAAGAATGTCTGATGGAAAGAGAGGGCAGTAGAAGGGATATGCGAGCCAACTCTTAACGGATAGAGCAGCCCGAGCAAATTTAACAAAATGTTGGTTAATCCAAGTAAGTATGGGTTTATTTCTGCACAATAATTTATGTTATGTGATTCTTATGAGAAAACTGAATCAGTAAAAAGCTTCGTGCTTACGACAGATAAAATATAAATGAACCACTCTTTTTTCAGAATCATCCATTATGAAATACACAGAAAAAATAGAGATGAAGAAAAATATCAAAAAATAAAAATATATAATAGTAGTTTATGCAACAAGTTGCAAAAAGAGGATTTATTCAGCACGAGTCGTACATTTACCTAACGAGGTTCACCGAGTTGGATAAATACGAAGAGTGCTGAAAAAATCAAGTTTTGCAACGAGTTCCATACAACATTTTTTGCAATTCCAAAAAACACACTCTGAGTGAAATTTTATGTAAAATTTTCATGTATTTTGTCAATAAATCGTTTAAATCAAAAAAAATGTTGAAAAGTATTACTTTTCGAAACAAGTGCTGAAAAGTTCAACTTTTCAGCACCCATTTGAGTGCTGAAAAGTAGAACTTTTCAGCATTTATTTTGAAAAGTGTTGCTATTCGATTCTGTTATTTTTGGTACAGAAAAGTAGGCTATTTCGTCGTTCAAGAATGACAGGAAAAGTAAGTAGTTTCACGACGGAATTGCAAAAAATATATAAAAGAAACTAATTATTATCTTGAAAGTTTTGTTGCAATACGACTGCTCAATAAACTGGTAAATTAAACTCAAAATATTTTTTTCAGGAATCGGAGTACGTTGAATAAATTGAATTAAATGTAAAAGTAATTGTTACATTAATGCAAGCTTGGTAAGTAGCATTATTGATGTTTCTTCTTTTCTCATTATAATTACATTTATTTAAAGTCCTATTTTAAGTTTATTGCCGAAATTAAGAATTTTGTATTAATTTCACATGTGTCTATTTGCAGCAAAAGGTTCACTTTGGTAAAAAAATCTGTGTCACACCACAAGAAAAATAACTAAACCTGAGACCGTTGTAGATGATGATGACTTATCGGATGATTTCACAGTGATGGTAAGTAAATACAACACTTAATGTTATACAACATAATAAAAATATAAGCTAAAAACTTGGTGAAAATTTTGCTCGGTTTTTTTAAAAGTAATTCACGAGAAATTTGTAATATGCTTTTATATTGTTTTTTTTTTTAAGATTAAAATAAAAATCAAAAAATCATATTATTCGCTCTACAGCATTACCTTGGCGTTCTCGATTGCGAGATTCCTACTCGAAACTTGGTGTCCGAAGGCTTGATTTTTGAGGCAATTGCAAACCTCTTTTTACACCTGAGCAATTCTCTACAAAACCGGCCGATTTCGACCATTTTTATTTTTTGATTTGGCTCAAACTTTGTGGGGGCCTTCCCTACGACCAAAGAAGCCATTTTGCATCATTAGTTTGTCCATATAAATTTCCATACAAATTTGGCAGCTGTTCATACAAAAATGGTACGTAAATATTCGAAAATCTGTAACTTTTGAAGGAATTTTTTGATCAATGTGGTGTCTTCGGCAAAGTTGTAGGTATTGCTAAGGACTATTTAGATAAAAATAGGTACACGGAAAAAAAATTTCCCGATTTTTTTATTAACTTTTTTCTCACAAAAACTCAAATTCCCAAAATTTTTTGGTATTATTTTTTGATTTATATTTTGGTGTATTTTTTGATTTTCGAGATTTTTTGATATGTTTTAGGGGATAAAAATCCGCAACTTTTGAGCTATAGAGAAACATGGTCAAAAAATCTGCCGCCGAGTTATGATTTTTTGAAAAACTGGTTATTTTTGGAAAAAATCGAAATTTCATACATAAATTTTTTTTGACCTCATTTTTTTATGCAAAATTGAATTTGCAATCGAAAATTACTTTACAGATTTTTTGATAAAGGGCCCCGTTTTCAAGATATAGCCACCGAGAGATTGATTTCAGCGAAATATTTTTCGATTTTTAAAAATAGTGACCATGAGTGATCATTTCTGAAAATATTTTTTTTGAAAAGTTCAGAAAATTTCCTATAAAATTGTCTAAGAGACATCGAAGATTGGACCTCTGGTTGCTGAGATACAGCGGCTTAAAGAAAAAGAAACAAGAAAATTGAAATTTTCTAATTCTCACCCAAACAAACCTCCATTTTCTAATGTCAATATCTCAGCAACTAATGGTCCGATTTTCAATGTTAGTACATGAAACATTCGTGAAATTTTCCGATCTTTTCGAAAAAAATATTTTGAAAATTTTTAAATCAATACTAGCATTTTAAATGGGCATAATATTCAATGTTTGGCCCTTTTAAAATGTTAGTCTTGATTTAATTTTTTTCGAAAAGATCGAAAAATTTTACGAATGTTTCATGTATTAACATTGAAAATTGAACCATCAATTGCTGAGATATCGTCATTAGAAAATCGTGGGCTGTTTAGGTGAGACTTAGAAAACTTCAATTTTCGTGTTTCTTTTTCTTTAAGCCGCTGTATCTCAACAACCAGAGGTCCAATCTTCAATGTCTTTTAGACAATTTTAAAGCAAATTTTCTGAACTTTAAAAAAAAATATTTTCAGAAATGAACACTCATGGTCACTATTTTTAAAAATCGAAAAACTGCAAATATTTCGCTGAAATCAATCTCTCGGTGGCTATATCTTGAAAACGGGGCCCTTTATCAAAAAATCTGTAAAGTAATTTTCGATTGCAAATTCAATTTTGCATAAAAAAATGAGGTCAAAAAAATGTTATGCATGAAACTTCGATTTTTTCCAAAAATCACCAGTTTTTCAAAAAATCATAACTCGGCGGCAGATTTTTTGACCATGTTTCTCTATAGCTCAAAAGTTGCGGATTTTTATCCCCTAAAACATATCAAAAAATCTCGAAAATCAAAAAATACGTATTTTGGGAATTTGAGTTTTTGTGAAAAAAAAGTTAATAAAAAAATCGGGAATTTTTTTTTCCGTGTACCTATTTTTTTCTAAATAGTCCTTAGCAATACCTACAACTTTGCCGAAGACTCCAAATTGATCAAAAAGTTCCTTCAAAAGTTACAGATTTTCGAATATTTACGTACCATTTTTGTATGAACAGCTGCCAAATTTGTATGGAAATTTATATGGACAAACTAATAATGCAAAATGTCTTCTTTGGTCATAGGGAAGGCCCTCACAAAGTTTGAGCCAAATAAAAAAATACAAATAAAATCCATTTCCGGTTTTGGTAGAGAATTGCTTACCTTAGCTTCCATCCACCCCGGGATTCGAACTGACGACCTTTGGATTATTAGTCCAATTGCCAACCAGCGATTCCACCGAGGCAGGACCCAGGGAGACGATTCCTACACCTGGACTGAGCTATCGACCTAACCCTTTAGGTTAGACTGGGGCCAACATTTACTTCCCCGTCCGACGGAAGGCGTGGTCAGACAAATCTCGTCTCAAAAAATGCCACCGGTACCGTCTGGGATCGAACCCAAGCCGACTGGGTGAGAGGCAACCACGCTTATCCCTACATCACGGTTCCCGGCTTTTTAGATTAATGCTACGTAATTTTTTAAAACATTAGTTAAACTTTACATGTTTTATAAGGGTAATTCTCTACCAACTCACACGAAATCGTGAAAAGTTGCCCCGACCCCTCTTCGATTTGCGTGAAACTTTGTCCTAAGGAGTAACTTTTGTCCCTGATCACGAATCCGAGGTCCGTTTTTTGATATCTCGTGACGGAGGAGCGGTACAACCACTTCCCTTTTTGGAACATGCGAAAAAAGAGGTGTTTTTCAATAATTTGCAGCCTGAAATGGTGATGAGATAGAAATTTGGTGTCAAAGGGAATTTTATGTAAAATTAGACGCTCGATTTGATGGCGTACTCAGAATTCCGAAAAAACGTATTTTTCATCGAAAAAAACACTAAAAAAGTTTTAAAAATTCTCCCATTTTCCGTTACTTGACTGAAAAAATTTTTGGAACATGTCATTTTATGGGAAATTTAATGTACTTTTCGTATCTACATTTTTTCATTTAGAACAAAATTTTTCATTTTAAAATTTCGTGTTTTTTCTAACTTTGCAGGGTTATTTTTTAGAGTGTAACAATGAGCATGAGCATGAGCATGAGAGACCACCCATGGTTGTCCTTCTCCGTTGCTGAACAGGACCGTAATATCCTATCAGCACAACCGATCACACGCTTCAACAATCTAGTAATGTTTCCCTTATCAACAGCATGTATGAATGCGCAGAAAAGATAAAACATCAAGATCATCAAAACTAGAGCTGGTGCGAATAGGCAACAGTCGTTGGCCACCAACGGCGCCCGCCATGTCAGTTTGTAGATCTCGAGGGGACGGGACGGGAATGTTAGTATGCACAGGTTGCTACCAAGGGTGGGTTCTATACGATATCCACACCCCCACGTGTGCCGGAAAAACTACTTCTACATGGGATTATGTTAGTAGGAAAGGGTTATGGTCAGGATTCATCATAGAAGATGATGATGTGACCCAAGAATCAATACGTTTTGTTTATAGGGTGATGTATTATTCTCAAGGCAAGCAATCGGATGCTGCTGTTGAGACAATTCCCGTTTATCTGCTAACAATTTATACGAAAATGGTTTAATCTTAGACAGCCGGCTGTGGAAAGATAAAACCACAAATATACATAAACTCTGCGTATTGTATTCAGTTCGAGTGAATCATGGACGAGATTTCAAATTCTAAACAATTATTAGATTAGTGACCTGTAAATAACAAATGATCTACGGAGCTATAAAAAGGACTTGATAATCGCGTGGAAGCAATACTCGTTATCGTGCTTTCTGAGCTATAATGCTACTAAGACTAAGATAATGTTTTTGACGCGTTTTAAGGAAACGACTAATTGAATTCATGAAAAATGGCGACGGCGACGCCCAAGAAAAACAAAACCGGCCCGACGTAAACGCGTTGCTTATCAGATTCTATCGGACTAAATTTACTTTAAATCGATCGCAAGGCCACCGTTAAACGCTGTAACCAATTTGTTTATTAGTATTTACATACTCTTTCATTCATTCACTCACTCTGCCAATCATACAAAAAGCTAGCTCATTTAAATTTACTAATCTAAACACTATTTAGAGTCAAAAAAAAAATTCAAATGAGGATTTATGCCTAACGTTGCGTTTGAAACATATTAAGCTAAACCAACCAAAATACAGGCCAACCTCCTGTGGCCGAATGGTTACGGGTTTCGCCTCATAAGCGGAAAGTCATGGGTTCTTCTCAGGGTGGCAGCCTTAGGTTTAAGTTCAGAGGTAGCAGCAACCGTATGAGTATAAAACGGTTGCTTCACGTGCTCTTCAAGCATGTGATCGATCTTGGGATATTCCTTTGCGCCTCTTCCCAAAATACTTTCCTCGTGTCTTCGCATGTAAATAATGCCCAGCCGATCGGTATTGCACTGCAGTCCAGTCGCATTGTCCAGATCAGAGCAAAGGGAACACCGCAAATATAGCACCACAAAAGACAATTGTCTTTACAAGACCCCGCGCGGCAAATAATAGCTGCTGGGAAGAGCTTGAAAAATGACACGAAAAAATTGTCACCGCGGTTCTAGCGATACATAGCGCACAAGGCACAAGGAATGGAGTTTACAGCATCTGGATGGAACAGCACTTTTCCTCTCAATAGGAACTGTGTTATAGATCTGGAAATGCTTAATAACAGTAAAAATGGGTAACACGATACAATAGTCCTTGTAATCAGGATTCCGTGTCTTAATACTCAAACAGAAAAAAAAAAAAAAAAAACCAAAATACAGATAGTACTTAAAATTTCCCATCAGTTTTTAAAACAGTTTTTATTTAAAATATCCGATCTTTTTTAAAGAAAAAAACATTTCATAAAACAACAACTCTAGTCAATACCACGCTAGAAAAACTAGAAAACAAAAACAAACAAGATAAAAATTATAACCTGCAAAATTTAAAATTAATCACACTGCGTAGGCCAAAAAGTTATCAAGATAAATTACGCTATAGCTGTTTCGCTCCCACTCTCACTCACACTCACAAACACAAAAACTCATTGTACAAAAAAAAATCTGATTGGAACTTTCTCACCGCGGCCAGTCGTTGATCGTTGGATTTGCTACTCTGAAATCCTCCTGGCAAAAAATTGTTGAAAAATAGTTGAAAAATATGTCCAAGCCAGTTTTTAACAGAATATTCCACAATATTTCAGCTGAAAAGAAGAAATTTTTAGATAATTTTCTAAAAACAATATTCTATCAGTCGACTGCTAGAATTTTTTTCGGCTAATTAACCAACAAAAATGGCAATTCCAACTATTTTTTTAGTTAAGTAAACCAAGATTTTCTTTCAATTTTTTCTTAATTTATTGGGTTTTTGATCGAAAAAAAAAATCAAGTTTAATTAAAACATAATCTCCCAACAAATCACACCGCTCACCAGACCACATGAAAAGTCCCGTTCTTTTTTCTCCCTCTCGAGTGTGTGCGTGCGTGACAGTGTGATGCATGCATATTAGAATCACATTTCTTAGCATAACTTCGTTTTTCTGTTCCTGCTCCTGCCGCCAAAACGGTACCGCTTCCCAAAGTTATGGCAAGTTTCGATTTTTGTTTTTACACGCCACTTTGGTTCAGTTTTTTGTTCTTCCACAATGCGCATATTAAGTTATGTTATGGTTTTTTTTCTGCTTCCAGAAGTCATCTAGCGGTGTCTTCATTGGGGGAAGCGAGGGAACCCGAACCATCCGGCAGCATTTCGGGGAAGGTCTACGGAGACATCCCAGGAAGGAAAAAAAATCAGTTGTGGCACGCCAACAACATGTGTGTTTGTGTGTGGAGGAGGAGTGGGTGCTGCTGCTGCAGTTTCACCAACAGCAACAACAATAAGCAAATGAATATTTTATGCTATGGTGGCTCTGGTGGAATTGTCAGGGAAAAAAGCGAAACTAAAAAAAAGATGTTCCACATGCTGGAACGGAGAGCATATTCCGGGGATTAGGACCAGAGAGGAGCTGTAATAACAATAACACTCACTAGTCCAGGGACCGGCGTTAGACAGACATTTTATATAGGATAAGTTTCAGTTTAGAGCGAGAGATATTCTTTCGAAAGCCGGTCTTAACATTCAATTTGAAGCATAAATATGCAGCACACAGGAAGCTGCTCCTCACAGCAGACTGGTGGGGGGGAGGGAGAATTTCAAAGGATTAAGACCGGTTTGCCCACTCTCCTCCCTGGAGAGGGACAATGTTCTTCGGTGGCTTGTGGTTTTGTTGGCTTTCCGGTTGTCGGAGGGAAGGGACAAACTTGTAGCAATCTGTTGAACATGATTCGGCTTTGGTTCCGTTCCTGGTTCAATAAAAGGATTCGGATTAGTTGCAATTAAACGGTATCGAACGGCTTAGATATCCTATATTTATACTGAACTAGAAAGTGACAAACACCCCAAAAAAATTCTAGGAAGCCAACAAACTGCCAAAAATTGTTTCAACCCAAAAAAAAAAGGAAAACTTATCGCAAACCACAAAATTGCGCCTTCACACTTGCCTTTTTTTCGGTGGTTTCTGAGGGGGCACTTGTTCTGAGGGATATCGCAACAGGACGTTAGGAGGACGGTGGTTTATTTTTAGGTCACTCGCAACAACCCTCGATCGCCGTCGTTGTTGGTCTCTGTCTTGCATAAATGGCCGAGTGGATTGTGTGTTATCACAGGAAGTGACCACTGATAAGTGCTCAGTAGAAAGACGGACGGCCAGCTGGACTTGAAAGTTTCGTGCAATGTGGTGAAGTAATTTACAGGCCTCGTTATGTTTGATGAAGAATTTCTCAATTTTAGGAAATGAGTTCTCATTAAATGCTCTTACTTGGATTTTTTTTTATTTTACATTATACAGGAGTTGTTCGGTAACTGGGCGTTGTTTAGCTGGGCTGCTTTTTAACTGGGCTCTAGATAACTGGGCCGTAGCACGGGTATGAATCTTCAAGCAATTTCAATATGGCGACTTGTATCAGAAGAAAGGGAGGTATTTTCGCTAGTTCTCACTGTTCTGTGTTCTGCGTGCACGTCCGCAAACATCGACCTTACACATACTAACACAAAGCGCCACCAAGAGGCAAAAGGTGATTCCGAATATTTTTGGCACTTTCGTTAAAAATATGCGGTTTTGCAAAAACAAATAACAAACCCAAATTTTAAGTGCAGTTCGACTGTCAAACTTGTAATTCGTTGCTGATTTGTTCGAAAATTTGTTAAAAATAATAAGTTTTTTTGCAGCACCCCTTTTGGACGGACATTTCTGTAGTCACCTTCTGGTTCCTTGGATTGGCCATGGAAAATTTCACAGTGTAATAAAAAGGGCAGCTACCACCACGTGGCGCCACTGTTTCGTATGAGAAAATGATACAGGTTTTTCAGACGAGTTTCAATCCCGTGGCCGTAGCCCAGTCAAAAAGCAGACAAACGTCAAAAAACCAAAACAAACCGAAATCACCGAGGGATGCAAAAATCATGTTCAACAAATAAAACAACTTTTTTAAAACTTTTATGTAATTTCAAGTCACAACTAGAGAAATATGAAAAGTAATCATTCATAATCATCATTGAGTATAAGTAACTTTTATATTTATATTTCATCAAAAAAACATTATGCATCGGTAGTCCCCTCGTTATTTTTCGTTCAGCCCAGTTAGTAAACAGCATTCGGTGACTGGGCTATGTTCTCAGCCCAGTTACCGAACAACTACTGTAATGGTAATCCTATTAAAAAAGAATAGCTTTTTAGTTTTTCTTGCATTAAGGCTTTGCGAAAATAGGACCTAATAAAAATAATTTTATGAAAAAAGGCTTTGCGAACGGCAAAATGTTGAATCGTCTCTACTCAGTTTAATCATGTAATATCTTCATGAAACATTCAGGAGTGATTGAAAATCTTATTTTTACTGGATTCAATCAATTTTCTGTAATATCAAATTTTGTGATTTTCTACACGTATATAACCCCTTAATTAATTTCAAAACATAATGTTCGATACAATGAATTCATTATAGCTCAAAGCGATTTTAACTTACATGCAATGAGTTGGATAGTTTTGATCAACCTTTTCATAGAATTTAAAAACAGTCAAAAATTCATAAACAAAAAATAGCAAATGTTCATGAAAAACGGGTTTAAAATGCATTCTACACCAGTCCACTTGTTTTGCAAGCACTTCAAAAAGTGTCCAAGTGGTTTATGGATGGTCCCATATCGGAATTCAAAAAATAAATCAGAATATTCTTAAGCTAAACATGAACAAAAACAGGTATATAAATATAAATTCCAAGGCATGGAATTTTATTTATTTATGTATTTTTGTTAAAACATTTCAATGAAAATCGCCATTAGATGGCTCTGCCGTCACGTTAACGTAGTAAACACTGGAACAAAGGATGTTCGTTTATTACCTTAGTCTATATCTGGAGTTTTTTTTTTGAAAAGGTCCAATAAATCATTTTTTATGAGTTTGCATTTTGAGTGTTTTTGAAACCGCCTTGAGTCAGAGGTATTAAAAGCAAAAACTAAAAAATTGGTTTATTGGACCTTTAAAAAAAAAGCATCGGATCGAGGTGCTTTTTGTTCGTATAAGATCAAGGAAGGTTTATACGCTAACTAATTGCCACTTTGGCCACTCTGGAACCGATTCCGGATCAACGGCAAATTGTATGGAGAAAGTTAGGTAAAATCAAATTTTGATCACAGGAGGCTGCAAAAAAGCAAAAACATCAACAAAAGAAAAAAGGCAGAACGAAGTTTGTTGGGTAAGGCTTGTTTTATTATAAAATTTAGCACCAAATAAGGCTAAGAGTTTGCATTTTTTTCTGGTTGAATTGGGCTACGTTGCTCGGTCTTTGAGGCCACTTCGACTCCGACTCCGACTTACCAACTCTAGGCGACTCCAACCCCGACTACAAATATTTTTAAATATTTCAAAAGTAAGTTAACTCTTATTTTGCAAACATTGATAAATAAAATTATTCAAATACTCTCTTTGTGTCATGTTTTTTTAGAGAAAAATAAGTTCGAATCACAAAACGGAGTTAAAGTTTGTAGGTTGAAAGTTTTATGCGTTAATAAAACAGAATTAAAAGCTCATAAATTTAAATATTTAGTTGTTAAAATATTAGCCGGGACCCGTGGTGTAGGGGTAAGCGTGATTGCTTCTCACCCAGTTGGCCTGGGTTCGATCCCAGAAGGTCCCGGTGACATTTTTCGAGACGAGATTTATCTGACCACGCCTTCCGTCGGGCGGGGAAGTAAATGTTGGCCCTGGTCTAACCTAGAGGGTTAGGTCGTTAGCTTAACCTAGGTGTAGGAGTCGTCTCCCTGGGTCGGTGGTGTCACTGGTAGGCAATTAGACTTACAATCCAAAGGTCGTCAGTTCGAATCCCGGGATGGATGGAAGCTTTAGGTGGCTTTGTTCAGAAAGTACTGGAAAAAAATTCCGTCAATTCCTCTATATTTTTAAAACTAATGATTGGTAAGCAACTGGGCGCGTGTAAAATCCATAATTAAAGACTTTTTTCATCCAAATTCAGAAACCTATGCTTGTAAGTTCAATATTTATATTTTTCGTTACTCGACTGCAACAGTTTTTGGGACATTTCATTTTACGGGAAATTTTATGTACTTGTTGAATCTGCGATAACCCAGAAGAATATTTTTTTCATTTAAAGCAACATTTCTGGAGTTTTTTTTTTTAAAAAAGGTCCAATAAACCAAATTTCCAGTTTTTGCTTTTTGAGTGTTTTGAAACCGTCTTGAGTCAGGGGTATTTAAAAACACCCATAAAGCAAAAACTTAAAATTTGGTTTAATGGACTTTTTCAAAAAAAAACTCCAGATTTTTCGTTTAAAATTTCGTATTTTTTTGTAACTTTGCTGGGTTATTTTTCAGAGTGTAACAATGTTCTACAAAGTTGTAAAGCAAACAATTACAAAAAAATTAATGATAAAAATGCATAAGGGATATGCTTTCAACCATCACGAGTTACCATGAATTGGCCACGACAAATCAAAAAATGGATCTCGGATTTGAGATCAGGGACAAAAAATATCCCTAGGACAAAGCTTCATGCAAATCGAAGAGAAGTCGGGGCAACTTTATCTTTTTCGTGTGTTTTGGCGAAAATCAGAGAGATTTATTTTTAATTTTTTTTTCAAAAAAACTACTAAATTGTTATAAATACAAGTCCAGTCAACTGAAAACAATCTACAATGCATTTCTGTGCATTGGTAACCATGTGTAGTATGTTTGGGCTTGCCTGAAAATAGTTTAGACTAAAGAATGATTTTCGAAGCTACAAGTATAGTCTATAATGGAGGAAAAGTATTCAAAAAGTTCATGCTTGCTTTTCAAAGCAAGTACAAAAATAATAAAAAAAAACATACAAAAATATACATAAAATTCAATGTTTAATCAATTGTAAACATTTGAATTGAATTCAGAGGATAATTGGGTACTAAAGCCCTATGTCAATTTTTATGTACAACGGTATAAAACACGATTAAAAACCATTTCTGATCACTTTTTTTCATTTTAATGCAAATTTTTTTTTTGACAAGACAACATTTTTTCGATGGATCAACTATGGTCCCCTTGGAACGAGCTGTCAAGTAGGAACTTTTCTGTCAAGAAGGACCGCGAGGTTAATTTTTCAAAATTGATTTAAAAATCCATTTTAAACTCTTTGTGGTCGTACAAAGGTTCATTGTACTCAGAAAAATAAGCTTTATCGCTGTAAACAATAATATCAGCAATCTAAGCTTCATTTTAGGACCCAATTGAAGTCATAGTTAAAAGATCGGAAAAAGTAATAAAAGTCGACACACACACACGCGCGCGCAAACAGTGTTACACTCTAAAAGAATGTCGAAGTCAATCCAATGCGCCGAAAAGTATGCACCACCCATAGCTTGCGATGTTTTTCACGGTGCCAACATTGCGGCGTTTCGTACTTTCGCGAGGGATCAATCCAGGTACTACGTTATGGGGAATTAACGTATTATTTTTAACTTTGTTGTATATTTTTTCTATGCTGCAATATTTTGAACTGCAACGACTGCAACTTTAGAACGCGCTACGTAACTTTTGAACGGACCAATTTACTAGCAGTACAAATATTTTCTTAAGATTAGAACGTTTTTATTTTGGCTTTTATAGATATTTGTATTGCTTCAAAATAGAACATAACGCGGTTTGCATCGGCAAGATTAGTGGTTCTCAACCTTTAACGTTCCATTCCCCCCTTGACTAGTTTTTAGGAACATTTACCCCCACCCCCACATCTTGAACTAATTAGTAACAATGTATAAATAAACTATATTTTTTGAAATTTTGTAATTATTATTTGTTTAAACATTGAAGTTATGAAATAAATTGAACATTGTTTAATTACTATCACTTTTTAAATTTGTCTAAGAATGATAATCTTTTGATCCAAAGCCATTCTAAAAAATAAAATAAAATAAAGCACCGGTTGAGATACACTAAAGTAGACAGTGATATTTTGAAGAAAATGAACAATTTTGAGCTTAATTAGGTAAGTTTTTAAGCAGTTTTGGTTTATCGTCAACAACAATATTTTTTTTCTCTACTTACAATAAGTACCACATCACCCTTCAACTCCCCGCTCAAAAACCCGGATCCCATTCCGTTTCCTGCGGTTCCTGCACCATTTTGTAGCACACCAACGAGTCTCCCGCCTTCACCACCACTTCCTGGTCGTCCAACCGTAGCCCACACTCGACGTCCTTTTTGATCGTATCGACTTCGTTCTTCAAATGTCGCATCGACTCCAGCGTTAACCCGTCAGCTACGGTTTCCCCGTTCCGAACCAGCTTGAAGCGGGACGCTTTCTTGAGTAGACCTTTGGTGCAACGGCAGCCCAGTACGGTGACCTTTCGGCGACCTTCGTTGATGTCGAACAGCTGGAGGATGTTGGCTTCACCGACCGTTTCTTCCACGTCGATCGGGGGCAGTTTGGAGTTGATTTCTTTCTTCAGGTCGTCCACCAGCCGGTAGATGATGTTGACCGGTTTGATGGCTACGTCTTTTACCTTTTCGGGTATTGAAACTGAGAACGCGTAGATAACGGCGTTGAACATTTTGGCCAGTTCCAAATCGCTTTGGGATACGTCTCCGACGGCGTAATGGACCACGTTCAATCGACAGTGTTCCGAATCGTCGTACGTGTCTAGCACGTCCAGGATGGCCTCAACCGACCCGTGGACGTCACCCTTGATGATCACGTTGACCTTTGGCGTTGGATCGTCCGGAGCGGACTCCTTTGGCCTTGGACCTTTATGCCTCCTTCTGTAGAATCCGGCCAGCCTTTGCTGCTCCCTCTCCGCCTTATACTTCTCATCGTGCTCCATTCGCTTAGCCATGATCGCGTCCTTGTCGCCTTCCGCCTTGTCGGCCTTGGCCTGCGCCTCGCGCCACCTCATCACCGAATGCGCAACTCGCTCAGACTCAACCTCCAAAATAACGTCCCCAGCCGAGGGCAACTCTCGCCAACCCAGAATCTCCACCGGCATCCCGGGAGTAATCTCCGAAATTGGTTGCCCCGCGTGGTCAAACAGTCCCCGAACCTTTGCCCAGGCCAATCCACTCACGAGGACACTGCCCTTGCGGAGCGTCCCACGCGTCACGATCGCCGTCGAGAGTTTGCCCCGGCGCGAATCCTGCTTGGACTCAACCACGACGCCCTCCATCGGACCGACGTACTCGCCGCGAAGGCCCATCAGCGTGGCCTGCGTGCTCACGGCCTCGGTCAGCTCGTCCAGACCGGTGCCCTGCAAGGCGGAAACGCCCACCGCAATGGTGTCCCCTCCGGACCCTTCCAGCGCCAACCCGTGCTGTGCCAGCTCCCGCCGCACCCGGTCCATGTCCGACCCTGGTTTGTCCACCTTGTTTATGGCCACAATGATCGGTACGTTTGCTTCCCGCGCCAGCTGCAGCACTTCCTTCGTTTGCTCCATCACGCCATCGTCCGCCGCCACCACCAGCACGATAATGTCCGTCAGATTGGCCCCCCGCGCTCGCATCGCACTGAACGCCGCGTGGCCCGGAGTATCGAGGAATGTGACCCGCTCTCCATTGTCCATCTCCACCGTGAACGCACCGATGTGCTGGGTTATTCCACCGGCCTCGCTAGCCGCAACCGAAGCTCCCCGCAAGGAATCCAGCAGCGTTGTCTTGCCGTGGTCCACGTGACCCATGACGGTTACCACCGGCGGTCGCTCTCGCAGGTTCTCCTCCAGCGGAGGACCTCTCGGAACGACATCCCTATCTTTTTCCTCCAGTTGCTTCTCCGCGCTCGGTGCGGCCACGATTTTCATCCGGAGGCCACACTTTTGAAGAATCTCCTTCACAATCTTCTGATCCTCCAACCGTGCCTCCGGTTCAATACTCCCAGCTCCCTTCACGTACAGCATCACCTCCTGAATGTGCTCCAAATCCAGCTGGGAGGACCGGGCCAACTCGGCCACGGTCATGTTCCGCCAAATGTCCACCACGGTTCCGGTGGCCGCCTGAGGTTGGTTCTTTTTCTTGTGGGAAAACTCAATCACCCGCGGGGCCTTCTTTTCTTCGGCCGTTTTCCGACGCTTGCAGTGCCATGGAGTTGTCTGGAGGCATCGAACCCTTTGGAGGGTGGGACTTGTGACGGAACGATGCACCGGTGCTAACCTACGGAGAAAGGTTGGGTTAAGGTTTCAAGAAAACATGAAGCTAATTCAACGAAATTCAACCTATTTAGCACCAATCGAATGTTGAACATTTGGATAACGTTGCACTTTTGCTAGAAAGCAGCTAGGAACTAGTAATTTAACAACTTTTAATAAAAAATAACTGATTTTCAACAAATTCAGCACGATTATGTGACTTTGTTTTGGTTTGCCGGCGGAAAACAACTGATTTTGACGTTTTCGGAACGGTGAAAATCAAGGATGGTGAAAAAACGAGAGGTTGGATGGAATTCTCATGTTTTAGGGTGAGGTGAACAATTACGAACCTCTTATTTTAAATATTAGTTGTATCGAGAAATTAAAAGTGCAACATGGAGTTAAACTTTCTGTCAAGCTTCTGTGAAGTTTACCATGACAGCTGCGAAAGTTTCAGTCCATGTTACCGGCTCACATTTCTCTAAGTTTAACTCCATGTTGTACTTCTAATTTCTCGATAGTTTTAAAAAAATATCAAAACAGCAACTAAGTAATAAAATGCGGTTCTCGTTTTAGTTAACTTAAAAAAAATATCTTAATTTTTTATGGTTGTAAAAAATGGTCCAGCCTCGGGTCCAGCCCTTTGTCCAGCTTTTTGTAATACTGCCCGAAAGTAGAGAGCCTATCGAGAAATTAAAAAGAGAGATGTGAGCCGGTAACATGGAGTGAAACATTCGCAGCTGTCATGGAATACTTCACAACAGCTTGACAGAAAGTTTAACTCCATGTTGCACTTTTAATTTCTCGATAGGCTTTCTAGTAAGAAATTTACTAACACATTTAATGTGCATTGGAAGTATACACTGCCCATGTTCGCATAAATGTCCCATATGCAAAAACAGCAAGCTGAGAAAAACGCATTTGAAGTTTGTCCCACACATAAGGCTACGTGTTAAATTTTTACGAAAAAACTGTATTTCATCCTGATTTCTAGAACAAAGTATTGGATGTTATAGGTTCTTTTGAAAGAGCACACGATTTTGAACCAAACTGCATCAATAACTCAAAAGTGACGAAAATGCATATGGGACATTTATGCGATCATGGGCAGTACATACATATACATACAAACATGAAAGTATTCAAAGTATTCATATATGTTTACATGACAGCTGGACACTTGTTTGCATCAGATTTCAATCTCTTGCTTGCAAAAGTTTTTTGTTAGGCGACTTCTAGCCTTGCTTCTAGCTGTTTTTTACTTACATGCTTCGCCGGGCTGTGACAGCTCGTGCTCAATCATTTGGTAACGTTCGTTTGAAGAGCCAGTGTGGCGCTGTGTGCCGCACTCGTCGGTGCCAGTTTTGGTGCAATCGAACGTTATTGCCAGTGTGCGTGGAACTCGCATGAAACTGAAAAAAGTGCGGCACTTGAGTTCCAGTTCCAAAGTGGCGGCGAATCCCGTGCGGAACTAGTGCGAGTTTCTTCAAAGAAACACTTTGACAGCGCTGAGTGCGACACTCAGAGTGGAACTAGCCATCAAACGAACGTAACAATTGTTGCTTCAGGACACTGTGACAAGAAGCTCGAAATCTTTGGGTTAAATTATATATTTTTTCACTGTGCCTGGAAATCCTTATTCGACAGAAATAATATGTTAACAATTCATCAATCTGTTGACGACGGTTGTGATATTTTTATTGGTTATGTATTATCATACATTTAAAAAGGGCCAAACATTCAATATTACGCCCTTTTGAAATGCTAGTCTTGATTTAAACATTTGAAAATATAATGTTTTCGGAAAGATCGGAAAATTTCACGATTTTTTTATATTTTGACAATCGGATTGATGAGATATCGACTTTAGAAAATAATGGGTTGTTTGGGTGAGACTTAGAAAACATCAATTTTCCTGTTTTTAATTCTTTGCATGGTAATATCTCAGCAACTAGGATCGTATCATCAAAGTTCAATAAAGCAAAATATAGAGAATTTTCTCAGCTTTTCAAAAAAAAAAAAATTCTAGTTTGGGCAAATTTGAGCACTGATTAAAAAAAATAACTGCGACTATTTAAAAAAAACCTGAAAATTGCTATAACTTGAAAACGGTGCACTTTATCAAAATATCACTAGAATGCGAGATTTCTTGCCCGTTCTGGAAATATCTGAAAAGTTGGCATTCCCAAAACAAATCAGAAAATAAAAATTATAAAAAAACAGTGTTTTTTTGCAAATCTAGTTTACGTGACACAAGCGAAATTGAAAATCTCCAAAGTTTTATTTATTCATGTATCATTTTTGTATGGACAGCTGCCAAATTGGTATGGAAAATTATATGGACAAACTAATGATGCAAAATGGCTTCTTTGGGTATACCGAATGCTCCAAAAAAGTTTCAGCCTGATTTTAAAACAAAAAAAATCAAAATTAAAAAGAAACGACCGTTTTCGTAGAAAATTGCTCATAGAGATCTTATTGAACGAAAAGTTTTTTTTTGTGCGGCAAAAAATAAGGAACGATTATTACATTATTTACCTTACCCCACCAACCCAAAGCGCCGCAAAAGCTTTTTCAGTATTGCCATCTTTACTCAAGCTCAGAATCAGGGCGAAACATTTCCAGCGAAATCTTTCATTGCACATAGCCTTAACACAAACCAGTCGTAAATGGCTCAGGATGTTATTTTAGAAAAGTTAGATGTCGCCACTATGTATGGAAAAAGGTAGTTGTGCATTTTTTTGCCTATATTTATGCTATATTTTGTAGGATGTAAAAATTCATGGCTGAAAACTCTCATTTTTTATATTAAAATAATGGTATAGTGTATTTCAAGCTATAATGTCTCAATCAAAACCTGAAATGCAACCATGAAATCTGTGATAAAAGAAACGAAATAAAGCAAACACTTAAAACCACTTTTCCCCTTCCTCACACAGTCTCGTCGTCATCGTTCACCCTCTTTCCTCAGAGCTGTTTGTGCAGTAATATTTTTCAAAATCAATAAGCAAACAGCGCGTTCAAGAGGTATGCATTTATGGTGATTATGAAATATTTGCGAAATGCATTTTGCACAAATGTTGACACACTTTCGCCGTTTGGCCGCTCGGCGGCGGCTTCTCTCTTTTTTTTTTTTTTGCGAAGGCGCAGAGTGGAGTGTCTGACAGTGGGTTTAGCCGACAGACAAGACTGGGTGGGTGGAGGAAAAAAGGCAAGCGGCCATCATCAGAAAAAGTCGGTGGAAAAATTCGCGCAATTCGATGCAGCAGCGAACGCGATGGCGGACGGGGATTTTCCTTTGATGTGCATAACGCTTTTGCAGTTTTTTTAAGCTTGCCGGTTCTTGTGTTGTTGTTTAATATTTAGTTGGATGAAAGTGGAGATGATGCGTTATGCAAGTTTTCATCCGGGACCGTGGTGTAGGGGTAAGCGTGGTTGCCTCTCACCCAGTCGGCTTGGGTTCGATCCCAGACGGTCTCGGTGGCATTTTTCGAGACGAGATTTGTCTGACCACGCCTTCCGTCGAATGGGGAAGTGAATGTTGGCCCCGGTATAACCTAACGGGTTAGGTCGATAGCTCAGTCCAGGTGTAGGAGTCGTCTCCCTGGGTCCTGCCCCTGCCTCGGTGGAGTCGCTGGCAGGCAGTTGGACTCACAATCCCAAAGGTCGTCAGTTTCGAATCCCGGGGTGGATGGAAACTAGTACGAATCTCGCAATCGAGAACGCCAAGGCAATGCTGTAGAGCGAATAATTTGATTTTTGAACGTCTTTAAGTCTGAAGTGTATTGAGTGTTATCTATTTTACCCAAACTTTTTAAATATTGTTATTGTTAGATCCCAAATAAAAAACTAATCAAAACCATTTTTCGATTTTGTTTTTGTGAATTATTGATCAATTGAATTATTAATTATTAAGATTTAATTTTTTTTTTCAGTTGATTAGATGTTTGTTTCCTTTAACATTTTTTAAGGTTTTTTGAAAACATATTTTTTATCCCCTGATTTTTCGGCCCAATTTCGAATATTTATGTCGTTTTATTTAAAAGAGTATGAAACTCAATTTGTTTCAAAACTTCAAAATTTCAAAAAATAGTGGGGAAGTCAAAATAAATGGATTTAAAAATGCAATCTTGCAACTGCATACTGTTCCTGACATTATATAATGACTTTTCATTGCCAAAAAAACAGTACTGAAAAGTACTTTTCAGCTGTCATTTGAGTTCATTTCAGCAGTTGTACAGATCGGCCAATTTTCAAAAAATCATAGCCTTTAACCTTTATGTGAAAGCTTTTCGTGTGATCTTTCGATTGATGTATTGACCGACGGTATTTTTTTACGTTTTAAATCATTTTTTTTAAAGAAAAACATTGACCCTTGAAATCCACAAATTTGGAACACTTTTTTCTTACGGATGTAAACAAACTTTGATTCTTCACACTGCAACCAATGAAACTCATGCTTAGTAATGTTTTATGTATGGTCTGATAACTTTGTCTGTGAAAATATCTGTTAAATCTAGCAAAACATTGCAAAAGGGCCTTAGTGGCTTTGTAAACAAAGAGTGTGTCCTGCTCACGCTAAAGGATGTTGATATCTGGCATGATAGGGATACACTCTTTGTTTACAAACTCACAACGACCCTTTTGCGTCATTTTGCTAGAAATTCAGGTGTTCCACAATTGTGGGAGGCATAATATCATCCCACAATTATGGAACAGGCAATTGGGAGGCTGTGTTTTGCAGCTCCTAATAAAAAAGTCTCGAAATTCAGTTTTTTGTTCAAAAAGAACTACTCTTGGTAGTAAAACAGCAAAAGAATGTCCTAGTAAAGGTCCTAAAAATTGAAGTGTCGGCAGAAAAGATAGATTTGGCATGCTATTGGCAAATTATCACAAAAGTGTTCCAAATTTGTGGGTGTTCCGAATATGTGGAATGACTGTATTAAAGAATTAAAAAGCAACTTTATTATACTTTTATTTAAACGTACAATTAAAAGTTCATGTAGCCTCTTTCAAAATCGGTCCCCTCATAGTTAAAAGGTCCTTAATAAATACAAACAAAAATCGGCCCGAAAAATTGAAGAACTAGTTTGATTTTTCATAAAACATTTTTTTTATCAAATGTTAGAAGGTCAAATGAAATCAACAACAAATGCATTTTCCTGCATTTGTAATCATATTAAGTATATTTTGGCTCTCTTAAAAATATTTTGATTTCTTGCGGAATTCCGATGTTCAATACCGCAAATTTTTTTTTCATTAAAATGCTGGAAATTTGCATTTTTTGGGGGACAACCCTCACACAATTTTCAACATAGACCTTTTTTAATGCAATTTTCATTTACAGAATTTCGGTAGAAAAATCAGGTTACCCATTGGTGAAATAAAGAAGCATCAATTCAGTATAAAGTGTTCAAAGTTTCCCAATAATTGCCACCATGGTCGGTTCGCAACCTTCGCCTTTTATCTCCACAGCCACCCAGCCAGCCAGCCAGTGCGGCCAGTTCTTTTCGCCCTCTAATAAAGTGTTTACGCATCTGTTTGCCCTGGGACCGTCTCCGAGCGGCAGCGGCAACTCCTACGACCCGGGCCCAAACCCGTCGAGGCGAGTATTATCACGAAATATACTCTTTTTTTTTGTTTTGCCTCTGCGGTGACAAATATTTATTTTTGAATAAGTTGGGAAAATCAATAAAAACCGAGCATAAGGTTCCATTTTTCGCCCAGGTATACGACGCACCACTTTAAAACGCGCACGTCGCAAATGGCCAGAAATAACAGAAAGAGAAAAAGTACGAGAAGTTTCCTCCGAAATAAAAGCAAACTTCGAAATATACTTTGACGTCTTTGAGATCTTAAGGTGAAGAGGCTGCGTGCACCATGGGCGGACGGGAATGCCGCGAGATGAAAGACGACCTGTGCCGCCGCCAGGTTAGTCAGCGTGGTCCATAGGTCTTCATCTCACATGGTAGGCCGGCAGGACCCATTAGCAGGTACTTGGCCAAACGCAGGTCGTGAAGGAAGGTGGGACATCACCAGGACCAAGTTTTGTGGACTCCATAGAATAGAAAGCAAGACAAATTTTACGAAAGAATGATCAATTGAATCAATTTCTTATTAAAATTTGGCTCAATTTATTAATCAATTTAATTAGGAAAATTCATAAAACTGGATTTTATTTATTTAAAGGTACTATTTTTCCAACCATTATTTAAATGGAAAAGACTAATTTTGCAAAAATCTTGAATCCTCGTCTATGAAGCAGCTCCAACACCCTTTAAGAAATGGATCTTTTGTCATAATCACGCAGTAATTCAATTTGGTCTGAGTCAATATTGACTGGCAGCACAGGTCGGCGGTCGGTGATGTGTGGGTGGTCCCGAAAACCAGGACACAAGATAAAAAAAAATAAACTTTTTGGAAGAACCGACTGGAAAAAAAGATGGCAACGGAAAACAAAAAAGGAGGAATAGTTTTTTTTTTGTTTTGTGGAAATGCCGCCCCCACTTGAGGTAGAAATAAAAGCATCGAGCATGATTTTTGAAGAGGGAATGGAAAATGGGTGGAAATTTGATACTAGCCATCAGCGAGGTGTCAGGTTTCATGGAAGTTTTTTTTGGTTCAGTTTAAAAAGTTGATGGAACAGAGAAAAAATGTGCCACATAATCATTTCCATTGGTTATACTTTTAATCTATTTTAATATTATGACAAATGACAACATGAAGACCATATCATTTATTTTCACGAAAGATATACAACAATGAAACTACAAGCCACTTGAATTAAAAATTGTGTTTATGCATTTTGCACTGTTTCAGATGTTATGTTAATATTTGTCTCTAAAGTGTCTAAGTATTGAGAAACTTTTTTTCTGGAATAAAAACAATATTTTTTGCGGTACTGTAGGGGAGAGTGGGGAGACTTGATCCCCTTTTTTTGTATCGCACATAACTCTGTCAATTTCTCACAAAACTATGAACTTTTTGCATGAATTGAAAGCTTTAACATTCAACTATGTTTGGCTGATTAGGGTATTTCATCAGATAAACTCTTCGAATCATGCCAAGCGTTTTAAAAAAATATTTTAAACCGGCATTTTCAAAATGTTGGGGGTAATTTGATCCCCCTTCCAACATTTTGAAGAAATCGTAAGCAAAATGTTTCTTATTCATCAAAACTTTAAATTTTCTATAAGTTACAGCAATTTCACATTAAACATGTACGTTCATGTATGTTTGTGTTCAAAATACAACAAGCTTAGTATGTCAAATATTTAAAAACTTAAAATTTTCTTTCTTAGAGAAAAATTGGGCATGTTTACAAAAGCTGGTAATTTTTGTTTACAAAACTTTTGAAAAATGGTTCAAACTGCAATAAGTTATGTAAAACTATACTAAAGGAAACTATGTACAAAAATCCAATCCAATTATTTAATCTTGAGGCTGATTCTAGTGACTGTAAAAATGCAGGGATCAAGTCTCCCTATACGCACTTTTTTAAACAATTGATTATAAAAATAGTATGACGACAAATTTAACGTCAAATGCGTAAGGGTTTTGGAGTTGATATGTTTATGAAACAATTCATGTATAAACAATATTTTTTTGAATAATTTTTGAGTGTTTTCTATACTTATCAAAACAAAGAAAAAAGATCTCTTGGAAGTTTTTTGCAGCACTTTTTAGAAAAATGTATGTCACTCAATCTAAACTTTTTTTATTTTTTTTTGTTTTCTACAATAAGTTTTACTCAATTTCGCACAACTTTCTAGAACAAAGTTAATTGTTTTACCCACACGCTGACGAGATACAGGCTTGGGATCAAGTGTCCCCGGGGATCAAGTCTCCCCACTCTCCCCTACATAGAAATTTCACAAAAATCCAAATTCAAAAATAAAATCAACACATGAAAATGCGTTTCAAATTCATTTTTGTTTTCAGTTGATTAGACTACTATACAAATTTTGGATTTTTTTTGAAAAAATACGTTTTTCACAATTTTGTGTTGAAGCTACCTACTTTTCCTGTCATTCTCGAACAACAAAACGGATTACTTTTCTGAACCAAAAATAACCAAAATCTATTTTTAATTTTTAGTTTTAGTTTTTAGTTTTTAGTTTTTAGTTTTTAGTTTTTAGTTTTTAGTTTTTAGTTTTTAGTTTTTAGTTTTTAGTTTTTAGTTTTTAGTTTTTAGTTTTTAGTTTTTAGTTTTTAGTTTTTAGTTTTTAGTTTTTAGTTTTTAGTTTTTAGTTTTTAGTTTTTAGTTTTTAGTTTTTAGTTTTTAGTTTTTAGTTTTTAGTTTTTAGTTTTTAGTTTTTAGTTTTTAGTTTTTAGTTTTTAGTTTTTAGTTTTTAGTTTTAGTTTTTAGTTTTTAGTTTTTAGTTTTTAGTTTTTAGTTTTTAGTTTTTAGTTTTTAGTTTTTAGTTTTTAGTTTTTAGTTTTTAGTTTTTAGTTTTTAGTTTTTAGTTTTTAGTTTTTAGTTTTTAGTTTTTAGTTTTTAGTTTTTAGTTTTTAGTTTTTAGTTTTTAGTTTTTAGTTTTTAGTTTTTAGTTTTTAGTTTTTAGTTTTTAGTTTTTAGTTTTTAGTTTTTAGTTTTTAGTTTTTAGTTTTTAGTTTTTAGTTTTTAGTTTTTAGTTTTTAGTTTTTAGTTTTTAGTTTTTAGTTTTTAGTTTTTAGTTTTTAGTTTTTAGTTTTTAGTTTTTAGTTTTTAGTTTTTAGTTTTTAGTTTTTAGTTTTTAGTTTTTAGTTTTTAGTTTTTAGTTTTTAGTTTTTAGTTTTCAGTTTTTAGTTTTTAGTTTTTAGTTTTTAGTTTTTAGTTTTTAGTTTTTAGTTTTTAGTTTTTAGTTTTTAGTTTTTAGTTTTTAGTTTTTAGTTTTCAGTTTTTAGTTTTTAGTTTTTAGTTTTTAGTTTTTAGTTTTTAGTTTTTAGTTTTTAGTTTTTAGTTTTTAGTTTTTAGTTTTTAGTTTTTAGTTTTTAGTTTTTAGTTTTTAGTTTTTAGTTTTTAGTTTTTAGTTTTTAGTTTTTAGTTTTTAGTTTTTAGTTTTTAGTTTTTAGTTTTTAGTTTTTAGTTTTTAGTTTTTAGTTTTTAGTTTTTAGTTTTTAGTTTTTAGTTTTTAGTTTTTAGTTTTTAGTTTTTAGTTTTTAGTTTTTAGTTTTTAGTTTTTAGTTTTTAGTTTTTAGTTTTTAGTTTTTAGTTTTTAGTTTTTAGTTTTTAGTTTTTAGTTTTTAGTTTTTAGTTTTTAGTTTTCAGTTTTTAGTTTTTAGTTTTTAGTTTTTAGTTTTTAGTTTTTAGTTTTTAGTTTTTAGTTTTTAGTTTTTAGTTTTTAGTTTTTAGTTTTTAGTTTTTAGTTTTTAGTTTTTAGTTTTAGTTTTTAGTTTTTAGTTTTTAGTTTTTAGTTTTTAGTTTTTAGTTTTTAGTTTTTAGTTTTTAGTTTTTAGTTTTTAGTTTTTAGTTTTTAGTTTTTAGTTTTTAGTTTTTAGTTTGTAGTTTTTAGTTTTTAGTTTTTAGTTTTTAGTTTTTAGTTTTTAGTTTTTAGTTTTTAGTTTTTAGTTTTTAGTTTTTAGTTTTTAGTTTTTAGTTTTTAGTTTTTAGTTTTTAGTTTTTAGTTTTTAGTTTTTAGTTTTTAGTTTTTAGTTTTTAGTTTTTAGTTTTTAGTTTTTAGTTTACATTCAATACGAGCAGTAAAAATCTAACATAATCTATCTCATTCTGTTTCTGCCTCGCGAGATGATGTTAATAATAATAATAACAAATGCTCGCGAAGAAAGTATACAACACACATACAAGGTTCAGGCAAAAGTCATTATCTGTAGAGTACAAATAACAACAACAACAACAGAGCACAAGTTGAAAACGAGGAGGGTTGGCTGTTTAAGGGAGAGAGATGGAATGGGATGGCATGATGCTGCTGCTGCTGCTATTGATGATGACGACGACGTCGCGCAAGAAAAGAATACAAGGCGGAGCTAAACAAACAAACATGGCCGTTTTTTGTACCTTCCCCGGTTCTCTGGAGCAGTCTGAGTGTGGGGTGGTGGTAAAAAGTGTACATTTTTATATTATCATACTGTATGAGATTCAAATGAGGGAAGGAAGGACAACGGTACAAGAGTGAAACTAAGCGCGCACAACAAGGACTGTTGGAAAGTATGAATTAATTAGGTAATTAGTTGGCAGCTGGCTGGAAGAAATAAAAAAACCGTCTACTAAAAACTCTAGAGGATGATTCTACATTATAATTATTTATACGAGTAATAAATAAAATGAAATAAATAATGAAAATCATTGAATAAAGTGAAAAAATATCAATATCCCTATGAAATTGTTTTTAAACATAACGATAACCTTTATGACCTACTAAAACCTTAAGAGCGAGTTTTTCACCAATGTGTAACAGGTCGTATCGAGGCGCTCCGATTTGGATGAAACTTTCAGCGTTTGTTTGTCTATACATGAGATGAACTCATGCCAAATATGAGCCCTCTACGACAAAGGGAAACGGGCTTTGAAGTTTGAGGTCCAAAAAACCTAAAAAATCTTAAAATTGCTCGCATTTCCGTAAAACTTCATCAATTCCAACTCTCTTAGATGCATTCGAAAGGTCTTTTGAAGCACTTCAAAATGTGCCATAGACATCCAGGATTGGTTCGACTTTTTCTCTTAGCTTTTGCAAATTTCTGTCAAAAATGGATTTTTTTAAAACCTTAATATCTTTTTGCAACAGCCTCCAACACCCAAAGATAGGTAATTTCATGGACTATAAGCCTACGGGGTTAACTTTTTGGCCAATCGCAGTTTTTCTCATAGTTTTTCGATTTTTCTAGAACAAACATTTTACAACGTTAGTTTTTGCCCTGTAGGCGGCCATAGCGGCACTTTTTGGTCTCAATTTTGCCATATTCGGAATCCTCGGACAATTTCACGAAAGTTAGAATTAGAATTTGATTGGAAAAATTGCCATTTAGAATGAATTAAAATATTTTTTAACAATTTGTTGGATTAGGGGTGAAACAGGTTTTCGCCTACTTGATACAGCATTTGACGTATTGATCACAGGGTAAATAAGATCTATTTCTTTTTTCAAAAATGTTTTATTTAATTATTTTTTAAATCAAAGTTACAACTCCAATGCTTCTAACTTACGCGAAATTGTCCGAGGATTCCGAATATGACAAAATTGAGACCAAAAAGTGCCGCTATGGCGGCCTACAGGGCAAAAACTAACGTTGTAAAATGTTTGTTATAGAAAAATCGAAAAACTATGACAAAAACTGCGATTGGCCAAAAAGTTAACACCGTAGGCTTATAGTCCATGTAATTACCTATCTTTTGACCTATGGAAGTATGGGTGTTGGAGGCTGTTGCAAAAAGATATTAAGGTTTTAAAAAAATCCATTTTTGACAGTAATTTGCAAAAGCTAAGAGAAAAAGTCGAACCAATCCTGAATGTCTATGGCACATTTTGAAGTGCTTCAAAAGACCTTTCGAATGCATCTAAGAGAGTTGGAATTGATGAAGTTTTACGGAAATGCGAGCAATTTTAAGATTTTTTAGGTTTTTGGACCTCAAGCTTCAAAGCCCGTTTTACCCCACTTCCCTTTGTCGTAGAGAGCTCATATTTGGCATGAGTTCATCTCATGTATTGACAAACAAACGCTGTAAGTTTCATCCAAATCGGAGCACCTCGATACGACCTCTAGAACAAACCGAGCAATATTTACAAATACTGCCTCTTAAATCTTGGTTGGGAGTGTATTTGGAAGAAACCTTTCAGAAATGTTTCATATATTTTTCATACAATAATAATCTTCAAATTAGATGGATATACAACCAATAAGTCAGCTTGTCCAAATATACAAGCTATACTTCTTCTTAAGGGTGCACAGCAATGAAGGAAGTTGTTGTCTTATCATTCTAAAATTGTCAAACTTACGGACCCAATCCCGTAACAACGCGATTGTAAAATAAGTCAAACTTTGTTGTAAATTACTTTGTGGACAGTACTTTAGGGGTTGAATGAAAAAGCATACCGATAGTTCCCGTAGTTTTGAAGATACTAAAATGTCTGTAACAAAAATCTGGGTGCAAAAGCTCTGGTTGATGTGCACCGTTAAATATTTTAAAAAGATGCGTTTTCAAAGTTACCTGTATTTTTTTCGCAGCTTTTAAAATTTCACAAATTTTTAGACATGTGAAGTAAGAATTGATTTTCACAATTTACGGAAACACGAGAAAAGATCGGATGAGCAGTTTGAACTAATTTGCTTATTCTCATGCTAAACTTATTTTTTTTTAAATGCGGTAGGTATTTTGAATTTTTTAATCATTTTAACTTACAAAATTTTCTGCTATGAAAGTTTATGCAAAAATAGGCTATATTTTTTTACTCCCGTGTAAATTTTTCAAAATTTTTTTTAACGAAACTTTTGAATTCAAAACAATGCTCCTGATATTGTTGAACTCTATGCAATATTTACTTTTTGTGACACCAATAAAGCTGTAGCAAATATTTTTCAAAGTTTATGTCGCCCCCCCTTCAAAATTGGTCCGAAAAATCAGGAGGCAAGCAAAAAATTCGAGAAACTTCAAAATGAAAATAAAAATCAAATCAACTTAAAATAATCTTAAAAGCATTTTTCTGCATTGATAATCATATTTAGCATGTTTGAGATACATTAAAAATATATTGAATTGTTATGAAATTCCAATGATCAGCACCGCAAAAACTTTTTTTTTTGCAAGGAAATAAATTTTCGTCAATACTTAGGTATTTTGGAAACAAATGATTGTAACACAACTGGACAAGTGTATAATGCATTTATAAACACTTTTTGCATTTAAATGTTGAAACCATGGCTCGTAAATTCAATTTTTAAACTCTTTTATTTTTTGACTTTGGGCAGAATCGAGGGACATAAACTTCAAAAATTATTTGCAACGGCCTAACGGTACAATAATAAATTGAGGTTCATTTCCGTTTTCAAAAATTGTATTACGTGAAACTTTAAGTAATTTGTACTTAAAAACAAATTTGGTGAAAATCAATTCAATATTTTGTTCTGTCTTACGATTTTACGTATTTTTTTACAAAAGTTATATTTAATTAGAAAATGATTATTTCAAAATTTTAACAATATACCATTATCATACGACTTAAAAAGTTTTATTTTGTGGTTTTCTTGATTCTTGGTTTTCCTTTCTGACATCTGTTTTAGGTAGAGCGTCCAATTTCCCGGGGTTATAAAATTCCCAGGAAAAGGGGAAATTTTCAACAAATTTCCCGAGAAATTTTCAAATTTATCGAAAATCACTCTGATCCTTGGTTTATATTTTGCAACAAAATTGTACAGAATAGCAACTGAAATGGGCAAAATGACTGTGAGGATCAATTAATGGCTTGCCTGATTGTAAAAAATCATACAACTTTAAGAATATATACAAATCTTCTAATTTTACATGCTGTCTTTCAAATAGTACCAAATAAAAAATGATCGTCAGTATTATTTTTTTGGTTGAAAAGTATTATTTTTTAATCAAAGTGTTTGGGCAGTGAGTAAGTGAGTCCCTTCTCCACAACCATAAAGTTGCTTTTTAATTTGTCTCTGAGAATATGTTTTAGAATAACATTGACACATAAAATATAAATGTAAAAATATTATCATTGAATTCATCTTAAGTCTAACTGCTCACGCTTTTTTACTTGGAAAACTATTTCATGAAACCACAACTCAAAGTTTAAAAAATGGGAGTAATTCCTCGAATAGGGGAACAGCATCTAATTAAATCGTGCCTCTAATGTTGCCATATCAGGACTTTGACGTTAAATAACAGCTCATAAAAAGGGTTTTCAGCTGAAATCCAGTGATTAATACCTCAATGGGAATTAAGCAAGCAAGTTTCTATGTATAGTTTTGCAAAATAAGTTGTTTAAATAGCGAATATCAGCAAATTGGACGGAATTAGGAGCGAGTGCTTAACCTGCCAATTACCGAGCCACGTAGCCCAGTGGTAACGCTTCCACCTCGTAAGCGGTAGATCGGGGTTCAAATCCCGGCTCGGACCAACACAACTGGTGATCTTTTCCCTTCTGGATTCGATTGCTTAGTAAAGGGAAGGTAGTGTAGCGTCACAAACTGGACCTTATCAAGACACCTTAGAAAGACAACCTATGGAATGTTAACATTTACCATAACATGTTAACATTAAGTTGATTTATAAACTGTCACTGAATCCGCTTTGTAAATGCCGGCCCCGATACTCTTCACGGGTGTTCCCCTCAGGAACAGGGAAAGATTTACTTTTTTTTACTTAACCTGCCAAACATACGAGAATTTCCCCTACCATTAAACATTTTTTTCTTGTGTTAGATTAGATTAGAGTACTTTTAATCAAATTATTGTTGCACAACCCTCTTTGAAAAATTTCATGAGTCGTATTCAATTTTCATCCAATTTGGTCACGGTAAACAAAAACATTTAAAACTCAATTTTGATCTTGGCTGGAAGCAGTTGATATCATATTTTAAAATAATATTACAGTACTTGTCGGTAACTGAGCTGAGAGCATGGCCCAGTTACCGAATGCTGCTCGCTAACTGGGATGACCAAAAAATTACGAAGAGATCGTCAATGCAAAATTATTATTAATTCGAGAGTATGTTCTAGTAGTAATTTAACAAGGATTTTTCATTTAATAACCTGATAAAATTATATCGATCTACGATAATACACTCAAACCCCACATCTCAACAACAATTTTCCATCAACATTGTCCCTGACGTCCTTCACACAGCATTCCGTATTGCAACAATTACGATCCTTCGACTTCGAGTACACTGCAAGTACACTTCAGCTGGTTTCACCCTTTTCTCCCTCGAACTCAACTGTTTTCTGTTATCGATGGCTGGTGCCACCACCAACATCAACACAGCCGCAGCATATTGTCGCGTGTTCCTTGAGACACTTGAAGTTGTTACAACCGATCGAGTGGGTGGTGGTGGCGCTGGACCCTTTTTAACCGCCACCGAAAATTTCAACATTCTTCAAGTGGGGAAACGTTTTTTTCCTGGTTCCTGGTTGATAATTGTTCCACTGGTTCCCACTTCCAGCGTAGCAAAATCGATTTAATCCGGGTTTCCAGGGAAAATCATCGTTTTAATTCCCACCGGATGATTGATTATAACAAAGGACCGTTTTCGTGCTGCGTTCCCGTGACAGTTAGTGTGGCTTCCTCTGGTGTCTCACACGTCGTCCTCATCTTCACCGAAGACCGTCCGGGAGCCATCTTTTCCAATATAACGATATATTTGCTCAGCTTTGATAATCTTTCTTTTCTTGCCTGACACGCTGCTGCCTGCCAAGCTGCTTCTGGCATCATCCTTCAAGACCTCCTTCCATATACAGAGCTCGGTCTGAGAGTTGACGACGGTCCCCGTTGATAACTCACAGCCTCAGCATCTTCGAGCTTATAGCAGAGTGGCAGCGCAGTAGCCAGTTGCCACAAGTTTTGTCTTGTTTGCACAGTTGCTCTCGATTTCTATTATCGAGCTGGGTCCGGGGTCGATCGACTCAGGGGGGCCTTTAAAATCACCTCTCCCGTCTGTTTGATTGTTCGATGGTAACGACCGGTCAGCAGCACACAAAAGCTGGAAAGCTCTAATGGAAATAATCAAACTTATTTGTAGGCGCATCGATTTTAAATTAAAAGGCAGCTTGTTTCATTTAAAGATAGACGATGGAGAGAGGCAGTACGGTTCTGTTTGTTTCCAGCTTCCGTGATGATGTTTCAACTCGGAAGAGGGTATTTGGCCCTTTATTGAGCCTACTTAGAAATAGTTTTGTGTTGTTCTTCAAACTTCCGTAGACAATTTACAATTATAAAGTACTCTTTCGAAACAAGAAATGCTCCATGGGTTTCCTATGTACTTTTGAAAAAGTAAGCGAGAATTCTTCTTACATCCTAGACATTGTTTCTATACAGAACAATAATGACATCAACAATTGACAGATTGACAAAATTAACGATCATTTAATGTACTTACCATGTACTTTCAGGAACAGCATTCATTAAAAAACATAAATCTCAGTATTAAGTCTAACACTCATTAAAATTACACTGCAAAAACACCACTTACCTTCGATGGATTGCCCTTCGATGCTTAAAAATACCTTAATGTTGAAGTCCGTTTTAGTAAGTTGTGCGTAACGAGTAATAAGCCTGAATGTTTAAAGCATTTAAAATTGCAAAAAGTAAGAAGGTAAAAATTAATCTCGGACGATGTCTGAGACATGCGATTTGTATAGCAGATATAACTTTGCGGGAAACCAGTTTTGCAAACTAGTCGAGACTTAAACCTTGGTGCGTTTTTTTGTGCTGCGGAAATTACAAAGGTGTGAAACTTGACACAACCTTTCCAGTACTTATAAGAAAATTTCAGTCAAACATTTGTCACCTTCCCGTAGCAACTTAAATTCCCTTTCCAAACCGTAACAAAGACAAAATTGTGTATGTTTATGTTCGAATTTTATACGCTGCTCAACAATTCAAAATCGGAACAAACCCACCCTGCTTCTGGCCGGGATGAACCAACATTTCACCGAGTGAGAGATCGCACAAAGGGACTATTTATTTTCATTTGTACGCCTTGCTGTAGACTTTTCGAAAAGGTAAACGCTTTTTCCTGCGTCAGACCGAGGGACAACGCGACGACGGAGTTTGGAAAAGGTCAAATCATCTTCCGGTCAACGCAGCGCTGCCATCTGAACATGACAATGCCCATTTTTCTACGGTCGGAACTCATCAAAAGTGACAGAACACAGTTTGGACAGTTGGTGCACCGGGAGGGCACTGTTAAAAATTATATTTTTTTTATGTGAAGCATTTCAAACACGGTCTTCAGGTATTACTTCTTAAGCTTTAAATGTGCGGTGGATAAAATGACATCTCAAATACGGACTTCAGAACTGATTAACACCACAATGATTTGTAGTTTGATGAAAGGTAAGTGTGGTAGATTAAAGTTGTTCCTGTTGGTAAGTACTACTTAACTAAGTGTGGTGAATAGTGGCTTTCCTATTTGTGCTGTCAATTCTGTCAAAACTGTCGATTGTCAAATTTGATAAAGTGTACAGTTACTACACGGAGAGACCGGCCGGGGCAAATCTAAGAAAATCTTGGTTAATTTAACTAAAAGGATGGGTTAATTTTTTACACAGCTTTTTTTCAACAATCGATTGTTGATTTTGTTAACCCGAAATTGCTGACCACCGGTAATTAAAATTAACTAAATAAATAGTTGGAATTGCCATTTTTGTTGGTTAAACGGCCGAAAAAAATTCTAGCAGTCGACTGCTAGAATATTTTTTTCAGAAAACTAAAAATTTCTTGTTTTCAGCTGAAATATTGTGGAATATTCTGTTAAAAACTGGCTGGAAATGTTTTTCAACTATTTTCAACATTTTTTTTTCGTTGTATCAGCCGAAATATTTTTGCATGCAGCAAATTATTAGTATTTTATAACAAAACATTTCTTAATTAGACATAATTTATGTAAGTGTTGATATATATTTTCGTTAATTATCTAACGATATAGGCTGGGCCGAATTTCTAGCTATATTTTAACTATTGTCTTACTTGAATACAGAAAAATATTCGTACATGTTGTCAATAATTAGCTGTTATTAGCAATATTTTTATTGAATTTGCAGTAAATTTGTAATAATGCCTCACAAATTAATGCTGAGTGTTTTTATTTTCGCATTTATTCTGCCTAAAAATTTAACGTTTTGTACTAATTTGTTTTTTTTTTTGCATGAAGTTGTTAAGTTACTGTTAAAAAGCATCAAAACAAAACTTTTTTTAACTGGTGTTATAAAACATGTAAAGTTTGATTAATGTTTTAAAAAATTACGTTGCATTAAACTAAAAATAATGAAAAAGCATATTACAAATTTTGTTAAACATATTTAAAAAAGATGTTTAATTTAACATGAAATCCTGAAAAATAGAAATCGAGCAAAATTTTCACCAAGTTTTAAGCTTATATTTTTATTATGTTGTATAAAATTAAACTTACCATCACTGTGAAATCATCCGATAAATCATCATCATCTACAATGGTCTCAGGTTTAGTTATTTTTCTTGTGGTTGGAAACAGAATTTTCACTAAAGTGAACCTTTTGCTGCAAATAGACATGTGAAATGTATTAGTAATTTAATACAAAATTCTTAATTTCGGCTAAACACTGAAAAAAGAAACGTAAATAAATGAAATTATATTGAGGAAAGAAGTAATATCAATAATGCTACTTACCAAGGTTGCATTAATTTAACAATTACTTTTGGCAACAAACTTTCATTGCATTTGATTCAATTTATTCAACGTACTCCGATTCCTGAAAAAAATATTTTGAGTTTTACTTACCAGTTTATTGAGCAGTCGTATTGCAACAAAACTATCAAGATAATAATTATCTTCTTTTATATATTTTATATATTTTTATTTTTTTATATTTTACTTCATCTTTATTTTTTATGTTGTTTATGTTGCGTACACATGGCATTTCTATGTATTTTATAATTGATGATTCTGAAAAAAATAAGCTTTTTAATGATTCAGTTTTCTACTAAAGAATCACATTAGATAAATTATTGTGCAAAAATAAACCCATACTTACTTGGATTAACCAACATTTTGTTAAATTTGCCCGGGCTACTCTATCCGTGAAGAGTTGGCCCGCATTTCCCTTCTATTGCCCTCTTGTTCCATCAAACATTCTTCTAACGTGTTCAACTAACTCGCATTGGAGATCCTCATGGCGAAGGTCGTCCTCTTGCTCTTCATAGTTTATCACCTGCAAAGAAATCATCAACAAACCTATACAGAAAAAAATAATGTAAATTTGGAAGCTTTAATTTTGGAAGGTTGAATATTACCTCTTTTATGATGTAATTTTACCTCAATTTAGACTGAAAAAGTGACAATACACCAGAAAAGTGGTAAAATTACACATTTTCAAAGGTTAAATTACACCTTTTTTCTGACATAAAAGATGTACCCCTTCCCAGATGTAATATTACCATGATTTTTTTTCTGTGTACTCACCAATTCCACCTCCCCAGTTGCAACACTTTGATGTGCCATGTAATTTTCACCTTTCACATCCTCTCACTTCATAATTAACAACACAAACTCAAAAAATCGACCGCACTCTTTCAAATCCTGACTTCAACTGACAGACGTAAACAAACCCAAGTTCATCTTTTAAATATTCAACCAAATGTAAATTATATTCAACCAACAAATTTTTTGATTTTCCTAAAACCAAAGCTAACAGTCGAGCACGTTCATTCGAGTTCGGGAAATCTGTTAGCTTTTTGACTCTAGCATTTTCAACAACAGGTTATTAATTTAATACTAAATTTGAGTTATTTTAACGGAATATTGGCAGTAACAAGTACGTTTTTGTTAAAATTTACGAAAGTAAAATCAACAATTTTAATTGTTAAAATTTCTGGGCACGGTCTCTCCGTGTAGATATGCTGTACTTTTTTACAGTGCCCGCACTGCAATCAATCTAGCGACCTATTCGTTGCACATTACAACGGTCCATTGTGCAATCGCAACAAACTGTCCTTTGAAGACGCTCGTCATGTTTCCCAAACTTCCGGCCAAACAGTAAACACACAACGTTGCCTTCTTCCCGAGACTTTCGCTGTAAGCCCATTTTTTTCATTCTCTGTCAAAAGAAAGGAACGAAAAAACAACATTTAGGCCTCTACCTGTGTGCCCTTTTTGGACGACAACGGGGAGGATGCTGGCAATTTCGTGCCAAGGAGAAAAATTCTTTATATTTATACAAGATCCATAAATTATTCATAAACGCAGTGTGTTCTACCGCGCCTCATTTGGGTAGGGACGACGGCTTTTCTTATCATTTTGAGAGGATGATGATCCAGAAAAGGCAGTCTTTGTTCCAGAACGACTTGGCGGAGTGGAGTGACGATCGCGCGTTCCAGGAATCGTAAAACCCGACGCTAATGTTTGTTTAAACTGTGTGTGACGCGTTTTGTTTGAAGAATGTTTCTATTTGTAGCGACATTTGTTTCTTGATGTTATCTGAGTAGTATCACTTTAACGTGTAGAAGTTTGACAGCTGCAGGCGCAAGGTGGTGTACCGCTGCAAGGTGCGCCAATGTTATTGCTTTCTCCAGTTGTTCAATATTGCTAAAACTAATAAACAACTTTTCCCCGAGACCTTCGCCCACGCTCATCTGCGACGTTGTCCTTCAGGAAACTCCAACATCTGGACAAGTGCCTACACTTTTCCACCCTTCGTCCCAAAACACAAAGTGTTGTTCCTGTTAAATGCATAAACAATAATATCTGTCACACAGCATAAATGTCCACTTGATAATTCCCGGTACCCCGGAGAGTACGTACTTGTACCCCGAAAAACAATTCTTCCCAATCCCCGGTGCAGAGGGGTGCGTCGGAGTTAATCGCAAACTTCCCCAAACAACACAGGAAATAAACAATTCAAGGCGAAATATGGTAAAAACGCCACTTTGCAAGCCAAGAGAGGAACATTCAAACCACTTAACGCAACCCCCGCACCGCCGAAATTCAAGGATAAGACTAAATAATACACACCGCAGAGACGGGGCCTAACATAACCTTAAAAGCCGAGAAACAAACCGCTTCTAATCCCGGGGTAATAAAAGTTTTATCCCAGCAGGCCTCCGACGCAAAAGGGGAAAGTCCTTGCCTGGGCAAAGCCTACTACATCATCATACTATTGTCGTCGCCGCCGGGAAGATTCGATAACAGGTTGCTTGGTCTGCGGAGAGTTCGTTTTCCGTACAATTTGCACCACAAAACACGGTTCGCGGTGGGGGTTTCCGGAAAAGTTAATTTTTTCTCACTTTTGCACTATAAAAGGGCTTAAGGGGGTGTTTTGTGGGTTTTCCATCAGTTTCAGTGTGGTTTGAGTTTTTTGAGCTTTGAGCTTTCTAGTAGGTACGGACTGAAGAATTGAGTGAGCTCAGCTTGTGTTGAGCGTTCGTTAGTCTTTCGTGGGTTAAGTGACTTCCCTAGAACGGACTTCAAAAATTAAGTTTTCTGTTCAACTATATTAAGTTTGGGTTACATTTCAAGGTAAGTGCAGTGATATGTGGTGTTCCTGAGAGTGCTGTCAATCTGTCATTCTGTCAATCTGTCAATTGTACCTGATGAGTGAGCATCTGAATTATGTTTTCTCATGAGTTGCAATAGTTTGAGGTTATGTTTTCAGCTGTGACGCTGAATGTTACATATTTCCCTCACAATTTCTCCATCCTAGAAGCTGAAACTGACATCTAGGGGCCACTCGAGAAGGACAACGTCGCACAATACGACCACAAAGCGGCTGCCCCTGCTGAAGTGCTGTATTATTTTATTTTTATTTCCCAAGTGTTGCGGTTTGCTCTATTCATAGAAAGCCCATGGACAACGTGGTCGACTCAAGTGGTTTTGCTGATAATGCAGTTGGGTCATCTTCCTTGGAAAGGACGATTCTGAAAATGATAGCATCTCTCAATCACCTTGGCTCGTGTTTGATTGTGGTGAAGTGAAATCTGGAATCCCAACAAGACGAGTTCACAGTCGGTTGCAGTTGTACAAACACATGTGTGAAGTCTCCAGTTCGTCGTCGAGGTGACGCCTCGTTTCCAAACTCTGGTTTTGCTAGAGAGTGCTGGAAATGTGTGTTACATAAACGGGAACAAAAACTCAATAATTTTATTCTCAAACATAAACACATTACCCATGCATAAACGACGTCGGTTGTACCCATCATCGCCATCACCATCAGCAGCGAGCGTCGTCGAAGAGCATTCGTTGAGAAGGGGGAGCCGGATTCCGCAGCCATTAGCATTCAATGTTGCTCCGGTTGACGTCGTCCTGGCGTCGCGTCGTGCCCAACTCACTTGCTCACTCTACTAACTGGCTCATCAATTTCGGTTCAGTTGGTTGGGCTGATGTGTCACATGAGTGGCAGTGGAAGCAGGGGGAGGAGTGAGAGTGACGAGGGGCTAGTCAATGATTGACATCAGATTTTTGTCACACCTTTTTTTTTAAATAAATTGCTGGTACCTTTACTTCTATTTTGTTTTACTTCAGTTGTATCTCTGTATCCAACTTTGAATTAATCAGCTGTTGAAAGGTACCGTCAGCCTTGTTACTGCATAATATTTTAATATATTTTATTGGTTTCGGATGTAATAGACACAGAGCAACAAAAAATACGGCATCGTTTACCAAATTTTATGCTTTTAACTGCTCTCAAAACTGCTGTCCCTATTCAGACTGCAGTCATAATTTACTCCAGTTGACAATAGTGCATATTCAAGCATGAATAAACTGATGTCAAATTTTTGTCTGGTATCTGGGGAGATCGGACTAGGCAATTTTTGTTATGTTGAAATCTTTAGTTGTTTAGGTAGTTTTATAAAATAAAAAATAGAAGCAGATTAATAAAATAAAAAAAACCTTTTTTTATTGTTCGAGTACACGAAGTTATAAAAATAAATCAAAATGAAGGTAATGGGTAGGGTTACACCTGTCTTATTCCACCGCTTTTTTTTATGACGTTTGTAAAAAATCCTAGCGTTCTTTTTTAAAGGTTCAATGAATAAAATTTAATGTTTGGGTGTTTTTGAATATCCTTGTCTCAGGGTGGCTTCAAAACACACAAGCAGATAAAGATATTTAAGTAAAATTACGTGTATTTTGAAACTTAAAGACCAATTTGAAAGACAAACAAATAAAAAGTATTTTTGGAAAAATAAACATTCAAATAGTTTTATTTGTTGCTTTTTCTATGATTTTTTATCTTATAATTTTCAAGATATTTTTTTCTAACTTTTGATAAAATTGACCAAATCGTACGCTTCCGGATGCTAAAGATCCAGTTTTGTTTATATTTTCAATTGAAGGCACTCACAACTTTTCAAATGATGAAAAAATATAGTTCAATTTTACCGTAATTTTCCCGGATTCCGGTGGAGGTTCCGGTGTTCAATATAACAACAACTTTTCCACAGAATAAAATGAAATAAAATTTGAAGACGTCACCCTAATACATCATCCTGCAAAAAAAAATGTTATGGTCAAGTCCTACGAATACCCCAACTGAATCCGGAATATCTCCAGAAAAATTGAATTATATTTTTCCCCTACTTCTGACAGTTAAAATAATAGACAAATTTGAATCTTTTGCAACCAGCAGCATCCAATTTGGCCTATTCTACAAAAATTTACAAGATTTTGAAGAAATAAAAATAGGGTGGAACATTTTTTGTTACTTTGTATGTTATGATCACTCAATATTTATTATGTACTTTTTTGAAGCCGGATCTAACCTATCTTTATGAAAACTATGTTCGAATCCATCATACGACTAATTATTGGATAGAAGATGGAAAGACTTTTCTAAAGATTCTGAAGTTTGAAGATCTGACAATCTGGTTTCATGTTATAAGTACTTAAGGTGTTACATACATGTAAATCAGCAAAAATGTAAGAGGCTGGTATGAGCAAACTATTAAACTTTTTTTTTTTAAATCTGTTTCCATGGCCTTAAAATATATATTTTCAACTTTAAACAAAATAAATTGAAGACATTTGGTTGTACCATTGCCGAGATATAGCTATTTTAAGTTAGCAATTTCGAAAAACGGGTGCCACGATTTCTCAACACTGCTTCGACCAAATTGGCTCAAAAGTTGGGTGAAGACTCGTTAAACTGATTCCGTGTACATGACGAAAGCCGATTTTCAAAAACTGTATTTTTAAAAAAGATAATAATATTATTTTGTTTTTCATATTAAAAGTCGCCAGTTTTTGATTTTTGTATTTTTTGTAAAAAGCAACATTTCAAAATCGGGCTTCGTCATGCACACAGCACACACACAGGACATGCACACAGGATATGTCTTGAGAGTCTTCACCCCGAATTTCAGCCAATTTGGTCTATCCCATCTCGAGTTATGGTGGCACCCGTAAAGCAACTCTGTATTTGGAGAAAAACACCCGCAACGTTTGACAGTTCGTTCTGGGCATGGCAAAATTTCAAACTTAAATTGTCTTTTACTCAGTTTAATTATGAAATATCTTTATGAAACTTTCAGGAGTGATTGAAATCATCTTTCTAGTGAATTTGATGAATTTTTGTAATATGAAATTTTGTGATTTTTTACGTGTATGTAACCCTTTAAGTGTTATTAACGTGATTTGTTGAAACTTTATTTGTATGAAAACTATATCCGGATCCATACACCTATCGTTGGATGGATAAATTAAAGACCTTCCAAAAGAGTCTAATAGATTGAAGATCTAGCAACATTGTCAAAAGTTTTGCATACTTAAGTAGTATTTATGTATGTACTTTTTTTCATCATCTAACCTACAGATAATTGATTAAAATAAAATGATTAAAATAGATTGATTAAAATTGATTCAAAATGATTAAAATAGATTGAAGATCTGACCCTAACAAAATTTATGAGCACTTTTCAAGTGCTAATAATACACTTTTTTGAGAATAGATCTTAGATATCTTGATGATAATTATGTCTGGATCTTTCTTGCAAGACTCTTAAAATGAGAAAAAAAAATATTGAAGATCTGACAACCCTATGAATTGAAATGAGTAGAACATTATTTTTTTTAGAACATTTATAGATTCAATAGGAAACCCATGACTCATAAGTTGTTTTGAAAATTTACTCTAGATTTAAGGATCAGTTGTTGCCATGTTTATTAAAATTACTTTATTAATTTGAGAAAGATATCAACCGCCTAAAAGTTCAATAAGTAAAGATTTTCGAAGCATAATTAAAATTAGATTGTTTGCGCTTTTGGCAATTGAGTTGTAGCATAACAATCTTCAATTTACTTGAAATGTGTTGTCGACTTCCTTAGACCCCTCGAAAACGATTTTCATAACGAGCTTCTCATGTGAACAAAGAGTGTGTAGCATGACGACGTTCGACCGAAAAGAGATCTATCAAAAAAATTCCATACATATCGTACATAAACGGGTAAAACTGGCACACATACAAGCACTCATACAAAAACTAACTTAATCCACCTATGTGGTTGGTACCTTCCTCACTCTTTTCCAACAATGGGTGATATGTGATATGATGGGTTTGGACACAAATTTCGTCTAATTTCGTTAAGTTCCGGAATACAAAAACACACATATCACTCAAGGGCTCATAAGTGGCATCATAAGTGGTCATAGCTTGAGACAGGGTTGCCAGATCTTCAATGTTTTAGACTCGTTGGAAAGGTCTTTCGATTACCTTACCAACGATGGGTCGGATGATGGATTCGGACATTGTTTACATACATTTAAGTGAGATCCGGCTACAAAAAAGTACATAAATATCACTTAAGTGGTCAGAACTCGAGACAGGGTTGCCAGATCTTCAATGTTTTGGACTCGTTGGAAAGGTCTTTCGATTACCTAACCAACGATGGGTCGGATAATGGATCCGGACATTGTTTACATACATTTAAGTGAGATCCGGCTACAAAAAAGTACATAAATATCACTTAAGTGGTTATAACTCGAGACAGGGTTGCCAGATTATCAATGTTTTAGACTCGTTGATAAGGTCTTTCAATTACCTAACTAACGATGTATAACATGATGATGTTTCGTTCAGTTTACTGCAATTTATTCAACTTCCGAAAATATGCGAAAACACATTTTTATACATAACTTTTGAACTACTTATCGAAACTTCAAACAATTTAATAGCACCGTATGGGACCCTAAACCAAGTCGAATGCGACTGGTTTGGTCAAAATCGGTTCAGCCAGTGCTGAGAAAACTGAGTGACATTATTGGTCACATACACACACACATACACACACACATACCCACACACATACACACACACATACACACAGACATTTGTTCAGTTTTCGATTCTGAGTCGATATGTATACATCAAGGTGGGTTTTCGAGCTTTAAATAAAAAGTTCAATTTTAGAGCAGAATTATAGCCTTACCTCAGTGAGGAAGGCAAAACACACACACACGTCGGCATTGGCATGTTCGCTGCGCTTTGCTTGATGATGTCCTGATGCGAGAATGGTGCCTTTATGTTGTGCTTTGCCATATCGTAAACAGTTAAACCTCGCTAAGTACGGTAAGATCTTTGTAGGATATGGAAATCAGGGCATCAGGGAATCACAGAATAACGCTTGAAAATAATGTCAGTAGATATCCATACTAAACGAATCTTCCCTAGAAACATTCTATCCTTGCGCTGATGATGACGAACTGGCACCATCCCACCACGTTTTGACGTTTTTAGGGCTTGGCATCCGGCAGCTCGTCTCCAAACTCACTCCATCGTTCTACGCAAGTTCGTCCTTATTTTGCGTACCCGGCCGCCGGAACCCTGGGCTCCAACGGATGGCCAGGCCGTGCCGTCGCCGCCTCCTCTTCAATATTAGTTCCGTTTAAGCAATATATATGCATGAATGGAAAATTGCAAAATCTTGTTTGTTTACCGATGATTCCCTGGCATGGCATGGCCGCTGCCGTCATCCATCCATCCGTCGTGGCAACGTGTGTGCTGGATGGCGTCGACCGACGGCTGTTATGGTACACACTTTGTGCGAGGGCCCCTCGAGGCCGGAACGTGCCGCATGGACCCCTGGGCAAGTAAGTGGCGGCCAATTGCCCTCGGATGGAAGGGGCACAGTTTAAAATTAGTTAAATTCATGACTGTGGAGTTGGAGTTGGTGGAATCAGTTGTTTTTTAGAGCTGGAGTTGGAGTCCCTAAATCTCCAGATCGGAGTCGCTTTAGAAGCTACCAGACTCCGCAGTCCTGGTTAAATTGCTACACAGATACTGTTTTTTTTGGTAAAAATCAAAACAATTTTAGTTAAAAATAAAATTTACTGCAGACTACGACTGGTCACGTGGCATGGTCTGCTTCTTCAGTGAAACCATTACTCCAGCCTTCCGATTGAATGAGTTATCATACTCGAAAATAACTTTCGTAAATATCAACTGGTAAAAAGCGGCTCGAAATGTAGCGCAAACAACTGCCATCAGCCACTACGAAATTCCAGCACCAAAAACTTGGTGTGTCCCCGAAAAGGACACGGCAAATATTTAACTTGCTGTTCTCGGCCAGCCGGTCCCCGGATTCGGCAACAATAACAGCAATACCCCAGGATCGATGAATTGCCGCACCAAGGCGTGAAAAATGGGATTTAGAATGTTCGGTAATTATTTGTGAGACGTTCATTGAACGTTAAAAAATTGCACAAAAAGTGTCAAATATTTGAAATCGATGCCGATGGGCGAAGAAAGAACACAAAGCGGTTTGTTTTGGGATGTCCGGGCTGGCCGGAAGTCAACCTCGGCGTAATTGCAACAAAGAAAGTCCGTTTTGCGTCCAGCACAAAAGGTCGACTTCTGTGGCGTCCCGCTGTGCACCGGGAGTTCAGAGTTTGGCCCTCTATTACATGGCTATTTAGCACCACAATGGGAGGTTTGTTGTGCAGGGGACTCCGGATAGGGGTTGGGTAAGCTGGGACAGAGATCATTACGGCGCATTTGTACACCGACGGCGATTACATGACACGCTTAAACGGTCTCTCGGCAGGAGGCTGAGAAAATTCTCACTTTTATGGTTGGAATTGCAGGTTTGGGATCGGTTGGGTTGATGCCGGTTGCGGCAGGACTTATCGAGGCTGGAACAGGTAAGAAGGTTCAATGAAACTGAAAAATCGGAAGCAGAACCGTGCCAAAAAGCTGCACAAAAGCAAAGATTTTTTTAAATGCTTTTTAAAATTTGAGTTAAAAAATAGTGAAATTAAATCATTTCACAAAAAAATACTGAGATATTTTTTTGATTTTTATTCATTTAAGTTCAACATTAAAATTATTGGAAACGGATTTCAAAGTTGGTATTTTAAACGTTTTCAACGGAGTCACCTTCTATAACTCAACAGGTTCCCTGCAGTATTATTTTATAATCCGACGGATTCGCAATTTCATAATGCTTTAATTTATGACGCAGACTCACCACCACCCTGCAAATTAATTTTAATACAATTTTCCAGCTCAAATCCCCGTGTCCTCATTTATTGTCCAACAAAAAGGCGCATAAAAGGCTCAAAAACCAGTCACCAAAGCCAGCTGAAATCAGAAACCATTCCCTCCCCGTGCACAAAGTTACAACTCTATAAAGCGATGTGAAACCGATCGCACACGAAAAGGTAAAATTTTCCTCAATGAATTAAAAACAGAACCCCGAGTGGGCATGGGCATATATTCCGTTACCGGAGATATAGGTGCGAGTCCTGGCAGGATCAAATGATGGCAGATGTTTGAACACTGACGGACTGGATGGAAGTGTGTTTGTTTGCTCTGTTTGGCAGGCAAGGATACGCCGACGACCGGTGTGTGTATATGGGTTTTGTTTGTTTTTCCGACGAAAGGGAAAAACCTGAGCGAAAATTTGACGTGTTTTGAAATATGCGTGCTGAGGATTAAAAGTTAGATAATGATTTAATGTGGAATGCAAAACAGATTTGATTTGTATTTATGTTTATCTAATAGTAAATTGTTTCAACTTGATAAACTGAACTATTTTCTTATATGTTATTGCAATATTTTGTAAAATAAAATTTATAACGAAAACAAAAAACATAGTCCTCTTATTGAATGTTTTTCTTTTTTATGCACTATTTGCAGACGTGCATCGGCACTCAATAGCACTTCACCACATTTTGAGATGATGGCCTAGGCAAACCGGCAGAGTGAATCTTTGCTCACTGTGCAACACATCAAACTTTAGTTCGATGTCTATAATTATCGTTTTTCACTATACAATGTGCGTTACCAACAAATTAATAGTGATTTGAATAACACAAATATTTCAAGTGCTAAATGTGCTATTTAGCACTCAAATAGCACTTCATCGCTAAAACTGGCGAATAAGTGAAAATAAAGGTTTCGGTCGTTCAGTAACTTATAGTGCAATGAAAAAAAAACATACTTAATGTATAAAACAAATCGATTTTAGTGCCTTTGCCAAGCCATGGCCTTAGAAAAACTGTCAAGTGCTATTGAGTGCCGATGCACGTCTGACTATTTGGTTCAGTTTGTATTTTTGTTATAATGATAAGTCTATTTTTCTATATGGAGTCCAGCCCTTTTCCTTTTTGTCTGTTTATTTTACTATGTCTATTTTGCCTCCCTGAAATTTTTTTAAATTCTTTCTAAATGTATTTTTGCATATTAATCTATATGTCGTGATTGATTTTGCTGTTGGTTTTGCTTTTTTCTTGTACACAGTAAAAAAATCATGGTAATATTGCAACTGGGAATGTTTACAGATTAGCGTCAGAAAAATTTTCTTTTATTGCCTCTAAAATGTTTAAATTTACATCTTTTTGCGATTGTCCACGTTCCATACAAGAGAGATTTTTTTTTTATATGGACAATTATTGGATGGTCTCTCACTGAAAAAGAAAGCAGAAGTTCAAGATGAAAAATGTAACCTCTTTACACTGAATATTCTTTCCACTAGAAAAGTGGATTCAATTCTAAAACATTTTGTTGAATTTTCATCAGCTTAATTGCATCAGCTTAAATTCTTTGTGTAAATATGGGTATTCGGCGCCGTCGCTCCGTGCCATACTTTCATACACTTAGGAGCCCAGGGCGGCGAAGTCCTTGTAGATAAAAAGGAAGACACTAGTGGTTGGTACTAGCAATGGTGGCCGACAGCTATAAAGTCAACTTCGTTTTCGTCAATTGCAGAAAATAAATTAGCTACAATATCTCAAAAAACGAACTACATCCTACATAACAGATTCCCCAAAAAGAACAATCAGTAAAATTAGTGAAATAAAATTATATGTTTTCATGGTTTTCAGCATAAGGTGTTTCAAAACTTTCTAGGCAAATTACATTTACAGTAGTTTTTTTGTTATTGTTATTGTTATTAATAGTTCCAGAAAATTATAAAACATAACAAAATCTTCTTTTCTCTCTTCCATATGTCTTCACAAAATTTGGGCCCTCTTCAGCCCTTTTCTTTTTACAGAACTATGCCTTCCGTGTCTCCTTAGTGTAAAGGTTTGAAAAAATTACATGATAAAGCATGTACCAAAAGTTATCATGATAAATAATGTAAATTTACATCCAATCATGGGCACAATTCAAAATAAACATATTTTTCAACAAATCTAACCAAAAACTTGAATCTTATTATCAAAAATATTGGTGAGTTTGCGTTAAAAACTCAAAGCAATATGTTTAACAATTGAGATTAGGATAAGATTTTTACTGTGACGCAAACCAAAGAAATAACTACTAGAAATGTTACAAGTTAACAAAAATATATTCGAAAAATGCTGTGACATTTGAGAAATCTTTACTCTTTTTTTTAACGGGCGAATAATTACTTAATGTTTTCTCTTATCATATTATTGTCTCTTATATCTTATTGTATTATTGTTTTTTTTATCAATTTAAAAAAGGAATCAAATTTAACCAAAAATCGATTGTTGATAAAACTCAACTACCGAATGTCAGTGAAATATTAACAAACACCAACGGTTAAACTCAAAACAGCAAATGTTAAATCATTTGATTTAAAAAAACACGAAAATTATTAGCTTTTTACGCTTTATAAAATAAAAATAAAATAACCTAATTTGTACATTTTAATACTGCTGATGATCGGACACTGATATGCATTTTTTTTTATCAGCATTTCTTTCAGAAGTAAGCATTTCATAATACCAGAGAAGCCATCTGGCGTCATTGGATCGTCCTTAAATGTTTTCATACACATTTGAAAGCAGTCGATACAAAAATGGTATCTTAATATTCTAGAATCTGTTTCCTGAAAACGGTATTTCTGATGAATTTTGTGTTGCTGGCAAGGACCTTTTTTTAATTTTCTTTTTTAACATTTTTTTACAACTTTTCAACAATGAGGGTAAACAAAATTGTGCTGCAAATTTTTGTAAAAATCTTTTTTTGGAAAACTTAAAATAAGCAATCGCTAAAAAATTACTTCAATATCAGATTTGAAATTAAAAAAGTACTGTACATAAATTTTGATAAAGTGCAGCATTTTGGAAATAAATTTACTTAAAGTTTGATTTTTGTTTGAATTTTAGATTTCGTACAATATTCTCAACGCCTGGTGGTTGGTCACTTATTCTTTTTACACTTTTTTAGTTTGTACCCTGTTGGTTGGTCAAAGTCAAACAAAAAAGTGACGAACTATCACTATTTACACGGCGCTTACGCACACTGAGCAACTCTCTACGAAATCGGCCGATTTCAACCATTTTTATTTTTTTATTTTTTTTATTTGGCTCAAACTTTGTGGGGGCCTTCCCTATGACCAAAGAAGCTATTTTGTGTCATTGGTTCACCCATACAAGTCTCCATACAATTTTGGCTGCTGTCCGTACAAAAATGGTACGTAAATATTCAAACAGCTGTAACTTTTGAGTGAACTTTCTGATCAATTTGGTGTCTTGGGCAAAGTTGTAGGTATTGTTGAGGACTATTGAGAAAAAAAGGTACACGGAAAAAAAAAACACAAAAACTCAATTTACCAAATTACGTATTTTTCGATTTTTGAGATTTTTTGATATGTTTTAGGGGACAAAAACCCGCAACTTTTGAGCCATAGAGAAACATGGTCAAAAAATCTGCCGCCGAGTTATGAATTTTTGAAAAAATCGTGATTTTGGGAAAAAAATCGAAATTTTATTCAAAAACAAATTTGACGTAATATTTTAATGTAAAATTGAATTTCCAATTGAAAAATATTTTACAGATTTTTTGATGAAGGTCTCTGTTTTCAAGATATAGCCACCGAAAGTTTGATTTTAGCGAAATATTTGCAGTTTTTCGATTTTTAAAAATATTGACCGTGAGTGACAATTTTTAAAAATATTTTTTTTGAAAAGTTCAGAAAATTTGATATAAAATTGTCTGAGAGACATTGAAGATTGGACCTTTCTAATGTCGATATCACAGCAACTAATGGTCCGATTTTTAAAGTTAAAACATGAAACATTCGTAAAATTTTCTGATCTCAGGTTTTTGTTCCCTAAAACATATCAAAAAATCTTTAGTGAAAAAAAGTTGATTACAAAATCTGAAATTTATTTTTTACGTGTACCTATTTTTTCTCAATAGTCCTCAACAATACCTACAACATTGCCAAATTGATCAAATTCACTCAAAAGTTACAGCTGTTTGAATATTTACGTGCCATCTTTGTATGGACAGCAGCCAAAATTGTATGGAGACTTGTATGGGTGAACCAATGACACAATGACACAAAATAGCTTCTTCGGTTTGTGTTTGAAAGTGAAATAACAAAATGTTAAAATATGAATATTATTACCAAACTGAAAAGTGCAATAAATGTGTTTTTTAACCTTTGTGATTTATTTTTGTTTCATAGAAAAAAAATTCTTTGGTGAATAATCTACATTGATAATTCACACAAGTAATTTATGTTTGTTACATCAACATAAATAAAATTTTTAAAATTCACGGGATATTTAGTAACAGTAGAAAGTTTCCTTTGTTGAGTATAAAACAGAAACTGAAATAAAGAAGGAACCCATTTCCGCTAACATCCTCGTAATTAATTTCGCTTCAAGGGACACATCATTCAACTGCTGCACCTCGTTCCTTGCGCCACGTGACCATCCCCCCCCCCCTCCCTTCCTCCTTTACTCTCATTATGCCAGTAAACGATTTCCGTGACCTCATCGCGCAAAGAACATCTCGTCCCCCTTCGTTGGTGCATGTGCCAATGTTTATGTTTCGATAGGAGAACACACACACACACAGAAAATTACCCTCCCAGTGAGACACGTGGGTGCGTGAGAGCTAAAGTGTTTAAATTAAAAATAAGGTCACGTGTCAAACCACCGCCGTCGGCCGCGGTTGTTTTTGGGTGCGCACAGAGAGATAATAAAGAGTTCACGTAATCGAGACTAGATTTTGGGTTCAGCAAAAAAAAAGGACCACTTGAAACAACGGCCAGCGAGTGGCTCGCACACACGTGGAGAGCATCCTTGATTGAGTACGTGTGATTGGTGACGTGCGCGGTCTTTGGCGCGATTATGTCAAAGTGCGGGGTTTTTTGGCAGTTGCGCTGCGTGATTGAGCGGTTCGTGAGTGGATTTAGATCGATTGGACACATTGGACAGTGGACGTTTTGCGGTTTGGTGGCGATGGATTAGGATTTTTTTAAAAAGGAAAATGATGTTTTGTAATGGAAGAAGAACCGGCACGATGTACGCCATGAAGGCCACGATGGGTTATGTACCGGAATTGTCCGAACTACAAACCGGTGCAAGAGATTGCTTCAAGGGTGCGCGTTGCAAGCTGCTGCTCGTGGCCAAAGATCCGGACGGTGGACCCGCGACCAGACGCTGAACAAGGAACAAGCCCAAGGTTGGTTTCGTGGCGCACATGATTTCGACGACCATCGTCATCGTGGAAGAGTTTTTCGCCCATCTGGATGTGACGGAGAATATAAAAATACGGAAACGGTTGCCAGCTGCCTGGAGCTGTTGAATCTTGACTTGGTGAGATCTATCCATTTTATCTATCATTATTTGATAGATGATTTTATTCCCTTATTTTATATAATATTCTATTGATCATATCCATATTATCCCATTCCCACCTTCCTTTTCTCCTATCCACATTTCCTCCCCCTCCCCTCCTCCCCCATGCCCCTAAATATTATTATCTGCCAAATTTACACTTACACACCACACCACAACTGTTTCGGAGCGTTTGGTACGGTATGTCCACGCATCCTTCCTCCCCTGATGATTCTATGAAATGTGATCCGTTCACAGAATCTGTCTCTGCGGTTAATGCAACGCAGTAGGCCTGGCCGCTTTAATTTTTGCTATACATTTTCGGAATAACTCGGATGTACTGTAATCATTAATATTGACAAGAAAGGACTTGAGGCGTAATCTTACCACAAGTTCTTCCAGGATGCTTTCTTCGGACTGGCTGCGCTTGTGTTCGATTAGATTAGATTAGATTAGAAAGGAAAATGATGTTTTGTAATGCATAAAAATGAAAACTTTAAATTTAAGATTTATGAATTTTTACGGAGTTTTTACCTTGATTACAAATATTTCATTGCAGAAACCATTTTGAGCTGCAAAACTAACTTTTTCCAAGAAGTGACTCCGAGCTTTAGAACATCACCGCAAAACTTTTGGTGCGCAGCCGTTCGAAAGAAACTTTCTTGTCTTCCGCCTTCAGTTGAACGGGGGTGCTCTAAGGAAAAGCAGTATTATAATTTTAATTAACAAAGTTTTTCGATACACAGCAGGAAGGAAGAAGATTGCCCGGAGAAAATTTTCTTCTTTGCACCCCTTTAAATCGCCATTTTGTTCTGTCTTTAAAATTTATTGCAAGAGCAGAAAGATTTTCTTTGCGATAAATCCTTCAAAACATACGCTTTTCAAGTACGGACGTGAGAAATTAAGTTTCGCGTGTTCTTATCAAGTGAAGACTGAAGACTGAAGACTGAAGACTGAAGACTGAAGACTGAAGACTGAAGACTGAAGACTGAAGACTGAAGACTGAAGACTGAAGACTGAAGACTGAAGACTGAAGACTGAAGACTGAAGACTGAAGACTGAAGACTGAAGACTGAAGACTGAAGACTGAAGACTGAAGACTGAAGACTGAAGACTGAAGACTGAAGACTGAAGACTGAAGACTGAAGACTGAAGACTGAAGACTGAAGACTGAAGACTGAAGACTGAAGACTGAAGACTGAAGACTGAAGACTGAAGACTGAAGACTGAAGACTGAAGACTGAAGACTGAAGACTGAAGACTGAAGACTGAAGACTGAAGACTGAAGACTGAAGACTGAAGACTGAAGACTGAAGACTGAAGACTGAAGACTGAAGACTGAAGACTGAAGACTGAAGACTGAAGACTGAAGACTGAAGACTGAAGACTGAAGACTGAAGACTGAAGACTGAAGACTGAAGACTGAAGACTGAAGACTGAAGACTGAAGACTGAAGACTGAAGACTGAAGACTGAAGACTGAAGACTGAAGACTGAAGGCTGAAGACTGAAGACTGAAGACTGAAGACTGAAGACTGAAGACTGAAGACTGAAGACTGAAGACTGAAGACTGAAGACTGAAGACTGAAGACTGAAGACTGAAGACTGAAGACTGAAGACTGAAGACTGAACTGGAAGTCAGTATTAAATATTTAATTTTAAGCAGGGAAAGGTTTCTTCCAAAAACTTTTCCCCCGTCTTGGAAAGAAAATTAAAAGCGGAATGAGCTTCCTCACCGGAGGCAATTCCGAAATGAGTTCTTTTGCGTTAATTACCACGTCCACTGGATATCAATCTCTTCCAGCGGGGTACTTCTCCTCCCCATTCACTCTGTTGTTTACACGTTCCGCAACAGTTTCATTTCTTTTCAATCTCACTTTCATTCATGTCACCCACCTTTCCACTCACACAACTCACCGGTCTGCACAGGTTCAGCAGGTTGTTTAGTTTGCTAATATTTTCGTTACCATTTTCTACGATCCACAAACACAAACACTCTTGGGTGAGTGCGAGCGCGCGAAAAAAAAACGAAGAAGTAAACCAACACAGCCAAGCCTAAACAACAACGGGAGCGCAAACATTTGCCCGTCCAATCACATAGTAAATATAAACAGTCGACTTAATTTTTGAAGCGATTGCAATTATCCATAATCGTTATTTACCAAAGTAATCACTTTCATTAGAAAGGAAAGGAAGGATCCTCGGAAGTGAGTGAGAGAGAGAGAAGGAAGGTGAAAAAATTGAAAAACTGTGTTAGTCTGTGTGTGCGGAAAGCCTCATCGTACACAAAAGAAAAACAAACGGAACAATTTTGGTCCGGCGATGAAGGACGACGAGCGGTCGTTGGGTCCCGAAAATTGGTGCGTCAACGGCGTCCCGCGAGCGAAAGTCACGCAAATAAAGCAAAACAAAAAAATGGATGAGCAAATAGATGAGACAAAGTTACATCGTAGTCACGCAACAGGGCACTGAAGTACTTTTAAGACAGGAATTTATTTACAATTTAACTTTCGAAGTTACAAGCTTAAAAATCTTTAAATACGAAAATAAAAATAGTAAGATGAGCAAAAAATGTTAGGTTAAATACATTTTTAATGCTTTTTTTAATGCATTGTATTGAGCCGATTTAGTCATACATTTCTACATAATCTGTAACCTAATTCTTAAACATCACCACAGCAATGATTCAGTAATGTCTACCACAGTCAAGTAAACTAACCAAGAAAAAAACATTCACTGACGACCAATCAACCGGAAAAGCCCCCGCAAGTAGGCAGCCAGCTAGGCGCCCTCTGTTGGTGAGGTCCAAACAACATCCCTCGGCTCAGCAGCAAACATTGCAAACCTGGAGAAGGCAAGGACTCACTTTCACTTGCTGTGCAATTGACGCGCGAGTCCTTGTCCCTATTCACCCCCACTCCCACTGCAGGAGAAAGTGGGAACCGAGGGTTTATGGACATTTTTCATTCAAACACTCTAAAGATGAGTAAATATTGATGTTTGGCAAAGAACTACGCGACCATCGCCGAGGCAGAACGTATACAGTGATACATCCTCCCTCTCACGTCTCTGTGTGTGTATTTCCCTCTCTGTCCCCCTGCGCACAAACACACTCGCAAAAGTGGAGCCAAAGACGCCGCAGGCTGCCCAATCGACGACGGCGACCACTCTTCAATGAGTGAGTGAGTGTTTGGGGACACAACATGGCGCGCGCGTTCCACCACAGAGAGTGATGACGACCCGGAAGGATCTCCACAGGGAGCAGGACGAGGACGATGATGCGTGCGGTGTGGCCAGCTTATAGGCCAAGGCTTTATTGTTGTTGGCGGAAAAGATTTTCCCTCGATAACAAAGGAGAGGGAAAGAAAAAAACGTTACTTAATCCACCTAGGTGAATGGGGGCTTCCTCTTCTCGGTTCATACACAAATAAATGTATTGAGAATGTACATGTATATATAGAGGCGATTCGTTGATTGAGTTCTAAAATTCAACTAAATTGCTAATATTATTGTTCACAATGATAAAGCTTAATTTTCTGGGTACAATGACCCTTTGTACGACCGCAAAGGATTTAAAATGGATTTTTAAAACAATTTCAAATAATAACTTTGCGATCCTTTTTGACTGAAAGCAGAATACTTAGTATATAGTCTAGAGACTTACTAAATCGAATGCTATTCAATCCGAGTAGAAGTAAAATACGCCTATGTTCGTCGACGAAAATCCATGTAAGCAAAGCACGCGAGTTTTAACACCGTGACGGCATAGGGGGATGGCGTCACTATTTTTAGACCACGTTTTCCACTTTTTCTTATCGAAACCGACTACTTTATCGACTTCATTTTGCTGGGTGAGATAGGACGCCGTCTATTTTTAGACGATGATTCAGCACTTTTGCACTTAAAAAAACCAGATGGCAGCACGATGTAACGCCACGTCCCTATGCAGTGCTCGAACGAGTCAAAATTTCCGTAAACTCTCTCCTTCTCTCGCCTTGCATTCCGCTCTCACCTTCTACAGCTAAAGCGAAAATTTAAGAAAGGGTAAAAAGTGTATCGCTAACGGAGTCGATCGATGGCTCATGGATAGGTATCTAAGAACACATTACATATTGTCATTTCCCGAAATGACTTGACTTGTCTTGGCTTGGCGAAGACGTTTTTGAGGCTATTCTGGTCCTAATTTAGGGACGACAGAATCTTAGCATGCTGGACGCGATTCACAAAGGGAATTTTATTTCCTAAAATGACATTCGAAGCACGATGAAAAATGCTTTCGAGTGAAGTATAATAGTTCTGGGTTTTTTAGCCGGATGGGCGAACCAGCATGTGATAATGCATTGGTATCGTCAAAAATAGCAGTTTAGTGCAGATATTAGCGACTAAGCCTAATAATTCGTCGAGATATGTATCTCATTGGATTGGGTTTTGAAAAAGCTTTACAAAAATGTGCAACATGCCGAAATTTTGGTTAATTTTGGCCACGTTTTAGTCGATTTGGAGGCGGCTGAATGCAAACAGTTTTCTTAAAGTGGCTGTAACTTTGGCAAATTTCAATGGATTTTTGTCCCGTTTCAGCCGTGGATGGAGGACATTCCAGACTACCTAGTTGTGCAAAAATGAAGCAATTTTGAAAAATTTTCATCGTTTTTTGTTTTTTGATTTTAGTTTTGCAAATCGTTTTTCGTAAATATCTTTTGACAGGAAAGGGCTACGGGGAAGATTTTCAATAGCGACTTATCGGAAGCTAAGAGGGATCGAATGCAACCGGAAGTGTCCAAATCCGTTCAGCCATTTCCGAGAAATCGCAGTGACATTTTTTGGCCAATTTTCAAGTGATTTTATAAGGCATTCCTCGGAGAGGAAGCCAAAAAGGAAAAATTATTGCTGAGGATGAAATCTTCATTGAGAGGCTCAGCGATGGTCAATGGCTGAGGGATACATTTTTGAGAGTTTTAGGCCTCAATCTTCAATGTTCAAATCAGGAATAGAATTATTTTCGAATAACTGTAATAATTGTGTAGTAATAAATAAAGTCCAACAGCTTCTTTGTATAATTTTATGTATCTACATTCCACTCTCGATTATCCAAAGCCTCGATTATCTGAAGTTCCGATTATCCGAAGGTTTGGATGGGACTTCGAATAATCGAATTACTTACAGCAAAACAAATTTCGTAATCTTTATTCCTTTAGTTAAATTTGAATAGTGCATTGCCTATTAAATTACAAAATGCATTATTCCAAAATTTCTGCATCACTTTAACGTAGTTTGGGGGTCATAATTAGGCTAGACAAGCAAAAATATGACAATGACAATATGAGTTCGTGGTTCGATTATCCGAAGATTCCATAATTCAAAGTAGAGCGTCCAATTTCCCGGGGTTACAAATTTCCCGGAAAACGGGAAATTCCCGGAAAATTTTAAATGTATTGAAAGTTGTTTCTGAACTTGGTTCAGATTAATATTATGCAAAAAATTGTATAGGACAACGACTTTGATGGTAATAATAAGTGAGAAGATTATTTAACTGCTTTACTGCATGTAAAATAACATACTATTGTAGCTGTATGTTATTTTACATGCAGTAAAGGAACAAAATTTTAAAATTACGGTAAATCAAGTACAATAAATTAAAAAAATATTTCAGGTATTTATCAAAATGTTTAGACAGTGAGTAAAATGAATCCATACTCCAAAATCACAATTCTTCTAAACTTGCCTCTGTGACCAGTTTTAGAGAGTGTGGCTTGACCCATTAGGGTGTAATATGGTTGTATGGAAAAAAATAAAGTTGTCCAAATTTAGCGAGCACAGCAATTTTTCAGTTCCTTTTGGGGTCCTAAACAACTCCCCAAAGTTTGGGAACGATTGGTTTAGTCCCCACTTTGCGCAAAGCGATTCAATTTTCCATATAAATTTGTATGGGTAAACCCCTTTTTTTGGATTTCGATATTTATAAAATCCACGTTTCACGCTGTACTAAAACCGGATTCATATTCGGATGCTCTAGAAGGTGCTCTACAACTTTCCCGAAGAGAGTATGGTGCTAACTTGCTCCTAAAAAAAGATACAGCGTGTTAAAAACTCGTCTAAAATGTGTTTTTTACTCGAAAATCACGTTTTAGACGAGTTTTGAGGACGCTGTATCTTCTCTTAGGGACATGCTAGCACCATACTCTCTTCGGGAAAGTTGTAGAGCACCTTCCAGAGCATTTGAATATGAATCCGGTTTTAGTACAGCTTGAAACGTGGATTTTATAAATATCAAAATTCAAAAAAATGGTTTTTCCCATACAAATTTATATGGAAAATTGAATCGCTTTGCGCAAAGTGAGGACTAATCCAATCGTGCCCAAACTTTGGGGAGTTGTTTAGGACCCCAAAAGGAACTGAAAAATTGCTGTGCTGGAAAATCGATTTTGATATTACACCCTATTGACCCATACATTTGAAATGAAAAAAAAATTGCAGAATTTAAGTTTTTTTTTATGACAAATATCTTTTCTAAACAAGTAATACTGGTTTCAGCCCTCGAACAAAATGGTACAGATATTTATTATTTCCTCAAAGCCATACTTCTCGTGTTTGTTTTACTCATTGTTGAGCACCTCTCAAACCTTACAAAGTAGATTTTTTAATGATTTTTTGAAAGGATTTATTATACCACATGATTTTTAGGTTTATAATTGACTTCGTTTTAAAATTTTTGCATGGCACAAAAACATGATTCAAATTGTACGTACATCTCAAAAATTTAAAACAAACTCTCTACTATTACTTATATGAATTTAACAATTAATATAATTGAACAAAATAATGTTTTTTCGTTTAATATTTTTTTCGAGCATTTATTAAATATTGGTAACAAAATGTTAAGAAAATATATGCTTCCGCTTAAATTTCGGGAATTCCCGGGAAATTTACAAATTTCCCGGGAAACGGGATATTTTATTTTCCGGGAAATCCCAGGAATTTCCGGTCCGGGAAATTGGATTTTCCGAAGATCCGATTATCCGAAGTGCACTTTTTTCTAAGCCATCGGATAATCGAATTTGGAATTTATAACGATATCGTTTGTCGTTGCGTGTAAAAATGTAAAAAAAAATATTGTTTAATCGTGAAATTGTGAAACTGTTAAATTGTTAAATTGTTAAACTGTTAAATTGTTAAATTGTTAAATTGTTAAATTGTTAAATTGTTAAATTGTTAAATTGTTAAATTGTTAAATTGTTAAATTGTTAAATTGTTAAATTGTTAAATTGTTAAATTGTTAAATTGTTAAATTGTTAAATTGTTAAATTGTTAAATTGTTAAATTGTTAAACTGTTAAATTGTTAAATTGTTAAATTGTTAAATTGTTAAATTGTTAAATTGTTAAATTGTTAAATTGTTAAATTGTTAAATTGTTAAATTGTTAAATTGTTAAATTGTTAAATTGTTAAATTGTTAAATTGTTAAATTGTTAAATTGTTAAATTGTTAAATTGTTAAATTGTTAAATTGTTAAATTGTTAAATTGTTAAATTGTTAAATTGTTAAATTGTTAAATTGTTAAATTGTTAAATTGTTAAATTGTTAAATTGTTAAATTGTTAAATTGTTAAATTGTTAAATTGTTAAATTGTTAAATTGTTAAATTGTTAAATTGTTAAATTGTTAAATTGTTAAATTGTTAAATTGTTAAATTGTTGAATTGTGTATTTGTAATAGTTTTATAGTTTAATTGTTTATTGCTTGATACTGGAGTTTTTCAAAACAGCTTCTTATCAACAATTTTTACTTAAAACTCGATAATTTATTGATTGTTTGATTACTAAATTGACTCGTGTTTAAAGCACGTGGCCTCCAAATCGTTTATTTCAAAATCGATTATTTGTTTTTCGCCAAACACCCTCAACTCCCAAAGGTTACGTGGGTTTTGGTCGAGTCGTAATTGCTTAATTGTTCGATCATTAACTATTTTAAATATAACCAAATTCTATTTTAAATGTAACAAGTAAAAACATCGGAATTGTAATAAAGACAGAATGATCATGATTATCTTTAAAATTGCAAACAATTGACATGAACTCCTCTTCGTTTTATTACTTGCTTTCGTTAACAAATTCTTCAAAAATATCTTTGATCCTCCCATTTAGACCCCTCCCAGAAATAGAGTCACTCACTTGCATATGCAAATAGGGTCAGGCCCGTATCCAGGATTCTTCAATGGGGGGTGTTTTCCCCCAATAGGGCGATAGGGGTGTATGTGTGTGGTAGGAAGGGCGTATACAGTCAACATAGGCGTTTATTTCAGTGCCATGTGTTAACGCAGTTGACAAACCTTCCTTGGGCGCTGATTTTTGATACAAAATGATGAATTGTGGTGGAATTGGTCATGGCTAGTAAAAAAATAATTTAAAGTTTTTGTCCCTTGGCTAAAATTCAAACATTTTTTGCCAAAACGTGATATTTGCTTTAGATATTGTAACAGTAATGTTAAAAAATAATCTAAACATCTGTTAACGCACATAAGAGCGTCTGGTGCTTGGTTCGTGTCATAATCGGATCTGGACAGAACTGAAGCTCGCGGGTTAGCTAGTGCACAGTTATTTGTAATCAAAACTTTATTGCTCTTGGTTTCTGTCGGTTTATTGAACTGTACTGGACGGTAATTAAACGAGAAAACTGTATCTTTCTACATCTTGAGCTGTATTTCAGAACAGGACGGTTCTGTTCTGTCTGATCTGTTCTGTACTGTGTCTCGCGGAGCAATTGCCACTTCTAGAGGAGATTCTTGTGACCAAAGCTGGTAGTTCTAGCGGGAAATTCTATAACAATGCCAAGAACTCATTTGAAGATGCTTAGAATTATTCTGTAGTACTAGATCTAACTGAACTGATACAAATCTACAATCTGAACCTTTTGCATGCGCAAACAACATCAATAAACTCATTATATATTTTAATTTCTGCGATCCCTAAATCCTATTTTGTAAATTTCTGAATGCTCTGAATCCTAAATAATTTACAATCTATTGTACATGATTCCAAAAGTTAATATTTTTTCATCAATAATTTGTTTTGCCCCCATTTTTTTCAGGGAGGGATGCACACAAAAATAAATACAAATGACTCTATTCAGCTGTAGTACACAGACAAAATTCAATTCCCTTAATCGTGAATTCTGTTCAAGAATGTTAGAACCGCGGAGGAATTTATTCATGAGTTTGGTGCATTTACACTACTAACATGAATATATTTCTTCGTGGTTCTCACATTCATGAACAATTTTCACGATTTCGGGAATTGATTTTTTTTCTGTGTTCACAGATTGAACCCCCGAAACAAAATCAATTTTTAGAGGAAATCAACACAATTTGGTTATTACCGATTTATGGATTTTTTTTTTGTTTTTCAAAAACGTCATAAGGTTATTGTTCGTATTTTAAGGAAAAAGTTTGCCGAAGACAACATCGAGTTACATTTACATCGAGTTCGAGAAAAATTTTGACGATTTTGAAAAAAAAAATCCAAATTTACGAATTCATAAACATAGAGTTACCGGATATGCTTACAAGATTTGTATCAGTGTTATTTATATCATTTTTCTCGCAATTTTTTTTAATAATATTAAATTTTGGAAACTTATGATTGCAAAACGACTGGACAGGTGTATTGAACATGTTAAAACTGTGGCCTGTAATTTCATTTTTTTTTAACTTTTTTATTTTTTTGCTCCCCTTGACTTTTGTCAGAGTCGAGGGACATAAACTTCAAAAAACAACGGCCTAAGTTAAAATAAAAATCGCAGGTGATATTTGGCACCATGAAAAGAGGTTTATTCTCAAAACTTTTCGAGGTTTATTGAAATATTTCGTCGAGGAGTTTAATGCATCTTTTTATTTTGAAGATTGTTTTAATTATAAATGATAATTCTTCAGAAAAGTCGCTAAAAGTCGATGGATTTATTTACATATCAATCCAAAAAACATCTAAATCATTTGAAATTAAATCACATGTAAGTTGAAAAAAATGCTTGAAAAAGTTTTCAATTGCTTAAAATGCTCAATGCACCAATCGAAGATCTGTTGACATCATTCAATTCAGCGTCCAACGAAGCTGTCGGCCACCATTGCTAGTACCAACCACTAGTGTCTTCCTTTTAACTACAAGAACTTCGCCGCCCTGGGCTCCTAAGTGTTTGAGTACGGCACGGAGCGACGGCGCCGGATTCCCATATTTACACTTAGAATTTAAGAGCGCCCACCGCGGGATTCGAACCTGCAACCTCTGGATTGTGAGTCCAGTGCGCGGTCCGATTGATCCACATGGGCGGGACGCAATTCAGCGTCCAACTTCTTTTAATAATAACAGTCTATTAATTTTTGTTTCAAAGACATGCTCAATAAAAAAAGAGTTTTTTTTGGAAAATTGACGAAAATCGCAAAACTTTGGGGCGGTGCCGTGTTTTAATAGATCAATAGCCTCACTAAATTTGAGCATAATTTGAAAAATTCGATTTCAAATTTGTTGATTTTCGTTTACAGTTGAGGCTAAATGCCCCTAATTTTGAACACCAATAGAACGTTCTCAAACCTAATTTACCAGCATTTTAGCTTTTTTTTTTAATAAATTGATTGATTCGTCCGTACAGGTTTCCATAGAAACTTCGAAGCTGCCCATACAAAGGCTTAGGGGCATTTTACGCGGCACACCACTCGAAATCGATTTTGCTGAATTTGAATTGAGAATTGAAATTTTCTCTTGGCGTTAACTATCTAAGTTTTTTTTTTCAATAATTTTTGATAAGGGTGTTTCTAGTTAGAGTTTAGTTATTCTCTGGGCGTCAACGATAATAGTTTTTTCAAAATTATTCTATGAGGGTTTGTTTATTAAGAGTTGATTTTTGATTTGGGCGTCAGCGTTCAAAGAGTTTTTTATGAAGGCGTATTTAGTAGAGCTGAGTTTTTTCTTGGCGTCAGCGATCAAAGTTTTTTTTTTTAATATTTTTATGAGGGCGTATTTAGTGAGAGTTGAGTTTTTTTTCTTGGCGTCAGCGATCAAAGTTTTTTTTTTAATATTTTTATGAGGGCGTATTTAGTGAGAGTTGAATTTTTTTTCTTGGCGTCAACGATCAATGTCGTTTTTTAAATAATTTTATGAGGGCGTATTTAGCGAGAGTTGACTTATTTTCTTGGCTTCAACTATCAAAGTTTTTTTTAAATATTTTTTATGAGGGCGTATTTAGTGAGAGTTGAGTTTTTTTTCTTGGCGTCAGCGATCAATGTCGTTTTTTAAATATTTTTATGAGGGCGTATTTAGTGAGAGCTGAGTTTTTTTTATTGGCTTCAACGATCAAAGTTTCTTTTAAATATTTTTATGAGGGTGTATTTAGAAAGAGCTGATTTTTTTTTCTTGGCGTCAGCGATCAAAGTTTTTTTTAATATTTTTATGAGGGCGTATTTAGTGAGAGCTGAATTTTTTTGCTTAGCGTCAACGATCAATGTCGTTTTTTAAATATTTTTATGAGGGCGTATTTAGTAAGAGTTGAGTTATTTTCTTGGCTTCAACGATCAAAGTTTTTTTAAAATATTTTTATGAGGGCGTATTTAAAGAGAGTTGAGTTTTTTTTTTCTAGGCGTCAACGATCAATGTCGTTCTTTTAATATTTTTATGAGGGCGTGTTTAGTAAGAGTTGAGTTTTTTTTATTGGCTTCAACGATCAAAGTTTTTTTAAAATATTTTTATGAGGGCGTATCTAGTGAAAGTTGAGTTTTTCTATGGGAATTAGCGATCAAAGTCCTTTTTAACCCTCTCACGCCCATGGTTACTCCAGAGCACCAAAACTTTGAACTCAAATATCTCGGAACTGACACAACTTTTCATGATGCTTTAAGTTGCAGGTGTTCATGTAGAATGTATACTAACATCTCCCCAAATTTCATTAAATTTGGTTAAGCACAAGCAAAGTTACAGTGTGAAATGTAAACAAAAATGAGCCAATTTTAGGGAAATAAATAAGACCTGTTTTCGAAAGCCCGTAAAAAATACCAAACACAAAATTTTATGAAACAAAAAATGTTTTGCTATCATTTGAACCTTGGACAAGAACCCCTGTGAATAACATTGTGAGTTTGAACCGGTTTTAAGTGTTTTTCAACCTTTTTCATTTGGTGCACCAGAGCACCACCTAGGCATATGAGCAACTAAATATTCAGGAGCACTTTTTTCTAAATTACAGAAAAAGCTTATTTTTATCAAAACAAAAGTTTATAAACGTTTTGACTATTCATAAACAAGACAAAACATTGTTATAAGACCGATAATTTTATTATTTTCCTCATTTTTCATGAAAATTGTTGTTTGTGGGTTTTGAATGAGCCAATCAAAGAAACCTGAAAATACAGAGATTTTAGAATTTGTAGTTAATACTTCAGAAATATGGTCTTACAGCAAAGAATAAGTAGTTTTTAACACATTTCGAAGCGTTTTCAAACAAATGAACCAATAGATTTGAAGAAAACGAGATTTTGTGGTTTAAAAAAAAGTTGCTCATCTTCCTGATGGTGCTCTGGTGCACCACTTCAAATTCTACTTTTTTGCCTCAATTCGATGTTTGTGGGTCAAAGTAAAGTATTTCCTGCATTATTGTACCAAAATTAAGCCATTTACTATTTTTACGATAAGCAAACAGCTCTGGGCGTTAGAGGGTTAAACATGTTTATGATGGCGTATCTAGTGATAGTGATGTTTTTCTTTAAGTGTTAGTTATGTAGAAGGCTTCATCCATCTACATCACTTTTTTTTAATGTCTATAATTTTCCATGAGGGCGTATCTAGAGTCTAGATGTGGATGATCCAAAAAAATGGCGGCCCTTCGGGCCGTGTTTTTTTTGGGGCGTTAGGGGTGTAAGCCATTTTTTCCATGGGGGGTGTTGAACACCCATAACACCCCCCTTAGATACGGCCCTGAATAGGGTGCACCCATAAGAGTGGCCCCCATAATAAATTGCAGCACAGGGCAGGAAATAATGATGCCGCAACTCGTTAAGGAATGCCGTTGTTGTTGGATGAAAGGTTAAGTGCAGCACCTGCCAGCAGCAACAGAAGTGCCATTAAACCCTCCCGGAAGAGACACTTGGCCCAGGTGAGCTTTTAGCTTTGATCTTTCCGTGTGCCGGGCCTTAACGAGCAATCAATATATTAATGGACCTCTCGGCGTCATCAAAGCTTCAAAATGCTGCTACAAGATGGAGTCACTGCGCGCGGTGCTTCAGTATATTAAAAGCCGTAATGTATGCTTTATGTATTCATGAGTGGAAAACTTTCAAAGCGGACTCGTTTTTCCGCGATTCTATGAATAAATTTAGGCGTAACGCAACGCTTTTGCAAACAAACGAGGCTTGGAGGTGCAAATTTTAATTAAAAATCCTCGAAAAAACGTGACATGATTAAAAAGCAAGAGTTGCCAACCGGCGGTGACATACAAACTCGGCAAAAAAAAGAGGAGTTCTAATCGAAAGAGTTGTCGCAGAGCATCGCCGAGTTCGATCCCCAGGCTGGGTGACACTCCGAGAGCTGCTGCTATGCTGGTTGCCGGCGCACGGGGGCTGAAGAAAGGGATAAATTTTTAATTGAATTCGTGACTTTGTTCGCGCGCGCTGGAAAGTACAGAACGAAACTCGCGAAACCCGGGCCCCGGTGGAGCGTGAAATTTAATTACTTTCCCCCGTTCCGGCATGACGACAAGGGCGAGCAGACTTTTGGAGCTTTCTGTTTTTATTTCATCTGAGCGCGCCCGGTGGCCGGAAGATTTCGGCGAAAGTTGTTAATTTCCGCTCGCGGAAAAGTTCTACAGATGGTGCTACTTCTTCTTGATTTAGCAGCAGTAGCGACTAAAAATGGATGGGAATTATTAATTATCCACAGCGAAGATTCGAGGAATTTCAGTGAGTTTGCTTCGGTGAGCATGGATTCTAATTGGACTTTATTAAGGATGCGACTTTGAAGGGGTTGAGTTTCTTTAAAAAATGCTTTAGGATTTTTTTGAACGAATTTTAATTTGTTTTTTGTTGTGATTTGATAAACTCATTCATGGCGAAAAATGTAATTAGTTTGTTGGCTTTAACAAAAGATTTTTTGTTTATGTACAAAAAAATGTTTTTTAAAAATATTTTTCCAATACTTCGTTTGTTTTTTTCGCTCGTTTTTTCAAAACATTGTAACTTTAAATTCGAAAAATTAACCTCAACCAATTTTTAATATGATATGTACAAAATTTCCCGAGTAATCTGATTAAAAAATGACCGAAAGCATGAATCAGTTTTTCGGTAGGTATATTTAAATTTATCAAAGATGCAAAAAATAATTTAAAAAAATCAAAATATATTATCCACATTCACCCATTATCCATTGATAACCCGATTCCGAAAGAAACCATAATTCTGATTAGGACACTGCAAATTTTATTTCAAGTTTTTGTCCCTCCCTCCCTCCTCCAAAATTGCTCCAAAAAATGACGAAAATTAAACGTTTCATTGAAAAAACTTCTAAAATCGCTTTAAAATATTGAGGATAAATTGTATAATGCTTATTTATGCATTTGAAATCAAATGAACATTTTTTTTTGCAAAAAATGAATTTTGGAATCGCAGATCGGTACAAAACGTAAAAGTTTACAAAAAAAAAATCAACGGTTATGCTAAATCAATTTCCCCCTCTACCTCTTGATCGTGAATTTTTAACAGCCTAAGGCCATTTTGTTTATAAAAAAAACTAGAAAGGTAAGTAAGGTTATTTTAAGTATTTTTAAAATATCAATGCACAAATCGCGATTTAAATATTCTTCATTTTTGCAACTAGTGCAATAAATTACTATTTTGTTTATTGAGCAATTCCATGCCAAATAGAGAATCGGTTGTACCCGACCCTCTCCAATTTCAATGAAACTTTGTAGACATGTTATCATTCGCTTATATAAGCCATTTTTGTGTATATGGAGCCAGTTCCACACGATAATGACATTTGAGAAGGGCGTAAGTGTTTTAAATATTTTTGTAATTTATTTATTTATTTTTGTCTATTTAATACGTTAAACTGCCTTACCCAAAGCGTTCTCAGTCTCGAATGGTAGTCCCAGATGTCCCCTACAAGCTGCAGGTCGAACCGAGTTGATATCTGGATGGAACACTTTTTTATTTGAGTTTGAAAATTATGCTATTTTTTCACTAAAATGCCAATAACTCCCTTTAAATTTAATCAATTGGGATGCTTCTCCCTGCATTTTGTTGCATTTTTTATGCCCTTTCAGATGCATTTTGAATTTTGAAATTAAATTGAATTTTGCCTGATTTATTGTCTTTTTAAGATTTTCGACGTTTTTAAACCTTCAAATTTTGTGTCCCGATTTGCCCCACATCCCGTTGACCTAGAGTGCTCATATTTTGGCCAGATGCTAGTTTTATATGTACAAACAACCCCTGAAAATTTCAAGCAGATTGCTGAGGTCGATGCGAGATGGGTATGCTTTGCTCGTGGACTCGCTCTTAAATATTTCTGTATCTCGAAGCCGTTGCATCGTATCGAAAAGTGGTCAAAGACAAACTTGTAGGAAATTTGACGGGCTTTTTGATAAAAATACACTGAAAGAAAAAAACACTCAATTTTTATGAGTTTTTTTGATTTTTAAGCATAAAAGTCAAATTTGAGGGGGAGCCCACGATTTTTTTTCGTTCAAAATTTTTGTGAAGATAGCCTAAGATGTTACCAAAAGACTCACGAAAAATGCAGGATGGAGCAACTCACCTAAAAAAATACAAAAATCATTTACTGAAACTGTTTTTTCGAAAAGTGCTCTAAACGTCAAAATTTTCAAAAACCGAATACGGGAATCGATTTTCCAGACAATTTTACATAAAAGTCTCCATATTGACTACTGTCCTAAGTCCAATTCTTGTGAAGTTACAGCGGTTTTAAAAATAAAAATGTTGAAAAAATAGGTTTTTTGATGGTTTTTGGCAATTTCTATATGACACACTTGATTTTTCAGTCACGTGAATATTTTTACCGGAAAGCTCGTCCAATTTCCCATAAGTTTGTCTTTGACCACATTTCAATTGGATGTATGAGCTTACAGATATAAGCTAATTACATTGCTCATAACTGAAACCATCATATTTTTTCAGTGTATTATAGTAACCTGGACAGTAAATTAGCTTATATCTGTAAGCCAGGGGTGCTCAAAGTTTTTGGAGCCCGGGCCAAATGTGAACCTCAAATGAGCTTGTGGGCCAAATTTACAAAAAAATACATTATTTTAATTTAAAAGAATTAATTTGGTAATTTAAAAATTATAGAAACCACAAATTCAAAATAATACAAACCAAAACCACAAAATAACGGTTTTCTATCGGTATCGTTGATTTTATTGTTTCAGGTATTTGACAAAAAAAAGTTTTTAGCTGAATGTACTTGTGCTTTCAAAAAAACAAGATTTTGTTTTTATATTTCGAAAATGGTGACATTACATGTTGAACAATTCATGTAAAGGCGTAATTTTATTTATAAACTAAGTGTGGCTAATGAAAAATCGTTGAGAGCCAGAATTTCAACATATCAATGAAAAAAATGATAGAAAATGTTTTAAGCTCCCATATAGTTAAACTGCAATCATTATTTAGAAAAAAAGATTCGACAAAAAAAATTTTAGCGAAAATTCACTAAAATTCATTTTTTAATAAACCCAAACATGCTCAAATGATTCTAAATGCAAAGGAATGCATATTTAATCAATTTCAGCTAATTGCACTTAGATTGCTTTTTTTTTGAAATTTTGAAGTTTTTTGAAAATATTTTTTTGCTTCTGGTTTTTGAGCTAATTTTTTAATAATGATGGAGGGGTGAGTTGATCGACGAAAGCTTTGTAAAATATTTGCAACAAACTTGATCTTCCGATTTCCACATTTTGTCAGCCTGAATCAGTTGGTAGTCAATCAGATTCGTTATCTAACTGTAATGAGTTCGAATCCCGAAGGAAATGCAATGTTTGTTTAAGGGTCAGTTTATAAAAGTGTCATTCCCAAGTAACCACGAAGCACTAAATAGTTGCAT